>NC_040031.1:18614484-18978193 GCF_000972845.2 Larimichthys crocea | reverse complement strand
GACTTGAAAAGACTATATCAAGGTATATTGTGTGGTTCAAATGGGGTATGAGCACTCCAATCCCTTCTGTAATAATGATTTATCATATTCTGTGCATCTCCTGTGTGTGTTTCCTGAACAAACTAATTCAGATCTCTGTTGGTTGAAAAAAAAAGGGAGCTAAGACATAGAAATAGTCTGCTTTTAGGTCAACCCCTCAGAGAAGTAGAGGTGTGTGCTTGTGCATGTGTATGAGTATGAGTGTTTATGTCTGAGTGTGCGTGTGTGGGTGGGTGTTTGTCTGGGTTTGTGTGTTTGTCTGTACGTGTGTGTCATATTACAGAGCAGAGTGGTAAAGGTATGGCAGCCGCCTGCAGAAAAATCTGAGCTGCCTGCATCTAAGAGAAGCTTTCATCCTCCTACCTGCCCACCAAAGAGGGGAGGCATGCACTCTCTCACTCTGTCTCTCTTTGTTACACACACACATACTAACTATGGTTTAGGCCAGAGGTGCCAGCAATCAACAGAATCTTTTTTTTTTTTGATTGATTTTCATAGTTAAAATTTCTACCTCCAGCTTCTGTCTTATCACTACCAAGGACTGGAGGGACTGCAAGGGAGCCATGGGAAGCAGAATTCAAAAGAAAAAAAGCTTTATCCTACCCTGGGATTTTACTGACTTTGCATTAGCTAAATAGTTTAAAAGACAAAAACACAGGGAAAAAGTGACAGAGAGACTAGAGGAAGAGCACATTATTTATCATATCTTAAAGCTGAATCTTAGGATTCTTGGACCTTTGGGTAGTTTGCATAGTTGTGAAACTTGCAAGAAACTAAAGGTCAAAATCAATTCAACAAGGGCTGGGATATGCTGACTTCAATATTCATTTTCCACCGAGTGTTAACATGCAATATATCTGGATATCTTCTGCAAGGTGCACACCAAACACAATGCAGTCAGGATGCTATCAGATAAGCAAGCCCATCTCTGATATGTGTAAATGCAATCTGTGTTTAGTTTTCTTAGGACAGTAAGTCTACGATCATGCTAGCAGCCGAGGCTGTACTAAGTTAAATAATTTATATCAACATGCTATGCAAAGGCAATGTTAACACGTTAATGTTCTCTATCTTAGTTGTGCTAACATTTGTTAATTAGCACTATTCACAGAGTAAAGCTGAGGCTGATGTTTCATAGTTTTGCAGGTCCAAAAACCAAAGTAGTGGACAAATTGAAAATGTAAATTGATTACGATGCAAAATGAAAACGCTTTTACAATTCATGCACTGGGGACAATAAATGTCCATATCACATTCATTTCATGGAATCTCATAGTTGTCCAAGCTTTTTCACTCAGTTCAATTTGAAAAAAAAAAATGAACAAGAGGAAAAGCCTAGGAATCACTCGTCATTAAAGTACATTGTCAGGGAACCTCAAAAAATGCCAATCCATCCAGCTGATGTTGAGATATTTCACTCAAACCTCTTGACCGCTGTTGGCGCTAGATGAAGTCATTAGAATGTATCCACTATGAACCTTATCTGCAGCAAATTTCATAGTGCTAACGTGCCTGAAAACTTCGCCCCGTAAGTTGAAAGGTCATAACTCCACCCTTTCCTGCTATTCCAGCATATATCTTTAAACAATCCCTTCTCCTCCAAGAAAAAATTAAGTGCAGCCTATACAGCAGAACTGCTTCTCTTGTCCTGGCACACAGTATGGTTTTTGAAAAGTTCACGAGCTCCTCCTTTCTCATTTGCATTTTGAGATTGATCGCAAAAGTGACAAAATTCCAGACAGCAATGCCAGTTGTAAACCTAAAGGTCAGTGATCCAATGTCATCATGCAGATATCCAGATACAGACTGCATTTTAATACCATGTTTGAATGAGTTCCCATGTATTGGCCGCGCTACTTTGAATTGTACACTTCCCCTTATGACAATAGCATCTTTCATCCTTGACTGCATCCCACATCTTTCCGCAGAACTCCACAAAAAATAAGATGAAATATTTCACATTTATTTCTATCTTTGCGAAACGTTAATATGGAAAATGTTGGTGAACAAAACACAGTGATGAGCTTTAATTGAGGTGTAAGCTATGATAAGTACCATCAGCTGCTGTTGGCCTCATTGTTGTCACTTAGCTTCTTTCATGGTAAAATACATTTAGTCCTCACACTGTAATTATGCAGGGTAGAGGGGGAGCAATAAATCTGATAACACACACACACACACACATACTTAGGGGTAAAAACTCATGGACGAGCAGAGAATTGTTGGAACAGAGATCAGATTAGAGAAGCTTTTCTGATATGTGGCATGAGAAGGCTGGGCTCTTGTATCAACCAGCCATCTAAGCTGGCTTATCCTGACACAACCAGGGGCAAACACACACACACACACACACACACAAGAAAAAAGTTTACTGAGTGATGTAAAAGGAGCAAGATTGGAGAACAGTGCGGTAAAATCTCCAAACAATTCTATATCCTTTTTAGTCATGGCCTGGCTTTAGCTGTCAAGCAGAAACATCTTTGAGCCCTTGTTAACAGTGTCCCCAAATTACACTAAATGTCTTCTTTGCTGTCTTTAGACTTGATGGTAACACTTAAAAAAGAAATGTAATCCTGCAGCTCCTGACAGTTTTGTGATTTGCCCTGTGGCATTTGGAATGACTTGAGTTGTATCTCCTCTCTCTTCTCCTCCCCCTGCAAGCAGGACTGATGTCCAGATGGTATGCCCCTCCATGTGTGGTCCAATTCAGCTCTCCCTGACCGTTTCATGGGCCACAGACCGACCCAAGCATCCACGGCCACTGCTCGACTCAACCCCACCGCGCACTGTACACCTCACCCTTAATCCCTCACCCCTAACCTTTGCCTTCAGCCCCCCACCTCCCTCTGTCCCACTTTCTGTCAAGCCTCTCCTCACATTTTGACAATCCTAGCCTTCCCTGAGCCCAACATGGTGACCGGCATTCCTGCTCTAGTCTTGGTCATGATGTGTCGGGGCGTCTTGCTCTCTGTTGGAGACCCACCTCAGTCTCGCCGGGAGATCCGCATCGAGGGAGATTTGGTGCTCGGTGGACTGTTCCCAGTGCACGAGAAAGGTGCTGGGATGGAGGAGTGTGGCCGTGTAAACGAGGACAGAGGGATCCAGAGGCTAGAGGCCATGCTGTTTGCTATAGACAGAATCAATATGGACAACACTTTGCTGCCTGGGGTGTCCCTCGGGGTCCACATCCTGGACACCTGCTCCAGAGATACCTATGCACTGGAGCAGGTGGGTGAGCACTGGCTGTGCAGGGTGTAATGCATTAATAGAACTCACTTTAATTGAAACTTTTATTTGCATGATAAGTTGTTCACTTTAAAACTTTATATAATTGGTAATTTACAACATTACAAGAAAGCACTTTAATGCATTTATATGTATACAACAACAGTGAAAGTAATCAAATCCTCAGCAAAACCAGGGTAGAAGTACATCATTAAAATAACAGCTCAGTTAGAGCATTCATTCTCCTAATTTCTGTGTTCAGTTGTATCTGCATTTACTTGTGAATGTTTAGATACAGCACTGTTCAGACACAGGTTACATTTAATACGCTATTTGCGCTCGTGTGCTGCCGAATAACTTAAACTTCTGCTTAATTTCATGTTTAAAAAGTTGCTCTGCAAAGTAAGTTGTGATTTCAAGAATAATAAGTGCAATTTCCGTTTGAAATCCAGTAACACTATAGGTACTCATTAGAAGGTAATATTCAGGTAAAGTAAATGTACCTCGAAATTCTATTTTCTGCTATGGGTAAGGGATGGTTGCCTCAAATAATAGCAGGAAATCCTTGATGAGAAATAGAGACTGAAGCAATTTACAATGAGGGAAATGAGCCAGATATGGAAAAAAACAGCATTTTTCCCTCAGGGATTGTTTTCTTCAAAAGAAATATATATTATATCTTATTGCTGCGCTATTTAGGGATGATGTATGTAGTGATCTTATACAATGAACTCTTTGATTGATGGCATAAACCCTGAATTCTTGACGTTTGGTTTCCCTGTGGGATTACAGGTTAATCTGCTGTCTGTCCACAGACCAGCAATATGTTATAATATACACCTTAAGTATCCAAAGCGCACCTGTATGTGATCACCACAAATACCCAGCAGCACTTCTACTCCATTGTCTTCATCACATAATGTGCCTTGGTCTCAGAGGATTTCATTTGCAATCTGGATCCTGTACTGAAAGCATTTAAGAGCCCCTGGTGTAAAGCAATGAGGTTTTATAGTCCCTTCAAAAAGATAGATTTTTTTCTTTCTAAGAAAACGATCAACTATGTTGCATATATCTTATATAGAACCTAATTTAAAGTGTTTCACAGGCTAAGAATAAACAGATAATATCAGCCATATGGTGTCAGTACATCGCACAGCAGTTGAAATAAATTTCAATGTGGGTTTCCTAGGCTCTGGAGTTTGTAAGAGCCTCCCTCACCAAGGTGGACGACACAGAGTTCATCTGTCCGGACGGATCTTACGCTCTGCAGGACGACAGCCCGCTCGCAATCGCTGGAGTCATAGGTGGATCCTTCAGCAGCGTGTCCATACAGGTAACACACAGTACAACACACACAGTACCATCTAACTGTAACATCCTTGGTGGCTTCTTCCTCTCTCATCTTTTACATCTCCTCGCAAAAGTATCAAGTGTGCAAAAGCTGATTTTCAGTGACATGGCAGTGCACAAATCTCCAAGTATGTCTCACTGCATGTGTGTTTGTGTGTACTTATTAGTATCAAGAATACTAGAATCAAGTTCCATTGGTGTGTTCTTGTGTGTCTCCACAGCTCTTGTAGCTCTTGTCACAGAGCTGAGTAATTTGCATAGTTTAGCATAAAACCTCCTTCTCCTTTACTCCTCTGTGACTGCACAAAAGCATCTTCCTATCAGTCCTTAAATCCCTAATCTCTGCAACTGTCTCTCTGTCTTGTCTTTCTCACCCTCTCTTTTTCCCTCTCTCCCATTTTATGTATTTCTCTTTATTTTTCTGGCCCTCAAATCATTGCTCTCTTCCCTCTCATCACTGCCTACTTCTCTTTTTTTTTCTCCCTTCTTTATATGCATTCAGAGGCACCCCTCGCGGCTATTTGGGGAGAGCTCAGTGTATGCTGACCTCAGCCCCCTTCTTCTTCTCCTCCTCCTCCTCCTTCTTCCTGGGGCAGCCATTGTTAACACATCTGCTTTGTCCCTTGTCCTTCATCACACATAATTATCTACTGTTTTCTCGTAACTCTATCTTGTTGGCGTCAGTGTTGTTTTTACCTGTCTTTTTCGAGGGAAGCACTGTTTTTTTTACGAGACCCGAACTGTGCTCTGCTTTCTGATCTCTTGCCAGTGAAGCTAATCCAGCTACTCCTTCATGCCGCTCTACTTGGCCAGCCTTGTCTTTTGCTTTTAAATTAAGTCATAGGGAATTATTTCATGTTTAACCATGCACAACTAAACTCCAATGTTTCGAGTGCATTTACATAGCAGGCATCATTCCTCCCCACCATTCACACACGTGTGTGTGTGTGTATGTGTCTCTATGTGTCTGTGTGCATGTATGTGACTTGCATTCCAAGCAGAAAACACACAGCAGCCCTCCACTGCACCAATTTTTTCCTCCTTCCCTTTCATTTTTTTCTTCTACTCGTCTCTCATATTCAACCCATTCCTACAGTACATCTCCCTTCCCTCTCTCTCACAGGAAGGGAGCAGCTTTCACTAACAGAGTAAACTCTCAATGTCTCTACAGACAGGCCTCTTAGCTAGCGCTAGTCATTGTTCAGAAGCAGGTAATGGAGCAATGCGGTTACATTTTGCAGCGTGACCTTCCCTGACATTTAAGTCAACTGCCGTCTTAAAACCATAAAACCAAGGGAGAAGAACTATAAGCAGCCATCCGTGTATGTGTGTGTCAGTGTGTGTGTGTGTGTCAGTGCAGGTGTTTGCGCACATGTCAGCCTGTCCTAGTGCACATCAGTATATGTATATGAGTGTGTTTTCTAATCTTCTACATTATTAGTCTAATGAGATTCTGGCATGTTGTCAAAACAGCTCATCAACTGAGCTATGAATGAAATATAGAGAAAGCGCCGTGAGTGATGCGCGCTTGTGTTTGTTTGCGAGCGTGTGCGTGCGTGGTTGATGGTGTATGTTTACATGTCTTTTGTGCGCTTGAGAATGTGTAGCAATTACAATCTTCACTGTTTGTTTTGGCGCCTGTGACTAAAATTGTAATGAAGAGAACATGACCAAACTCCAATCAACAGTAAAAGGGAATATTATATGGACATCAGTAGACCCCAGATGATGTCCATCACTAATGCATGAGTCAGTGATTTATAGAACTGTCTGTGTGTGTGTGTGTGTGTGTGTGTGTGTGTGTGCCATTTTGTGTTTCTCTGTGTGCATGTATGCCTACACTTGCAGCATTGTCTTTTATCTTTAAATAATCACATTATGCATGAAGTAATTCATATCAGTAGTAATCTTCGAAATCGAAATATGTTCTAATTTTTTCCTTTGATGGAAAAAAAATATAATTATAAAAGGATCATTTCAGTTATTTTCATGGGTCTTATTCTCAAGTTTTTGTCAATGTGCCAGTCCTTTTTGATCAAACTTTTAATACTTGGCTAATTTGTAATCTGTAAGTCTGCTCTCCACTACAGACCAGTTGGTCAATGGGAACATTTTTAAAAAACCATACCACTGCAGTGTATTGCAGAAAGATAACATTGTACTTGATATAAACTGTATTTTCACATTATTCACACTGCTGACTGGCAGTGCTCTTTCAGACAGTTTTACTTGTCTTACAGCGTTGTTGTTTTTTTACAACGAATGTTTTCAGTGTTTTTTTTTTTTTGTTTTTTTATCGCTTTGCTTCATCGGATCATATTAGAGACAGAAGCTATACCTACAAGCTGAATGTTGAATGTTTAACACAGCAGTGACATGGATCAGATCTAAACTCAAATGTCTAATATGAAAATAATTATGGTTTCACCTGTCAAACAATCCATGGGATGAACATACCCTTCGTAGCAGTGTAGATATGAGAGAAAGGGCTCATTCCAGTCACTTTTGAGATAATTCAGCATTTTGTCTGCCTGTCCTCCAGTTTCCTGCTCACTGTGTGTACTTGTATGCGTCTTTCAAGTGCTCCATTAAATTAGCTGCTGCCACCTCTCAAAACATTTGCATCGTAAACACTACAAGTAGCTGCTTGACTGAATTCAGTCTTGAGTTTAATGTAGTTCCACACTGCAGGCCTGACTGATACCATGTGCTTTCAAATTGTGTGCCTCACTGCTGTAACTATAAAAAAAAACATCTCTTTACATAAATGAATGAGAGGTTAATGGGATAAAATATAATAAGAGACAATCAGAAACACCAAATTGGATTTACACCAATTGGATTTTTCATACAAGCCAACAAGAAAATTGGGATAAAAATCAGTCAAATAAAACTGAAGCAGAACATGAAATCAAAAGGACTCATTTATAATGAAATTATGTGAACTGTTGTTTAGGCTCTTGGTCTCTCTAATTAAAATGCACGTTTCCCCTCTATCATTTTAAAAGTTAAAATTTATTCCGAAACAAAATCATTCACAAAATATTATCTTATCATCTCATATCTCTGTGTGCTGCTCAATGTTTTTTCAAAAAATCAAAATTAACTTCATAAGATTCATAAAAAAAACTGTGTTTGAATTGATTACTTGATTTAAATGTCTCGTTTCACTGCATCTCTCTCCTCAGGTTGCCAATCTTCTCAGGCTCTTTCAGATTCCTCAGATAAGCTATGCGTCAACCAGTGCCAAGCTCAGCGATAAGACCCGTTACGATTACTTCGCCCGCACAGTTCCCCCTGATTTCTACCAGGCCAAAGCTATGGCTGAGATCCTCCGGTTCTTTAACTGGACGTACGTGTCCACTGTGGCATCGGAGGGCGATTACGGTGAAACCGGTATAGAGGCCTTCGAACAAGAGGCACGCATGAGGAACATCTGTATCGCTACTTCGGAGAAGGTAAGGCATGAGAAAATGCAATAAAATATGAGTTTATTTCTCAATGATTATAAGCATCCAGTGCTTACAGCCAGATACCAAAAACCCAAAACTATAATCAGCAGTGTCACACTGATGTATGGCCTGAAGCTGCACTAGTAACAATGAATGGGGCACTAAATTTGTGAGCTTATAAAAGTTTGTCTCCATGTCTTATCTTGCCTTACACACAAATGGGATTTATATTACATTGGTGTTATCAGCTGTGAACCAGAAAATGAAAGCTTATCTCCAAGAATTTATTCTGGGTACTTTCACAGTCACATTTGCTACGGAGGTGCATGATGGTGTGAGACAAAAGCATTTTGTTGCTTGTTTCTTAATATGAATGACGGTTATATAAGGTGATAAAGGAACTGGAAACCTTTTTGATGAATTTATAATGCATCTGTCGTTACATTAATGTCCTCTTTCTGTTTAGGTGGGGCGTTCTAATGCTAAGAAGTCCTATGAAGCTGTGATCCGTCAGCTCCTCCAGAAGCCAAATGCCCGTGTGGCTGTCCTCTTTCTGCGCAGTGACGATGCCAGAGAGCTGCTGGCAGCTGCTGCCAGGCTTAACACCTCCTTCATCTGGGTGGCCAGCGATGGTTGGGGTGCACAGGAAAGCATTGTCAAGGGAAATGAGGTCACTGCTGAAGGAGCCATCACACTTGAGCTGTCAGCCAATCCCGTGCCAGAATTCAACCGCTACTTCCTCGGTCTGAACCCGGCCAAAAATCATCGGAATCCCTGGTACAGGGAATTCTGGGAGCAGCGGTTCCAGTGCTCCTTGGGTGGTGGAGGAACAGGAGGAGGGGGAGGTGTTGGATTTGGAGAGACGCCTCTCCCGCCATGTGACAAGGACTTGTCTATGGACAAGAGTAACTTTGAACCAGAGTCTAAGATCATGTTTGTGGTGAACGCAGTATACGCCATAGCCATTGCACTCCACAATATGCAACGGAGCCTGTGCTTCAACACCACCAAGCTGTGCGACAGCATGAAGGCACTGGATGGGCGCAGACTTTACAGGGATTACATCCTTAATGTCAGCTTCACAGGTAAGAGAGCTGGAGCGCAACGAAGAGAGTGAAGAGTCCTAGATAAGGTGTTCAAGGTGGATGAAGAGTGAAAAGAAGTTTGAGAACGCTTGAGAGGGAAGTTGGCGAGGAAAGGGCAGAGATAGCAAGAAACAGACAGGGAGTGCTGTGCCTAGTTAACAGTCCTCTCATGAACAACACAGGGATGTTGTCCTCCTCAGCCAAAGCAGCCAAACCACAGAACATAAAAAGTACTGAGACAAATCCGCTTAATTGCTATGTATTGTCAGAGCCAGCCTGCCATTGACACCTATTACCCATGCGTAATTGATACGACACTACAAAGTTGCTTTGAGGAATGAGAGCTGCAGTTAATCCGTCAGCCATATTCTTCTCCCTTGCACTAATGAGATTGTGTGTGTTATAATAGCTCCTATAGCAGGCTGCCTGTCTGTCAGTCAGTCTCTGTAGAGTTGGGAGAGAAGAGACAGAGGATTGGCTTGACTGAGAGATGGCGTACAAAGGAAGCGTTATAAATAAACTGCTGCGTCTCAGGGACTGACACAGGTTTAGAGGTGCTTATTCCTCCACCAACCGTGACCAAGAGCAGACATCAAAACAGCCAGACAAACAGCTCTAACACGGCAGCTTTGCCACGGGACGCTGGGGAGAGAGCAGGAGGGATGGATGGAGGACGAAAGAATGGCATCATCTATGAAGGGACGGTGAAGGAAGCTTAGAGATAAGACTGACAGGCAAACTAAAGTGAGGAAATGAGAGTTTGGCGTAAGGTAAAAGGGAGTAGGACTGAAAAAGAGACGGGTAGGAAGGGAAGGAGGGAAGGAACAAGGGAGCACAGAGGCAGTGCTGGAGTGGGACAGCATGTGTCAGCAGAAGAAGAGGATTCTCTTTGAAATTCCCCATCTTCATTTCTGCTACAAATCAAAGGGCTTGGAGCATTTCTGCCTGAGAGAATGGAGACAGAAAGAAGGGAAGAGGGATGAACAGTTTCAGTAAGACAGAGAGAGAGAGAGAGAGGAAATAGTGAAGGCGATTGCAGTCGTAGCCTCCACTTGGCACAGATGATAACCACTCCCTTCTAGGATGCATTCAGAGAGGGACGGAACAGATATGCAGATTCACACATAGAAAGTTAAAAAAAAAATGCTGTGGAGTAAGTTGGAGAGGAGAGGAGGTGTGAATCCCACTGTGACTTCCCTACATCTCTATGTCTGATCATCTTTCTCCCTTACATTCTCCTCTCAGGCTCTCCCCTCCCCTCGTTTCACTACTGATGTATGTCCATGAGGCGCATGTCTTTACTCTGCAGCAGGGAAAGAGTAACAGCGTGTACGAGGATCTTGAGTTCTTTACAGCTCAGTGTCAGTGTCGACGGTGACAGCATGGCAAACAGCTGTATCTGTCTTTAAAAAATGCATTCAAAGAACGTGTCGATAAGACGCCAAGGATGTTGAAAGAGGCAGTACAGGGAGCTGTGTTAGCATTTGATTTTTAGTTGTTGGTTAGTCCCGAATGATGCACTCACACCGCTGTACATATATATCTTTCCATCTACAGTATGTAAGGAAGGGGCTGAGGTGAGTTGAGGTTGAATGTGGATGTATAAATACTGCAGCATCACCATCCGCAGTGCTCTCAGTCTGAACTGTAGCAGACGGAAAACCAACACTGTTCAGCGCTCTCTATCTCTCTCCCATCTCACAAACATGCATACTGATTAGACACTCTTTACATTGCATTAAACTTTGATCTCACTCATATCGTCATGCAGTCCAAAAACTCTGAATTGCTTAACTTTACATTCATAACACGGCAAACTGTGATAAGGCTGTTTTTGTTGAGTGTGTTACCGACAGCGTATGTGGTGCACTGAGGCAGTATGCTGTGTGGTTAGGAGTGTGTTTTCATACGCCGCTCTCTTCATCTAGTCTCATCTCGCTAGTTGCTATGGTAATGAAGCCGACACTATTGCCAATTGTTGAAGTGATCTGCTAGATCATGGGAACTGCTCCCTACCAACTAGTAATAGACACGGGGGCATATTTGAGCATTTTACGAGGCCTTGCTACACCCTCCGAACAAAAAATATACACGCACAAGAGACACACACACACGCACACACGTGCGAAACAGTCAGCTTTTTCCAAAGAGGCAGCTTGAAATGCTGTTTTTTTTTCCTACCAGCATGAAATTGCAGACACCCCCAACCCACGCACTTCTCAAAGCCATCA
Organism: Larimichthys crocea; assembly: GCF_000972845.2. Classification (NCBI taxonomy): domain Eukaryota; kingdom Metazoa; phylum Chordata; class Actinopteri; family Sciaenidae; genus Larimichthys; species Larimichthys crocea. Next base: position 18,966,811 of record NC_040031.1, on the reverse strand, counting down.
TTCAACTCCCACCCACCCACCTCCCCGATCTGCAGCAAACATATCAGTATATACACACATGCACACAGTCTTCTGTTCAAATAGTGGTGATAGATGTGATATCCCCCCCCCCTTCTCTGCGCTTTGTGTGTGTGTGTGTGTGTGTGTGTGTGTGTGTGTGTGTGTTATATGTCTGTGTTAGCAGAGGCGGTGTGCCTTCAGGGCCATATTGAGCAAGAGAGCTTACTGCAACGTTTAGATGCTCGAGAACAACCTTCACTCTTTCTCTGCCTCATTTTCTCCTGACACTCTTCCTCTGTCTCTCCGTCTCTGTCACTCTCTGTCTCTCTCTCTGTCTTTCTGTCTCTCTTTCTCTCACTCTTCATCACTCTGACGCTCTACATCTCTCTCTATCTCTCTGTCTCCATTCTCTTTTCTCACCGAGAGAGTGTCCTCCTCTCTCTACATTCAAAAACAGCACATCCCACTCAGACTTCACAAGGTTGCTCTCCTGCCTCCACCGCCTCTCTGCGCCGGTCTGCTCCACTCCTTCCCTCTGTTCATCCCTCCATCCATCCTTCACCTTTTCTCTATTGATTCCCCTGTCTAAAGGCTTTCCTCCATCCACCTATATCTCTGCTGGCGTCACACCAGTTTCTTGCTTTTCTCTTTTGCTATCTCCTTTATTTTCTTTTTTTCTTGTATTCTTCTCTCTCTTCTCCCTTGTCACTTCCCTCCTTTCTTTGCCCTTATCTTGTCTCTTGGCTCATCCGCCCTCCCAGCACACCCTGCTTTTGGACTGCCGTTTCTCCCTTTTGTCTCCTCTATCTCACCACCTTTCTTTCTGTCAAGCCTCAGCTCCGTGCTGCTGCGCCTCTCCTCCTATACATTTCTCTTCTCTTGTTCTAAACTTCCTTCTCTCCGCCCTATCTGTCCTCTTTTCCCCTGTGGCCTGTTGGTCCATGGCCCAGGCAGCGCCTCCATCCCTGGGGACCAAATCTGCCGGGAGAACAAATATAGCCGATGTAATCTGTCTGTGTGTGTGTGTGCGTATGTGACATGTGAGTGCATCCCTGCGTCCATATCTGTATATGCTCAGGGATGTGTGTGCGTGTCTCTGTGGGGAACAGATGTGTAAGGTCATCAATGCTCTGAAGAAAGAAAAACAGGGACAAGAAAGGGTTGTCACACCATTAACATGCAGAGCCTTTGTATCTTTCTATTTTACCTGGAAAAGATGTGCACTCTATGCAGTGTCTGTCAAACTTTGTCACGATTAAAGGAAGGATTCAAGTGAACTGATGCTTGGAAATACAATTCTCTATTCCCTAGCCAACAACTAATCATCAGCCGGCTTTCGAATTTTTAGTCATACCCTCACACAAAGGAAAGATTTGTCCTGTCTCTATGAGTCTGTATACCTCTCTCTCACTCTCTCTCTCTCCACTTTTGGATTACTTATTCCTACTTATGCCTCCCAAACCTCTTAGCCTCGCCCCTCTCTCTCTCTCTCTCTCTCCCTGCCTTTAATACCCACAATCCCCCTTGGGCTTCGCTTTAGCCCGACATGGCCGAGAACATAATTAATTTCACAGCTTCTGAATGAAAAGCCTGTTTTCACCATGCTTCTAATTAAGCTAGAATAATAAGGTGCTTCTCGAGTTAGCGGGAATGCTAAAGTGTGCTAGGCTGAGTTATAACAGCAGTTTGTTTCACCTAACTTTATGTACTGTTATTAAATATTCTGGGGCCCCGACTGTTTGATTAACTGCATTCACAAAAATGAAGAGCGATGTGATGATGATCCTCTCAGACAGGCAGCAGTGTATTCACAGTTGTAAAAGGGCGCTAAGAAGACAACCTTTGGTCCACCTTTGGAGGCTGCTGGCACGTTGCAGGCATGGAACATCACTCAGAGTTGCGAGTAGTACTCAGGGCCGAGCCTGCTGTGGGCCTTAGCTGGATTGGACTGAGCCAGTGGGAAGTGTTGTACGGATGAGGTCACACAGAATCATCACCGTTCTAAGATATTACAGTCGGTGTTAATACCCCGTAGGCAAGCTGCTGTTCGGAAGCAGTCCAACACCATTCACTTCTTTAAATGATCAAATTGGTTCAGTTCATGGTTCCTTAAAGTTACATTACGTACAGACATGCTGTAGAAAAGTAGCTGAGGGAAATTTTTGCTTTTAACTGCTCTCCTACTACTTCTCTATTGTGAATCTGCTGAAATTCAAATGCATGATTTCATGAATGGCAATGTCAGTATGTTGCCCCTTCGGTCCAACATTTTGGTTCAGACTGAAATATCTGAACATCTATTAGATAGATTGTCATGTACCTTTGTCCAGGCATTCATGGGCCCCAGAGGATGACACCTAATGATAATGGTGATCCTGTAGCACAGCCAGCAGGTTCAATCTTTTACTTAATCTGTAAAATATTGACAAATGTATTGGTACCACATTTTGTACAGAAATACATAAATTATCGCCTTTAGTGCCAGTTATTCTTGGTATTATTAATTGAAATTAAATTTGGTGCAACCACTCATGTTCTTCTTTATGATAAATTGTAATAACTTTTAACTTTATCCAGCAAAGATCATTTTAAACTTTAAATTTGTCAACTACGGACATTCCAACCAACCTCAATATTGTGTTTAGAGTTAATTGCACTTTGTGTTACCATGCTAACAAGCTTAACTAAGTTTACCTACTAAACATCAGCAAGTTAGAATAGTCACAAGGTCGGCCTCACATTGCCACGTGAGTCTTTGTTGAGTCAGAACGAAAATCTTTAAGCCACTAAAACTCCAGACTTTGAAATCCAGCCCAAAACAGCAGTGTGGGAAGAAAGTGAGTGGCATCCATTAGTCGAGGACCTGAAGTGTCTGTGCAGTCACCAGGGTCCTGGTGGCCTTCGCCAGCTCTAACTTGTACTCACATACACTTTCCTGATAAGCCGCTCCGTCATGTTAGCGAGGTCGATGGTGGTTATTGGGTGGAATCACCAGTGCTGAGTCTATTGCTCTACGAATGCAATCTGGGAAGTCAAGGACAATACAGCGACCTCAAATGGGTCTCTAGGCTAATGCCGTTATCTCTTTAGTCTGTATTATGTGTAATTACCACATGCAGCTAATTAGACTTTCAGCACACATCTAAGGTCCTAATAAGGTGCAGTTATGATAATTAGCTAGTGGCAAAGTGTTTCTGTGAGTGTGTATGGGTGTTGAAGAGGAGGAGGCTTGTCTTATTGCTCAGTGTTATTAGCAGACTTTATTATCTGCCAACTTGCAGTATAATGGATTCATAACTCTTCTTCGTCTGAAGATTTTATCAGCACCTTCTTATTGAAATCATTTTCATTTAGCTGTCATCTAAACATTTAGCCCCAAAATCCAAAGCAGACTTGACACTTAAAATTTCCTGTGACAGAGGGAGAGAGGAGGAAGATAGAGGGTTGTGCTGTCTCTGTGATTTATGGATTTCATAAACCCTAACCCCCTCTGCTGCCATCTGACACGCCATTCTTCTCTAAACACACTGAGCTTTCACAACAATAGCACAGCTTTAGCCCTTGTCAGTGTTGCAAGCTTATTCACACAAAGACACACACACACACACACACACACACACACACACACACACACACATACTACTAACAGCAGGGTCAGAGCTTTGGTTCTGTCAGCACAGTCTCCCACAGCACTGAGAGCAATACCTTAACCATCACACTGTAAAGTAAAACCTAATGGAGCTCCTACAGGCATCTGTGCACACATACACAGTTAGGACCAACAGCTTATTCACAAACTGTGTTTTGATTCATTCCGCTGATCTCAGGCTGGATGTGTGGAGAATTCAGCCCGTGATATCTGCAGTTACCCAATGACACAGAGATATGAGGAAGGCAGCACAGTATCATTAATGCTGCCAGAGAGCACAGAGAGCCTTGTTATATGTTGAAGAGTGATATTTTATAAACCCAGTGTATGCTGCGCTATCCCCAGCCACATCATCATTTGACATGGGAGGCAGCAGCATATAACACTCAGACCTGTACGGTGTGTCAGCAGCACAGAGTTGATTGCTCTACTGTGAGGACAGAAGTGGCACTATAGGAGTGACATACACTTTGTCTGTGTCAAAATGGCCAAGTGTCAGCACTGTCAGGTCCAACACTGCCTGCAAGAAGTTACTTTTTTCCCCCCAGTCCATAGTCTTTTTTCCTTGGGTTGTTTTTAATGGTTTCAGCATTCTGCCAATTTTACAATGTCTTCTGTTGCCACATCCTGAGGGTAGATGGTAATCCTTTCATAACAACTTGTATACAAACCAATTTGGCAGTTTCAGCAGTGTACCTCCCTCACATGAGAGACCCAGAGGCTAATTTTATCAATGTGTAGGTTGCAATAGCACTGCCCAGGGATTCAATCCTCTGTCTTCATGCCTATATGACTTTATGGGCTGTTTGTTAATGATACATTTGGTAATAATATTTGTCAGATCAGATTTCAGAGCAGCGTTTTTGTCCCTATGTGACCTTGGGGAAGGATGGGAGGCCACTGATACACACAGACATCACTAAGCATATCAGGCATTTATAGCCGCTTAGCAAATATGTTTGTAACTGACTGGTCTTCACTAATGAAAACACTATTGTAATGCCCTTCACTGTCTGTTCTGGACTCCTAAGGCTTAACTGACCGTGACTTATTGTCTGCGTCCTCAATGCTGCTTTTAAGAGACATCAGTGTGACATCAATGGGATGATTGTTTGTGACTGTTTAGTTTTAATCTCCTTTTTCCACTCGTCTTATCACTTTCTTTTCCACTCTTTGTATCCTCTCACCCCCTCCAGCCCCTTTCGCTCCTCCAGGCAGTGAAACAGCCGTGAAGTTTGATTCCCAGGGGGATGGCATGGGCCGATACAACATCTTCAGCTACCAGCGCTCTGGTGATCGTTATGGTTATGTGTCGGTAGGTGAATGGGCAGAGAGTCTGAGTCTGAGCAGCGAGCTGATTCACTGGCCTAGAGAAATGGTGCCCACCTCACAATGCAGCGACCCCTGTGAACGCAATGAGATGAAGAAAATGCAGGCAGGTAGGAGACAATGTTCTTTTTTGTCACTGCAGCATAACATACCAAGCAGCAGTGCCTCCTGAAAAATCTCAGACTGTCACACTCTGCTGTTCACATTCCTGTCTCCCAGGTGAGTACTGCTGCTGGATCTGCACAGCCTGTGAGCCCCATGAATACCTGGCTGATGAGTTCACCTGCTCGCCCTGTGCTCCTGGCCAGTGGCCCACTGATGACCTGACGTCCTGTTACGACCTTCCTGAGGACTATATTATGTGGGAAGACGCTTGGGCCATTGGTCCAATTACCATCGCCTGTGTAGGGTGAGTGATAATGGGCTGTCAACATGTCAGTTTCTGCCTGGTCCTTAGAGGGGCGAGAGTGTATGTGTGTGTATGGATGTTGGGATGGGGGGAGGGAATTGAACATTTGCTAAACCCCTGTACTGAACAGTGACTGTCCAATCGCTTAGCAACCGTAACAGCATGTCTGGATTTGGATTTTTTTCACATGCTGAAACAGTGCGCATGAGGCTCTCATAGAGCATTTAATAGCATTTAAAGAGCTCGAATAGCTCAGTTTTCATAGATGATTCTAGATATTAAAAAATGAACTCATCGACATGAACATGACAGTGATAGTTAGCATGTACAGTTAACTAGTTTACTACAATGACACAGCTTGACTTTCAACATTCAACAACCACAGACATTCACGACTATCACGTCCATTTTATAGTATTTCCTAACTATGTGGAAGCCTGGACACTGGTCAGAGTTTAGCTGCTTGGTCCTGTTTATTGGATTTCAGCCAGTTTTACCAAAAACAGCATTAGGTTTTTCAAACTCATCAGTTAGTCCTCATCCTAAAAGTCTTTTCTCCTGTATTGTTAAAACTGAATACAAGTCTGATTATTCATTTTTGTTCGTCATACTTACAACACTAAGGGTATACAGCTCTACAGTGCAACACAAGAACAACTCTTCCTCTTAATGACATGTGTCATGAATCACTTGGTAAGGATTCTGAGCTTTAGCATGATATCATACATGGATATCACATGTAAGAGCTCCTTTTTTTTTTGCAAAAGTCTTGTTTTAAAAATGAGTCAGCTGAAAACATTAAAAAAATCTTTATTTTCAGCCAACTCATGGAGGAAACATTGGTTTAATTAGCCACAGGTCAATAAAATCTGCCAACTACACCTGTCATTTCAGAAAAATCAGTGGTTGTCAGCTATAAATGAACACCTGTCATTTCAGAAAAATCAGTGGTTGTCAGCTATAAATGAGACGCCTGTGTTTGTCTTCCTCTGTCTAAAGTCACAGACCCATTGTATATAGCAGTAACTAACAGTTATGAGGTCTGACTTTGCAAACAATCGATTGAGTCAATGTGTTTTTCCCATACCTAAAAGTAAACATGCATTTTGATATGCTCCTATACTGATATAAGAAGATGTTCTGATTATTGTGATATGTTTTGTTATATACAGCTCAGCCCTACGTGTGTATTATACCTATCGAAACTGTGACTTCATAAAACTTTGGTTTGTTTGCATAACTTTCCTCCCTGTCCACAGGTTCATGTGCACCGGTATGGTGTTTTGGGTGTTTATCAGACATAACCACACACCACTGGTGAAGGCTTCAGGCAGAGAGCTATGTTACATCCTCCTCTTGGGAGTCTTCATGTCCTACGCCATGACTTTCCTCTTCTTGGCCAAACCCTCTCCTGCCATCTGTGCCCTGCGCCGTCTCGGCCTGGGCACGTCTTTCGCTGTCTGCTACTCCGCCCTTCTTACCAAAACCAACAGGATCGCCAGGATTTTCAGTGGCGTGAAAGATGGAGCGGGTGCAGCGAGGCCACGCTTCATTAGCCCGTCCTCTCAGGTGAGTGATTGCAGCATCATGTTTATCCATCTGCATCAGTCAGATGGATGGACAGACAGACAGTGGATCTTGATGACCTTACCCACCTCGCACCCCTTCTATTTCAGGTGTTCATCTGTCTGAGTTTAATTTCCGTCCAGTTAGTGATGGTGTCAGTGTGGCTGCTGCTGGAAGTTCCTGGGACACGGCGCTTCACTTTGCCAGAGCGACGACAGACTGTCATCCTCAAGTGTAACGTACGCGACTCCAGCATGCTTCTGTCACTGGGATATGACGTGCTCCTGGTCATCCTGTGTACTGTGTAAGTGTATCAGAGCTGGTTTGCGTTGCCATCATACTGCTGTCCAACATTTGTGCTTTCTTTCTTTCGATTTCAGAAGTTTTGTTTCTGATGGTGTCTAAATCAGACATATGATTCTCTCCCTTTAGGTATGCCTTCAAGACCAGGAAGTGCCCTGAAAACTTCAATGAGGCCAAGTTTATCGGATTTACCATGTACACCACCTGTATAATTTGGCTGGCATTTCTTCCCATTTTCTATGTTACATCCAGTGACTACAGGGTATCTTCTTAAACACACACACACACACACACACACACACACAAACTCAAATTCTTATCTCTTTCTTTTAGGAGGACATTGCGTTGACCTACATATTTCTTTTTCCAACGTAATCTTATCTTAACAGAAAAGTTAAGAGGCTTAGTCACTTTCTTGCCCAGAGTTAGATGTATTTGAATTCAGTTTAGTTTATTTAGAGAAGGGAAAGTGCATATTAAAAAATACACATGAGAAGACTGATACTAGTCTCATGTCTGTTTGCTAAATATGAAACTACTACCAGCAGCCAGCTAATTCTTTACTTAATTATAATGACTGGAGACAGCGTGAAACAGGAGCAGTAATTAATATGTTGCATCTTGTTTTTATCATCTGTGTAATTGACAGTTATCCTTTTATGGGTGTTATGTACCAGACTTATTCCTGGCCTGTTTGTGCTAAGTGGTAGTTTCATATTTAGTATACAAACATGAGACTCATATCAATCTTCTTAGATAAGTCTCAGGAAAAAAAAGAGCCCAAAATCTTTTCATTTAGCTCCTGGGGACTGTTTTTCTGTCCTCAAACTGGAGGTGAGTCTCTACAGTGTGAGCAGTTTTGTACTCCTTCAACATCATTAATACAACTTCTGTGTAGTCACAGTGACTACACAGGTGTAGTGGCATCTTAAACAATTTCTAATCCTGCTGGCAAATGGCCCAGCTCTGCAGTATTGGGATGGCAAACAGAAACGCCCTGTCAAACTGCTGACACGTGTCCAGATTTAACACCAAAGGGGAGTGAGTGTTCACTAGATCCATACAAATCTTAGCATACATATACACCTTAAGCACACACTTCCACAAACATACACACACAGTACACCGTATCAAAGGGCATAAGAGAGGAGTGCTGATGCCAAGACTGCTCATTTGATCCATGTGGAAAAAAAACAACAAAAAAAACAGCTCACTTCCTCACTACCTCTCTCTCTCATCCTCCCTCTCTTTTCCTCCCTAAGCATCTCTTTGGCCTTGTAATCTGACTTTAAGATTAGTCAAGTAGAGGCATTACATCACCAACACACACACACACACACACACACACACACACAAGTATATACATACACAGAGGAGATGCTGAAGGGTTGATTACTAATGTGCCGCTCTGTAAAATACAGTGGCTTTACTGTGAGCTGCTGTTATTCAATCCTGTAACCCTTTTCAGCTAAGGTGATATGACACCACTCGCAACCTGAAAGTTGCATACAGCATACACTTCTCCAGACATACTTAAGATTGTATTTAGCATTGATTTTATACAATAAATACCAGATAATTAAGTTAAAGCTGGTATACTGTTTAGTTTGGCCTCTATAGTCTTTGTGGGTTAAGCCTTTTATTGATCCATCCTGTAATTGTTATCCGCTGGACTGTTGCAAAGTAACAAAGTCTGCCAATGAAGAGTTATATTCTCTCTTTAAAGGCCCCATTGCTCCTGTGTACATATCATGTTTGGTTAATTGGTTATTTACAAAGTAAAGTCCCATTGAAAAATGTTCATCTTATCTTCAAATTAGCAGCAATTACTTTAGACTTACACTAGCATGAGATTTATTTATCAAAATCTGGCTACTAATTACTGTCACCTCCTCTTTTGTCTGCAGGTTCAGACCACCACCATGTGTATCTCAGTCAGCCTGAGTGGCTTTGTGGTCCTGGGCTGTATGTTTGCTCCTAAGGTCCATATCATCATGTTTCAGCCCCAGAAAAATGTGACGAGCCACAGACTTAACCTCAATCGCTTCAGTGTCAGTGGGGCTGCCACCACATACGCATCCCACGGTAGGTTACATGCTGTTACCTCATTTTTAAAGAGACCAGGTTTAGAGCACCACTTGCCTGACCTTTTTTTTGAATATGTCTCTGCCAAATGGGTGTTGTGAGCATTCAATATTCAGCACAGTGGACAGCCTTAGGTTCCACTTTTGCTATAGGGCATATATAAGTGTTTGTTTTCTGTATTTTTCTGCATTTTGTTCCTGTGGAACAGTATAAAAAAAAAACAGTCCTGAAGTCTTATAATGCTGTTACTGTTACTCCAAAGGTGTTGCTCGGTAATGCATGAGTGACAGGTTCAATCATGAGCTAGTTAGATTGTAAATAGTGGCATCCTGCTGACAGAGCAGCAGTGTTGAGCAGAAAGTATGCCCCTAGGAAGTGTCTGGAATGTTTTGACTGCAACAATTTCAGGTTTTTTGGGCTAACATATAAATATCTATACAGTGTATTAACATTACATTATATAACATTATATATTTAGCACACATTGCACCCCAGTGTGCTTAATGTGCTTCAGAAAGATTAGTATCCCTTCATGTCCCTTCATTGTCATTGGACTGTTTAATCTACATTGTGCCTGCAACATAAAGTCAGTGTCTATTTAAAATATGCATTAATGGTCCCTCTGTGTTCTAAAACTGCTGCTCTGTTTTAAATTCTAACTCAAATATTAGTATAAGCCTGTGCACTTGGTCTGTTAGGTACACGGGTGTACAACATAGCTAAACAGCATCATTTATGTGACAGTCATCATTTTATTTGCCTAAGGGCAATACTTTTGCTACACTAGTGCCTAGACCTCTGTCACCAGGGTGCAAACTACAGGGGAGCCAGGGGGAGCTTGGCTCCTCTTAATAAAACATGAGCTCTCCTGAAAAACATCTGTGAAAATGTATGTATATATATATATATATATATATACACACACACACACACATTGAATTAAAGGCACAAATCTGTTGTCTAAGAATGCCTGATACCTTTTCTTCTTCTCTTTCTCTAGCTTCTGTCAGCACCCACCACGTCCCCACTGTGTGCAACGGGAGAGAAATCGTCGACTCCACTACTTCCTCCCTGTGACCACATCCAGTCCAGTCTCTAAATCTGCCCCTGCGACTGTTAGCCAATCCACGAACATTAACCCCCTTCAACCGTCATTCCCCACCTCATACGCACACCGTACACATTAACACAAGCATACATACATGTGGACACATATACACAAATACACGTGCAAACAAACAAACAAACAAACAAACAAACAAACAACCTTCCTTGTGGACTAGAACTGTATTGTTTCACAAATGTAGAAAGTGTGTAACTATAATTAAATTATTTTCTAGGGATGTACATACATGGAATCAACATTGTTGTAAGTAGAGAAACAAAAGAACAAAAAAAAGTTTTTAGGAGGAATTTTTGGAGCCTTTGTTTTTGATAGCTTTGTTATGATGCGGTGTAAATAGACATGCGCTTAATCAAAGTAGGAGGGTGTGTGTCTCTCAGTCTGGATGCACATTTGTGGCTCTGCTTGCCTCACCTGCAATATCCCACAGACTTTTTAATCTCGTGCTTTTTTGTAGGTCTCATTGTAATAACCAATTATGTATGCATTTCTATTGTGTATCTGTACATTTGTATATTATACTACTGATGGTTCAAACAGCACAATGTTGACAGTCTTGTTACCCAAGAATGAATGTGGACAAAAGGATTAACTGGATAGCATAAGATGGCCGGAATGGAAAAATCCATCAAACGATTTACAGTTACACTGTGCCAGAATATAATTTTGAGTTTGAGAATTCATCTATTCGCATCTTGAAAGATTTGCTTTGCAAACTTGATCCATATAAAGAAACAATTGTGGCTGTTTTTGCAGGAAAAATGTTGCTTTTAATACAAATGCTCTTTTTTATATTTCTAAACATGGAATCCCTTTATCTAAATGGCCATGGTACCAGACATGTTTTCACCAAAGCAACAGTATGTTCACTCCCACTCTTGAACTGCTGCTCAGTAATGGATTGTTAATAATAACTAATAGCAGGCCAGAAAGAATAAAGTGTGTCAAAAGCATTTCTTTTGCCTCAAAACTGTCAATACGGACAGTGCTGTTATAGTTCTGTCGACAAAAAAAAAAAAAATGTTGTCTTACCTGGTAATTATGAATTTGTACTCCAGTGACTCAAGTGCTAATGGAGGGAACTGTCTGCTTTGCTGAACACATGTTGAATTTTCCGACTTACAGGGGGAGTGGTAGCTTATGTTTTCGTGCCCCATAGATAAAGTATGTGGTGAAGTTTTGAATATGGCTATGTGCCTTATTGTATGTTTGATAGTGCTCCAGGTTGTAAGAGATCAGTTTTGCATTACCAGCTTCTGTTTGGTAAATGTAAAACTGACCTCAGTATAGAGTACTTGTTTCAGGGCAACACTATGCCAATTAGTTTGATTCCCGACCAAGTTTTTGCCATTGATTGTTTAGCTGAAGTATTGAAACAGTGAATCTGAGTAATCCTTAGGTGAAAATGACTTTCTCTACCCCCCTTCTTTCTCCAGTCTGTGATTAAAAAAACATGAAATGGATATTTCTGCTAGACACCCATCGCACCGATTTGACTTTACATTCTTTACAGCTTAGCTGCTCCAATAAAAGACTGAAGGGGAAAGAGAAGCTCTTATACCAGATAAGATGAAGTCACTGACTCGTCAACTTATTGAAGTGTGCAGTTTACATGTCTGTGTTAAATGTGTTGATGTTGAGAGGCACAGTGGAGCAGCTGGCTTCGGCAGTCCCAGAGAGGCTCACGAGAGGAAGCAGAGCACACAATGTCAGCTGCTGGCAGATCCCAACTAACAAAAGGATGTTAAGAGTAGAGTTCATATGCATATACGCACACATACATAATATTTATGAACATCCATACCTATCAAACTCTCTGTTTGTAGCTGGAAATATGACAGACTCTCTGATGGGTAATAGTTATGAGGTGGGGAAATAAATGACAAAAAGTTTTTGTTTTGTTTTTTATAAGAAAAGTGTGGACTAATCTAGCATTACAGCATATTTTATTTTAAAGAGTGGCCTGTCATGCAAGAGTTTATTACATTTAGAATGTTAGTAAATTATTAATGAATTGATCTTAAATGGTTACATACTATAATATGCTGTCTAAAATAAAGTGTGACTGTTATATTTGATATTTCTGACAAAATATGTGAGCCGAATCACTTATTTGCTTTCCCCAGACGAATCTAGTTGCTTCATGTTCAAATTCATATAATAAGGCACAGGCAGAACAACCATCTCTTGACCGCTCCACACCTTTGCACAGCCGGTCTCCAACACCACCCGTGATTATCACACTGAATGATAGATTGGAGGAATTTTACAGGATGCGCCAAGACAAGCCGACCTACATCGGGCGTGTGTATTAGGTGTGGAGAGCAGGAGGAGAGAGCGATGTGGCAAAGCAGAGGGGAGCTACTGCTGGATTATGTAAAGCACTCCTACAGCCCAGAAGTCGCAGCACTTCTATAGAAGCTCAAAACATCTCAGAGATTCACAGTCTTTGTTAGCAGAAGGCTTAGCCATTCACTCAGTGGTCCTGCTCCCACAAGATACACCCCGCATGGCAGGTTGCTATGGACAACCACCACCACATCCGCTGCCGGAATGTCTATTTGTCTGCATGGAGAGGAGGGTGGGAGGAGGGGTGAGGAGAGGGCAAAAGAAGAGGAATAGAAAGAGGAAAAACGGGGGTGCTGGTTGTGATTCAAATTGGCAGTGACTGATGAGATTTGGCTCAGCGAGGCCCAGTACTCTACTCCCAGCTTTTAATGGCCACACAAACAGAGCACTTAACCCTGATTCTCCTCTCATTTAGTCCAGGGACTAGTCTTGGACAACAGTCTCACACTCTTCCTCTGACCCCCTCTCTCTTAATCTGCCTCACCCCTTTTCAACCTTTTCCCCTGCCACCAATGTCCACCTCATCTTCACTCTGTGTGTGAAACTTGCTGCTGTGTCTCAGCCAAGACCACCGAAGCCAGACTAACAGATTGGTAGCCCACACTTAAACTAAAGCATTCGGATCTGGGCTACACGCTGCAGCACATGCCAACGAGGTGGCCTTGAGGAGGTTGGAAAAGGGATAAGGGGAATGCAGATAAAGGAGTTGGATCGCATATGGGGAAATGAAAATGGGACTCAACTATAAAGAAAAGCATCACTTTGAAATATATCACCTTCCTGCCTACACTACACACAGTTTATCATCTCATGTACCCACTAACTCTTGCTGTGGCTTCTTTAATTGGCTTTACTCATGAATATGCCTTTCAAACAGAAAACCATCCACTATGGACATTGTTCCTCTATTCATCCTCTGCCAACTGCCATGTGCTCTACAAAGGCCTCTGTGCTGTAGCCCCCGCTATACAACAAAATGTGTCCTTGGCCTCTAGGCTTTCAAATGAGACAGGATCTCTGCAGCGAACTGAAGCTGAGGTCAAGCTGAACTCTGGAACTGGTCAATTGCAAAAAGCAATAGTTCCTGTGTTTATGATACGTGCAATAATGAGGCTGTGATGACATCATAATAAATAACAACAAGCAAACCGCCGGTGTTGTCCACTCGTCTTTCTGTGTCTCGTCTGTCCAGTTCAGAAGTAGTTCAGTGTGCCTGTGTGCAAACTCAATAAATCTCAGCTAAAATCTAAATGTTAAACGCAAGTGTAGATGAATTTGTCTCTTCCGCAACATTACCAGCCCCTCACCGCCACTTTCACACACACACACGGGCTCTATTCATAGTTGTGTGTTGGCAAATGTTGAAAGATGTCTTTAACACTCCTTCCTAATCTGTTCCCTAAGTGATGGCACTCCAATTAAACCATCTACTGGAGTGCTCTCTGCCTTAGGACAATGCACCCCAGTGTGTAGGCAAAAAAAAAAGCCTGAGAGTCTGAGAGGAAAAAAAATAAACAAAAAGAAAGAAAAAGGTCTAAAAATATCGAAAGAACGCAAGAAAGAAAGAAAGAAAAAATGAAAAAGAGAAAGAAAGAAAGAAAGAAAGACAGACAGACAGACTTGGGACATTGTCTGCCTATACTGCCCTTAGCAACACAGTCTGGCACTTCAGTTTCACGTCAGTTTGTTGATCCAGTTCAGAAAATATTGCAGATATTGCAGGTACTAAATGTCTGCTCCTGTCTCTTATTTCTATCTACATCATTCTGCCTACAGGTTTTACTGTTGTAGAACTGAACGTTGACTCTTTCCCCGTAGCCAAGCAGTGATTGCCCTCTGGTGGTAGCCTCATACAAATAACCTTCATACACTCATCCCCATTAACCAGTTAAGCAGCGTGCATATTTAACTGGCAAGCAGTGGTGGAAGATGTACTCAGATCCTTTAGCTAAGTAAAAATACTAATGCAACAATGTAAATTCATATATTCAATTACAAGTAAAATCCTGCACTCCAATCCTACTGAAGTAAAAGCACAGTATTATCAAAAATATATACTCCAACAATAAAAAGTAAAGTGCCCACTCTGCAGTAAAATAGGAGCTATGTGACTGATTGTTAACACAGAGTTAGTATAACAAGATGAATCTTATCCTGAGATAACAAATCTTTAAAACAAAGAACTGCCATGCATATTTGTATTCATTATTTATTACCTTTCTCTGAACGTTTTTGTAAAATATTGAATACTTTTGGAAACTTTTTCAACTGGTGGCACCGCATAGACCCTGAAACATGAAAACTAACTACTTTCTTTGTCAAGGATCACAAGTAAAACTCAGTTGAATATTTAACAATGCATTGTTTTATAATTAGTAACTAATAATTATAGCTGTGGAGTAAAAAAGTAAACATTTTGTTTTTGTGAAATGTAGTGGAGCACAAAAATACTAGTACTACATGCTTACATTGTAAGGAATTGATCCATGGAGTTGGAATACTTAATTCTCTCCACTGTTGGCTGGCAGCAGTTAGTTAACATTTGCATTTCTAATTTCTGCTTGTAGTAAAGCAAAAAGAACTGATTAAAATCTAAGAAGATATTAAGATTTAAATATGTAAGAAATTTTCTCTCGCCACATCTCTGTTTTCCACTGCCCTCTACTGGAGAAGGGCAGCAAAGAGCTGAGCAATGTGAGCCACTACATTTACCATACAACATAAATAGACTTTTTAATATCAGATTTGAGACGAGCTGGAACCATGACGTGATGAGGGTCAGAATAGCTGCAAATAATCCCACTGATTCCTTAATATATCTTAATATATCTTTAAAATATTCACACTTAATACTTTCAAACAAAAACACCCCTAAAATGAAGCCTGTTCATACCCAGAACTGGTGGTGTGTCTTGTGCTATAATCCTTTTGAATGTAATACATCATGTTGAAATAATACTGAACTGCTGAGCCCTCATCTTGTACGATATTATATCAGGGGCTAGCTCATTTTAGGCGACTGACATTTTACAGCTGTTATATAAAGGCAGCTCAAAGCACTATACTTTGATAAAATGGTTTTGTAAGCAAAGTGACAAAGGCTTTTGAAGCACTGAATAATTTAGGGCCACACAAGACACAAATCTTGGCAAAGATGACAAGAAATATATTCGACCCAGTGGATAGTTCATTCAACGCTTTGAACTAAAAACATCAAACTTATACGGTTACTCCCACGGCTGTAAACATGCCACATTGCATCAGGTGTTAAATCATTTTTGATCAACAAAATAAGAAATCATGAGCTTAAAATCACAAGTCATTCAGCCCTCGGGAATACTCAGAGAAACTGAGCTTTTCAGCTTCCACTAAGTTAGAGGGAAGTATATGGTGATTCAAATTCATGAAATCCCCTGTAACATGAATCACATGAATTAACAATTCAAACTGGGAGTTAAAAGGATGATTGCTCAATAGTAACTAAATGTCAAAATGATGCAAGCTGCAAGTTCTTAATAGATTAAATGGATTTTGGCAATTTGCCATAGAGATCAGAAAGCACGGTGAGTTGTGATATTTCCTTAAAGAGATCTCCATTGAAGCCTTTCATTGTAAGATGGTGTTATGATGACAGGGAAACATCGTCTCTGCCACTGTAAGTGGATGTTATGTCTTGTAATGAGGACATATGGTCATTATCTTACTGAAGGAAGATCTTTTACTTTATTTAAAACTGTGAAATGCAGTACAATGTTGGTACCTTGCGGAACAATTTAACAGCTCAATCATCAAATCAAAATGCACTTAGCTGCCTGCATTTTCAGGACTGATTAAGTTGTCTTTTATTTCCATGTAAAGCACAAAATTTAACAATTAAAAAAAACTGTATTGCTTGTAGTCTATTTTTCACTCACAATGCCAGTGAGACCCCCCTTCTGTCCCCAAGCCCATCAGTGGATTTCTTAAAAGAACTGATAGACAAGGAAATCAATCAAACTGGGTCCACTTATACATAAATACATCATAATTTATTTGATATACATGGACAGTCAACACCACAACCTCATCTCATCTTTAATGCCAGCAGAACACATCTCATTACAATAATGTCAACTAAGCAACAGAACAAACAGATGAGAAGATAAAGGCTCTATATGGCCAGAATATACCAGTCTGTGTAAACGTCTATGGATGATGGGCACACTTGCCATGGTGATCCTGATGGCAAATTACACCATGGATGTCTAAAGAAATATTAGACTACACAGACTGAAATGAATATAAACAAAACATCTCTTAAATAGGTCCTTGTCTTATACCTGAGCTCTTCTAACAGCCGTTCTGACATCAGCTTGAATCAGAATATTAGCAGGAAGTGTCTATCACACACACACCTCCTCACAGTACTACACTTCGAGTTGGACGGCTCTGTCGTACCAAGCTTTAAGGCCACCATGTTCGTGTGATTTCTCTGAACCTGGCCCTAGGTGCATGATGTGTGTGTCTGTATGTATGTACATACAGATGGTATTCCAGGTACCAAAGCTCATAAAGGGGGTGGTTGGTTAAAGGGGTTGTTCAGTGGAAAGTCTCTCGAAGGTCCGATCTCTCCCCCTCACTTTACCACCCCTCTAGCTCCACACCAGAGCTTTCGGATGAGACGAGTTTAGCTGCACATGTTCATAGTTCTCTCCGTTCCCCTAAAATCAAAAACAAACATTTATTTTACAAAAGATTTTCACCACAGCGAGATTTTCTTACCGTAAAAAGGAAAATCATGCTGTGACTCACCTTGGATGCTATGGCTTTGAGTTTGCCAAGTAGTGACGGTTTTGTGTACACAACTTCATCCTCCATGTCTCCTTCATTCTCTCCCTCCATCACAGCGCAGCTGTCAGCTCCTGGCATCTCACACTCCTTATTGGCAGACATCACCAAGCGGGAGTACTTGTACTCCAGCCTAGCAAAGAGCAAAGTGATGGAATCAATACAGTAGGAAAGAAGCAGAAGAGGAATAATGTTGTCCACGTGAATATTGGCGAAAAACTGACAAGCGAAGAGTGGCAGGAGGATCCAGACAACAAGAGCTTGAAGCAGGTGGGAAAGATCAGAAGACAAAAGTAATGCATGAAGAAAGGGAAGCAGGGGGAAGGAGAGAAAGGGAAGAAACGTGGCAGAAAAGAACGAAGAAGAGGCAGAAATATGAGGAAGAGAGGGGTGATGTTAAGAAGGAATACAGGCAGGGAGTAGGAAAGTGAAATAAAAGAATAAAACAGAAAGGAAAGAAGGAAGGAGACAGAGGGGGAGACGGAGAAAATCATACCTTTTGTTCTTCTTCCAGAAGTAGCAGGTGAGGGAGACGAGCAGTACTGCAGTGAAAACACCCAGTCCTGCACCGAGCCGTACCCAGAACTCCATACCCTCGCATGGCAACGTTTTCTTTTCAGGCAGCGTCACACCTCCCACACACAGCTTCGGCTCAGTCCACACATACAGAAGGTCCTGCGAATGAACACACACATATATATAGAGTAGCATTAAATAAGTGTGACAGAGGCATAAGCAATTAAGTGCTCCGGAACACAGCATAGAGAGGAGTCTAAATATTTGGGCAGTGGAGTGTTTTAATTGTTTTAGCCTTACTGCACTGCGTTTCAAGTGAAACAAAGTGCTGACTTTCAGCTTTAAAAATGTTTGCATGCATACAGGGTGAGTGGATGTTGGACATCACAATTCTTTTTATGCTTGGGGGCTTTTATTTCTACACAGTCCATGGGATGTATGCAGATGCATTGTTTCACTTCAAATCCAACCAAAACAAATCTTCCCCAGTACTTATGGAATATCTCTATGTCCTTTCACATACCTGGTGTCCTCCCTTGCAAGCTCCTTCTATCTGATGGTAGTCTCTCTCTGTGCATGTAGGACAAGCTCCTGAGCTCTCCCATAAGAAATTGAAGGTGCAGCCGTTGCATGTTCCTGCCGGGCACTGACTGTAATAGCCAAGCACAAGCTGTCACTTCCACACCACATTACAGCTCAGATAAAAGGTTACATGTGACATTAGACAGGCAACCAGAAAAATACACGGACAAGGATGACAAAGACTGTACTACCTGGGAACTGAGAGATCGCCTTTAACACTCTTCACTGGGTTACAGCGAAGTGTCACCACGGCGCTACGACCTGACTCACAAGATGAAGTCGCCTCCAAGGACCTTAGTAAGGAAAAACATAAATAACAAGACAGAACCTTAGAGCACTACGTTTTTGACATAGAAAGAAATATCTGAAATAACAGAGGTACCTGTAGAAGAAGTTGACATCAGGGACTTTCTTAGAGGTCTTGGGGTAGAGATCTGGTCTCAGAGTTATTTTATCAAGTGTATCCTCTACTGTCACTCCTGTTAAGCACACACACAGAAAGACTGATTGAATGTGCCTTTGATTTTTTTTTCTCTTGTGCAACATGAAAAGGACGAACATGACCAGACCTTTTCTTGTCGTTATATCTTTTAGAGCAATAACAGCAGTATAAAACATCCTAAATGCAACTTTCCACACCACCACAGCCTGCATCCTACATTCACTAACCGAGGAACGTGTCAGCCAGGTTAATGGACTGTGAGGAGAGTGCTGTGTGGAAGCCTCGTCCACTAGCTGGGATTATTGTTGACTGACAGATGAAGGTCTTGACACCATTGGCTCCTTCGCCTTTCTCTCTCTGGGAGTCGGTGACGGATAGGTCCGTTACATTGTCTGTGCATACGGCAGACTGACCCTTAAATAATGAAAAAGAGCAAATAGCAAGGGAATTGCATTCACAAACTTTTAAAATGGCAGTATTTTCTGCGTGTGTGTGTGTGTATGTCTAAATCTGTGCACACCTGTTTTCCACACAGGCTGATATTGAACTGGTGGAAGTACTTGGTTCCTTTAGAGGTAAAGCTTGGACCGTTCATCAACGATCCCACAGATCCAAGGTTGCTGAAGTCATATGTCAGGGAGACGTTGCCCTCTGTGTAGGTGAAGTGGCAGTCACTGTAACATAAACTGTGGTCCTGTTAAAAAAAAAAGAAAAAAGAACAAGATAAATAGTCGTGCGTCATAAAAACAATAACAAACAGCTTGATTCCTTTCCTCATACCAACAAACCTTGTCGCTCTTGCTGCCTGGTCCGCAGGGTTTGCAGGCATCAGGACCGGGTGTGGCATGAGAAGCGAGGTACGTGTTAGGTGGACATTCTGTGCATTGGCTGGTGTGCGCATCTATGTAATGTCCAGGTGGGCACGGCACACACGTAGAGCTGGAGGGTTGGGTGCTGAGGGCACAAGCCCGGCAGCTAGAGGAAACCCCATCAACAGCGTTACTCACTGAGATGGAGTAGATTCGTGCCACGTCGTTGACATATTTACGTACCTGAGGAGAGTACAGGAGCGAGACAAACAGGTACAAAGTAAACTGGAGCCTTGATGCAATGTGTGTGCTGCTACAAAAACTGTAACACAAACTCCTTCACCAGCACAGAACATATATTATATTACAGGTGCTTTATACGTAATGTCCACATTACTGCAAAACAGATGATTTAACATTTAACAGTAAGTACATTTTTCTGATCTTGAAACATCTCACCAGTATTTATGTATTGCACAAAGTAAGCAGTGATCACAGTGATAAAGTAGTCTGTTTGATGTGTGGTTTGGTTTAAGCACCACCTCAGAAATTATCTTTAATAGATAACAGAAGGGAGTGTTAGGTGTACCAAGTGTGGAGTGGATTTACAAGACTAAAGGCTGTCCCAGTTGTTTGACCTTGCTGATGGAGGAGCTCTGAAAAGCTTCTTGCCTCTGGACTTAAGACAACGAATATGAAGGTTCAGTCACAAGATAGCAGATTAGGCTTCCTGATCTTTTGAAGGACCCAAATCATGGGTCAGTGGGCTGACCTCCACAACTAAAGACATGCGTTCATTGTTGATATGCAACTACATAAAAATATGTTTTAAACTATAGAGATATGGGCTTAAATTTACTTCTGCTGTTTGTTGTACATAGTGATAAATTGGATATTGTAATTGTATTTTCATTGTCACTGTAAATCTCACAGTTTCACACCTCAACAACAGTTAACAGCTCCCAAAAAAGTCTGCATAATGTCTGCAGTCTGGCAGCTGCCACATTTGACAGATACATCCTCTATCCTCAGCTGAAACAATGTCTATGTCATATGATAAAACACAGTATGTTCTGTGTTTTTAGAAGTTTGTATTCATGACCCAGAAAGCTTTTATACATGTGAAAGTAGTTAACTCATACTTACATCTGAAGGTTGGTTAGTCCTCTGGAAAGCCCATGTGTAGGAAACCGAGGCATTCTTTGTCATAATGTGTGTGTAGGACTGTCTTTTTTTATTTCTTTCCCATGATTCCACCACTGTAGTACTCTTCCTGTTTACATCCTGAAAAACATATACAGTATTGACTTTACCTGTATACTAATAATTATGAACCAGCAAACATTAGTCAGGAGCAATTCTTACCATCATAAAGTAGAGCTCACAGTCGGCTATGCATGAAATTTCAAATTCAAATGTGATGCGACCAAACTCTGTCACAGAGTGGCCTGACATAGATGTAGGGAGCCTGATGGCAGATGCAAACAGAGAAGAGTGGAATTAGTCACAACAAAAATTAACCACTGAGTGATAAGAGTGATGGAGAATGAAATACACAAGATGACTGGACTTACTTGAAGCCAGGAACATGGATGTTGAGGATGAGGTAATCATTATCCGAGCTTCCTGATCCACTCTGGATATGATCACCTGCCACCTCCCAGCCTGAAGGACAGGACAAATCCATATTACACTAGTATTTCAAGAAATGTTTACATTCAGTTATTGACTGGATTAACTCTGGTCAATCTACTTTAAATGAGTCAACACTATGTGAACATTTCTTGTAGGGAATAAGATGACGGCATCAATACCACTCATGTATGTACAGTAAAAATAAAGATGCAACCAGCAGCCATTTAACTTAGCTTAGTATAAAGTCCGGAAATAGGGCAAAACAGCTACAAGTAAAAATAAAAAACAACAAAGTGTTAATCAAAGGACATGGTGTGGTATGTGCTACATCCTGGACAATTTCCGGGCCGGTCCCAGCAACTTACAGTGAAGTTGCCAGGAAACCAGAGGCAGCAGAGACTCTAGGCAGTTACTGGTTAGTTGTCTAAGATATAATGTGTTAATAAGTGAGCTTTAGAGGTCTTGGTTGGCTGGGCTTCTTACCTTTAGACAGAGCCAGGCTAGCAGTTTGCAAGTTTACAATCTCAGGGGTAATAAATCTTTCATATTACACTCAGTAAGAAAGCAAATGAGCATGATTTTTCTTTAGGAGAATCACACAGAGAGGAAGAACAAGATAAAGAGAGTGGCCATATAGTTACATATAAACACCCACCATTCATATTGTCACATTTGGAGTTGCCCACATTGAAACAGGAGGTTTTCATGTTTGTAGGAAGAATATTCCACCATTTATACTCGTAACCTAAGTTGGGCTCAGTGCCTGCCGGACACTGCTGACATGCTGCGAAACAAACACAATGAAATAGACAATTACCACACAACCACACAAACAAAGAAACTGAAGGAAAATGGCAGTCAGGAACACAATAGAAATCAAAAGAGTTCTTAGTACGTTTCATCCCATCAGAAAAGGTCCCAGGTGGGCATGGTGAGCAGGTGGCTGTGTCATTGTTATAGAAACCAGGGTTACAGGGGGGGCAGGGCTCTCGTTTTCCACTTTCAGGCAGTGGTTCAGCTCCAGCCACATCC
Source organism: Larimichthys crocea (assembly GCF_000972845.2). NCBI lineage: Eukaryota > Metazoa > Chordata > Actinopteri > Sciaenidae > Larimichthys > Larimichthys crocea. The sequence continues at coordinate 18,944,155 of NC_040031.1, read as the reverse complement.
ACCAGACAGATCTTAGGTTCAATCCACTTGTACATGATCTGTGTCTGAAATTACACAGAGATGAAGTGTGATGGAACAAAACTGAAATTGTGATTACAGAATGTGACATCTCTGGGTTTGAGGTGGCCTCTTTTTGTCTCACCTTTCCTTCGTGGTCACATGCAGTGTGGATCTGGAAATAGTCCTTCTTGGAGCAAGGAGGTCTGTCCTTACACACCACAGATCCCTCACCTTGAAAAAATAAAAGTAATGGTAAGGTCAAATAAAACTACATTAGCCACAAAAAAACTAAAGTATTTTTAATTTAAAGGCTGCAGAATACATTTAATAATTTACCCAGATTACTACAAATACTGTAGTACTTCATAAATCAAAACCTTTTTTTAAAGACATTGCAAAGAATTGTGCATAAAGGCATAAAGCCAAATCCTTAAAACACAATAATCCAAATAAAACATAGAACCATTCAGTTAAAATACAGTAAACAAACAGTGACATTTATATGAAGCAAGAAGTAAATGCAGATGAGAAATAATAGGACAACAGAACGAATATTGTGCTGTTAAAAAAGGGCAGGAGGCTGCTAAAAACAAAGCGGTGAACCAAAGGGGTCATTCAATATTCATAAAGACGTGTACTGAATTAAATATGTAATATGTTTGGAATACTTCAGCCTTCTCACAGCCACTTCTCAGTGACTTTACTGAACAAGACATGCATCCACTGCATAAAATTGCCATCTGACTTTCATTTCATTAGGCCAGGTTAAAGCTGTTGGGTCAGTCTTTCTGGTATTATGACTACCTACTACTTTCTATTGATTTGTAACAGCTGGCCTTGCCTCTCAAACAGGGTATTCAAGTAAAACCCTGTTGGGATATACACTAAAATAGATTAGGGAGCATATTACTCTTATCCTCAGAAATAGCGCATTAGAAAACACATTTATGAAGTGTGAGTAATAGCAGCTTTATGAAAGAGTTTACTTGCTATGTTATCTGCCAAAAATCTGCTTCTCTCTTGCGATCAGCCCTCCGCACTGAACTGACAAGCGTGTTTATTCTTCAAAACTTTGATTAATGGGGCTGAAAATAGGACAAGCTCTCTTTCTATTATTTGGCTGTGTTATGTGCTTCTGTGTGCAGCACTATTAACAATTAGACTACACTAAATCCTGCACTGACATGCTGACTAGGTGTACTTTCTTTTGTGTGTTAGTGTGCGTTCCTACCTGCATACTGAGTGGTAGTGTTACAGGGAGTGCAGGAGCTTGCACCGTGGCCAGAGTAGGTGTCCCGAGGACAGGGATCACATGTGGAGGAGCCTGGAACATGGCTGAATGTCCCCGGCTTACATGGGAAACACTCTGATGTGTAGGCGACGCCTGGTAATAGGAAATGACAGATTGTTAATGAAAATAAAATTGAATTAGTATATTAATTTGTCACTGATGACAGTGAGAAAAGGGGTTGGAAGGGAATGTATTTGTTACTGACCTTCTATTTGAAAATTTTTCAGCAAAACAGGCTTCACCACTTTCGTACCCATCAGGACTCCACCTGTCCTCCAGTACAGGATGTTAGTGCCTGATTTCAGATTCACCTACAAGGCACACGATTTCATACGTTTCAGTGAAGCTGTGACATGAACACAGCACAAAGTGTGGTGATTAAGAGAGAAGAGTGTGGGTTTGCTCTCTGTATGCGGCCATTTCATTCAAATGGAAGTAAGTCAATAGAACATAGTAAACAGTAAGTTCATACATGCAAGGTGCTTCAATGCAAGGGAGAACAACATGTGACTGAATTCATGTTCTACAAATGGTTTCATTCAAGGTGCATCACTGACATATTGGTGTAAACCAACGTAATGATAAAGCCTAATTTAATTGGTGTATAAAGTTAATGTAAAATAAACTTAGGCTAAACTAGGCTGCCATAAAACATGCACCCTCTGCAGACTGAACACTTGATTAATCGTGCACTGTAGAAACATTTACTTGGAGCCATAAAGTTCAACTTAGCTGTCTAAAACCACCAGCAAAAATAAAAATTAACAATATAAATATTTTATGCACTTTAGAAGAGCCACATACAGTATTTACACTCCTCCCAACAATACAGCCAATTACCATTTAGCAAGTGTGACTGGAAAAATACTGAGACAACAATAAGTGATGCCAGCCTCTCTTTGTATACAACACACTTCCTGCTTTTTTTTCCATTTTGAAGACCAAGGACAGCTGCCAAAGAGCTTAAATATATCCTTCGTGGCTATTGTTCATCTTGCGACATGAAACACTTACCGTATGAGTCGCCCATTCACCATGATTGGTAAGCTTGAGCCACTTGGTATCAGCAGACTGATCCATCTCCTGACACTGGTCATTCTGGATCTAAAGCGGACACAAATAATTAGTGCTTTTACTTGCTTTTATTGTGTGTACACCAGGAAGACTACAGTGACTACTTTGTGGAAGTTAATGAAGATCCTAATAAATTATGAAAAAACTACAGTGTCCATCAGCTGAAACTCTCACCTCTTTAAAGAACTACAACATTTATTACTTACTGTCATGCACTGATACAGTACAAAATATTGAATGACTTTTTTCTCTCTTTTGTAGTATGTGAGAGCAATTTAGATACACGATAAACAATATATTTGCCTTTTATAATACATATTTTAAAAAAATAACACAAAGTAGATCACCAAAGTCTGATTTATTTCAAATCTTAATCCTTCCAGCACACATACCTTCAATCAAGCACTAACAAAGAGGCTCTGCTTTTGACTTGCCATAGCAGCAAGAGTGCAGGTGCAACTAATTACATTAATTATGACTCTATACACTGTAAATACTCCAAGTATTCCGGCAGTAAGCCGTGTCATTGAGTCAGAACACACAATACTCTCAAAGGACCCAGGAACTGGTTACACTAATTATGTTACAGCCTTTTTCCTTCTATGAAGTACCAGTATGTCTGCATTGAAAGGGGGATATTAACAGATTCTTAAATGCAAATATTTTGGTCCATCTTGGAGCACAGCCACAGTCGTCATGTGACGTAAATGTCTGCTCACAACGGACAACAGAAGAGCGGCTGTTGCTGCACAGATGAATCATAGAAGCTGGCAAAAAATGTTTTGTAGTGCAGACATAGCATCAGTTTGAAGACAGATATGGAGTATCTTGTCTGATTAGATTGATCATGATCTATTTCCAATTAGATCCAGCATTTTTCTATTAGCTCTGCCATTAGCATTGTGATAAGCATTTATGATAAGTGTACTGGTTGAGATAGTTGAGAAAGTGTGTATACACACAATCAGTATCCACTTAAACAGTCAGTCATTGTAATGTATTTATTATAATTTTCCAAGAAGTAAAAAGATAATAAATGTTTGAAACTCACAAAGAATTCAAACAGCAGGTTGTTGTCTGGATACTGGTACTCAAAACTGACAGAGCCTTGTTTCTTCAGATGGACAGCATAGATGAGAGAGACTGTGCATTCATCTCTGTTGGACTCCAAATAGTTTCCCTGAGGCACCCAGGAAGAGCTGCAAAGAACAGAAAAAAATTAATTTTGCACAATCCATCTTTCAGTTTGTCTTACACACTCTTACTCACACACCTGTTGCAGCTGAGTCTGTCATCTCCACTGGGATTGTTTTCCACCGAGGTTGCCAGGCTACTGAATCCAGCAGGCATGGTATCCCATTGGTCGAAGCGGATGCCGCTGCCGAGGGAATAGCTTCCTGCCGCACACTGGGTACACTCCTGAGCCGTCATCTCCAGAAACTCCCCAGCCTCACACGAGAAAGCTGGAGGACACGGAAAGAGAAAGTACAGAGAGATGTGAAGAATAAGAATATCACACTGAATAAATAATATCCCATCCTTCTTTTCAATCTGCTGCAAAAACATACACACAATAGAATGTCACACACACTCCAAATGTCAGAGGTAATGCAGATCACTGCTGCATTCATTGTAATGTCACCCCAGTGATGAGGAAACCTAATCCTTACATCCTGTTACACACTGTGTCGGTCTCTGTGTTTTTGCTGAGCCACCATGTCTTCTTCACCTGCCAATGTTTTGACAGTGTCTGTTTTTCCTCATACCTCATCTGCTCTGATCCTATTGTGATGTCTTCGAATACCCAATACAAAAATATGTGTGTAGGCATGTAGTTTGTGTAGTCGCCTCTCTTTAAGGGTAAGTAGCTTGCTAGAAGTGCTTGTAGGTGTGAGTTCATTTAGGGATATTTTGCTTTGGTGATCACTTTCATTGTGATGTAATTCATTTGTATTCAGTTAATTTGACTAAATGGGTGTCTTGCCTTGTATTGTGATGTCATGAATAGCAACCCCATATCTTACATAAGAGAGTGTGTTTAGTTGTAAGGAAATAAATGCCTGGTGTTCTTCTAGTGAATTTAAACAAGAAGAGGAAAACAGGAAGAAAGTGAGGACAAGATTTTAGTAAACAAGTTTTTACCTTTACAGAGGTAAGCAACATGAAGATGCACACGGGTATATTTCATTTTATGCAGTTTATACATTAGTAAATTATCTTTCAGAAAACACTAGCAGGCTATTAACATGGAATCTAGTCTGTGAGAGACCTTTCAGGCTACACAATTATCTTAGACACAGATTTCACCAGTGATAGTCTAATTTCAGGAGTGTTGTCACAGCACAGGGAAAACCTGTTTCTAAGATGTCTTAAAAAAGAAGACTTGCTTGACCACTTTGTGAAACATGACTGTGCTTTTAAAATGTCTTTACATGTCTGACTTCCTGGTTCCATAGTGATGAGGCAGAGATAAGAAGAATTTAACATGTTTTACTTAACTTTTATTCTAATAGTTTATACTAAAAAACTCTTGGAGAGATTGCCTCATGGTGACTAATGCTGGTGTAAAACACCAGCTACTGCACCTCATATTAGACAATTACAATTATTGCAAGTGACAACATGCTCCATGAAGGATGTGGCTTTTTTAAGTAAACCAGCAGAAATTAATTAGGTGACAATGTTTCGCTCTCAGGTTGTTGACCCGTAGTTTGGCTCTGCGGTTGTTTGGAAGATAACCAAGCAGGGTTTGTCAGGTTGTGGTGTTGAAAATTCTAGGCTACTGATAAGAAGGAGAGCTACACACATCAATCTCTCTTGCACACACACACACTCACAAACATACTTACTGCACTCAGTTCCATGTACTGGCTCTGGTAATCCTGTACAGGACCCAGGTTTCTGCGGGATGGCCACTCTCCATCGAGATCCTGTGCTGTCACACTCTGTGTACTCATAGTAGTAGTCCGTCTGCACACACATAAAACTTCTGCATAAGAAATCAGTCATCACTAATAGTCTTGGACCCAAACAATGAGAAAATGTAGGCCGGTGGCAGGTCAGTAAACATCACACCGCAAGAGGCCACCACCCAAATAAGAGCTCTGAGTCATCTCCTTCATGGTGAGAATGTTTTGCACATCAGAGCCGCCTACATGGACGCTGTGACTGCATTAGCAACCAACACTTCAATTAACTTCCATATCCAGCTGCCACGGGATTACAAAAGATGAACGCCTGTTACAGCGTTATCTCACAAGCCACAGCCACTTTTCTGCCCTGGATACACAACATACCATCTCCACGGCGATGGGAACAGGGGCGATGGCAGCGGTGGGCTGCTGGTTAAACAGGCAGAGGCGTTTGACCAGTAGCTTTTCATATTTTCAGAATGAACACTTGTGTTCATGTTGTGGTTTTAATCTGTGGTCTGGAGTGAAAACCATTAGCTTGGTGCTTTTTCGCCTCCACAAAGCTTCTCGCCATCTTTCTGTCTACAAAGGAGGGTGGCCTAATTTCTGTCAGTTTACATAATGTTGCTCCTTGAGCCAGACCAGATTTTGACACTACAGCGCATACAGGCTGTTGTATGTGTGTGTGTGTGTGTGTGTGTGTGTGTGTGTGGAATGACTTTCTCTGCTTTCTCTGTGCGTGTGAAAAGCTTAGTCACACTGATGATAAAGGGCGAGAGAAGAGAGGACGAAATGATTGATAACTGTAGATGAAACAGAGCATTTAAACATTAGAGCTTCTCAAAACATGAGAAATCTACTAGGACTGTATTGTGAACTCTGTATCTATATCCTGTGACACCTACAAGAGCTGTGGTCAATCACTAATATGACACTTTTAATACTCATCTTACACAATAATTCAGTCTCTACTCCTAGTTTCATTAGATTGAGGCTAAAATATCAGCTTTGGTGTCATATGTTGTCATCTCCAGATAAGAACTCGAGCAGAGCAGCACAGTAATTTAGCACTATTATATGTCTAAACAAGGGAGCTGCAATACTCTCTGAGACTGAGACAATAACTTTGAGGAATGTTGTTCTCTATCTTGGGACTGTGTATGTGACTGTGCTGCCAGTCAAAACTAAAGGAGGTGTTGGGCTGATCCAGAACAGAGGGAAGGAAAGGGCAGTACATGGAGGAAACTGATAAAAAGCACTGGAGTGGTGAAGTTCAACACACACCAGACCTCATCAGAGAGTCATGCTCCTCCATGCTGTTCACCTCTTGACCAAGATAGCAATGGTTAAAGTGGTTTATTTAATGATAATGAGGTAATGGGTTTTAAACATCATGCTACAAAATCGACCTGGATATGTGTCATCAATTTTTAATCGTATTTGATTATTGGATTACAGCACACAGAAGCCCAATCAGTGCGTTTTTTTTTAATTGCCCTTCGCAGTAAAGCGCTCTACAAATAAAGGCAGTGAAACAGGACGAACCCTTCTTATTATTGATCGACTGTGGCATCTCTCACCTCACTACACTGCCGCTGTCCTTTGGCCCCGTCAATCAACCGGAGCGTGCAGAGGATGAGAGCGCAACTGGCGACGAACCAAGCCGAAGACCGCATTGTGGATCATCGAGGGGGAGGAAAAAAGAAAGACACAACAGCCTCGGTCCAGGGGGGAGAAATTCTCATAAATCTGAGCCGGATTAATGCTCAGTCGGATACAAATCGACACCTGCTTCTGTCGCCTCTTGTCGGCAGATTGTAACCCTTACCACCTGCGATTATCCTCAGACTGTGCGCTCCAGGGCTGCCTCATCCAAACCAAGCTGGGTAGAATAAACGAAGACTTCCGGTTAAGGTTTTCAAAGTAATATTCGTAAGGCGTGTACAAGGGAGTGATCGAGTTTCGATCCAGTTTATTTATACATTTTGTTCTTTTTCAAATCAAACGTATATATATATATATATCTATATCTTATATATATATATATATATATATATGTAATGTTGTTCATTGGTTAGCAAATGTGTTTATTTTTTTTAATTGGATCCATTCATTTTTTGTTTGTTTTGTTTCTCTGTAACACTCTGTAACGAGAGGTACTACATAGATGAGCTCATTACCCGTAGTAATATGAGTATTATCAGGCGTATTAAGCTTAAAATGTGTAAATCAGTATTCATTTTTGTGCAATAACGCCCGCGTTTTCCTTAACATGAACCGTTTTGTTCACTTTAGTTTGAAGGCATAACAGTAACACGTGGTGTTTTCTGCTGACTTGACGCAGTCAGCCGTGCAAGTGTGTGTGTGCGCCTTTAACCCCCGGCTCTGACGCGTCTATGACGTTGCTCGGAAAAAAAAATAATGTTTTGTTATCTTGTGGCTGTCGTGACAAAACAATAAGAAATAATGCGCTGTTTAATTTGGAAGTTTATTTCTATTTTCTGTTTGGGTGAAATATATATTGTAAAATTAAGCGCTAAATGCACGTTTATGTGATTATGCTGATGTGTCTGTGAGATATAGACATTTTAAAAAATGACCGAGCCTCACCAAGACCAATTTTGTCCTTATCCTCAGAACAGCTTTGGTATATTGTTCCCAAATCCTAACAGTTGTAGTTCATATCACTGACCACCAGGGGGAAGTCAAGCTCTGCAAAGGTGTCAGCATTACTGCAAGATGGATCAGCTGCTTTGTGTTGCCATATTTAATTTGGATTTTTGTGCCTAATTTGATTTTCATAAACATAAATGGCTTGCCAGTAAGCCATTTATGAAGGTCTGGCATACTGAGCATAATTTACTCCTGGGCCTGGTGCTGTGGCCTGTTATGGAGAAGGGAAAAGCAGATGAAGAGAGAAATCTCTTTTATACCTCTTGGTACAGTGTGAATAGTTTGTTAAAAAGAACACAATAATAATAACTGTGTCAATAAGTCTTAACGCATAACACGGACGCAAACTGAAAAAAGGTTTTGTTATTTTAAAATACTGTTTTCTGGGACAGAAGGTTCTTCATATTCAGACTCACAATTATTTCAATCAAGCTTGTTGCACCAATGTATTGTTTGTTTATAGTGAATACAATACAGGCCTTAACAGCTTCTCTAGCATACAACCAATAAGCTGGACAGTCATTTCTTTTAGGGTGCTGTCACATAAGAAGTATTTTATTAAATACTCTCACAAGTATATGGTCAGTCTAAGTTTCCAAATAGGGAGTGCAAACTATATCTCTGTTTACATCCTGAGACAAAAGAGCTCATGCATGTTTTATAACGGTGCATTGGTTCAATTTGTCAGGGTGTGTTACGCTCACAACACAAAGCTGTTAATAAGAGTTTGTTGAAGAGGTGGACTGAGAGAAATAGAGCCCTGTGTGATCAAAACAAATTTTATTTCTTATAATGGGAAAAAGGGGAAGAACACAAATTCTGAATTTGTTTATATGAGGGTATTTAATACAGCCGTCTAATGCACAGAGATTATGAATGATGTCTATTACCTCATATAAGCAATGTTTAGTCTTCAATAAATACATATTTATAGGAATATGTTTTATTAATATCCAAGGGTCTGCACACACCCAGCATGTACGTCTGCCAACTGTTTAATTAAATGCATTTCTTAATACAGACGTTAATCTATCGTTGCTCCACATGAGGGGACTATTGTGAGTTGATTGAGTCCTGCAACTACACTGAGCTAACCACACTGCATTAAATCAAACCTTTATGAAGGTTATAATGTTCTGTTTTATTTGAAATGCGTATCTGTATATGTATATATACAATAATAATATCAGCTGTGGTGCAAGAGAAAGTAATCCCACAATCTATCCTTTCTTCTTGCTTTCCTTATAAAGCTCACATGGATAATTTATGACATTCTGCGTTAAAGTGTGTCACAACTACCATCCAATGTGCTGATCCTGGGACTGCCAGGGTTGGAGGCTGTCCATGTGACCTTCCCTTTGTTGATATGCCAACAGGCAGGATTCTTTATAAATGGTGGGATGCAGTTTCAACTGACCTGACAGAATTTGCCCTTTTGGACATTGATTTTATTGTGGGAAGATTGGCAGTAAACTCTATTACGGCTGTATATGGTGGTTAAAGCATAGATTCAAAGAGCTAATTTATTTTAAAATGCAAAAATCCATATACTGGCCAAGACATATTGTTGTATTATATAGTGGTCGTCCTGTATGAGTTTAACATTAACATAATTGTGTTTTCAAACCTTTTAGGTTATAATGGTTCACTGTACATCTGCTATACTGGTTTAATATAACCAATAAGATGTTCTGTATTTTTGTCATATGGCTACACTTTATATTGATATTGTTTTATGAAAAATACATATTCACAAGTTAGACTAGGCCAGATAAACTATTGATGCAAGTCTGCTTTATGAGATTGTATGAATATTTAAGCAGTCATCACCCAAGGGCAGTTGGGTTTCTCATTCTGTGAGGAGGGATGCTTGGTCTCTCTCTTTCTCTCTCCCCTCCTTTCTCTTTCTCATGTGAGGCCTATCACTTACGGTGTTTGCCTGTAATGTGAACTCTCATATTCAACCATCTGTAACACTCTAGTAACATTTAAACTCTAGGCCACCGCTCCCCGATCAGATGAGTTCATTAATTATAGTGGGGAAGTGTTGGGCAAGTGTATTAGTAACTGACCCTGAATCAGATGGTAACCGGAGTCCCTGCGGCCCTACCTTTGCCTCCAAACCCACAACAGACCAGGGACTACCTGGTCGGGTAATGAGACACCCAGCATGACACACTGCAACTCAAACACACACACACACACACACAAACCCTGAGACTTCATCCATGTATAGGTTGTCAGGGAGGCAGACAAGGGACTGTGAAGGGCTGAAGAAAGAGTGACCCTCACCTGTGAAGAGTGCTTGAAGTCACTTAGAAGCAACCTGGAGAGACCTGTGAGAGAACGAGAGAGTGACAGATCGACCTACTGACTGAGAGGCGGCCGACACAGTCTGGAGTCTAAAGGTTAAGTCGGGGATAAACTGATGATCCATCCATTCATGTAACTGCTGCTGAACAAGGGAACGACTAATGCAGCTATGACATAAGAGGACATGCCGAAATGGAGGACAACTATTGAGGATGCTGGCAAGAGTCAAACTGAATGTCTTCCCTGGATAAAGAGATGTTTTTATTTCATATGTTGCTTCACAAGAATGGACATAGTTGGCTCATTCTTATGCAGTGAAACCAACTCAAAGTAAATGATGTATACTCCTTACTAACTATTGTTCATACTCTACTACTAATGCACCTAATGTTTGTGCAATTGGGATTTATTTTACTGTTTCATTTGGTCATTTCTGAATCCCCCAGCATGCATGGACTACCTTGTTCCTCTCTGGGCTGTTTTGGTAATCCATCTGATGTTAATACTGATCCAGCACCTGCTGAGGAGCAAAACAACTCCAGACAAAGCAAAACTAACCATGGACACCCTGCAACAGACCCTATTACATCCCAGCCAGAAGCCCTACCATGCAGCTTGCATGAGCCACAGCACAAACAGCCTCAGAGGACTATCAGCTGTATTTCCGCTCACTCCACCAGAACCAGAAAAATAAATGGTATAAACTCAAACTCTGACCCATGCTTTGAGTCACCTCCAACCTGCCGTAGTGACTCCCAGACGTCGGACGATGATGAGCTGGACTTGGACTATAGTCCAGAGCTGAAGTTCAGATATCCTCAAATTCCCAGACCCTCCATTATTATCAGAGTTCCTAAGGTAAGAAGGCTGGGGTCAGTAAAAGGAAAGTCTTTTCTACTTTGTTTGAGTGTTTCTGTTTTATAATAGTTTCTACCCCACCTCATTTCAGAGGGGAATATTGTACTTTTTACACATTTATTTCATAAAACACAATCAGCCTATAACATATAATGTATCATTACAGATTAAACTACCAAGATGTACATGTAGTAATTCATATTAGCTCCATCGTGAGCACCTATAGCATCACAGAACTATAACATTAAAGAATGACCATTGGGATTATTTTGGATAATAATATAGTACATTTACTTTTGATACAAAATACAAAATCAATTATTCTGACTGTCCATTTTTTATTTCACAGCTCTGCTTCTGCAGTTGATTGACTGTAATACATCATATCACCACTAGAGGGGGTATAAAACCTAAATGGTTATTCATACACTTGAGTATAGGGTCTGTCAGGATTTAATTGATTAATTTCCCATCAGAATATGAAATCTTATCAATGAGATGTAGAGCTCTGATGTTTGATGAACACTCTTATGCTTACACACGCACTTTGCGGTCAGAGTACTCTGTGACTGTGGATAAGATTTCAGTGAAATGTGTCCTGAGCTCCTGTTCAACATGATCTGTTTCCTGATCTCTTCCTCGACACACACACTCACTGTCACTTTATCTGTGTCTATTTCCTTGTACGTGCCTGTACATAAGTGAGTGTTGTTGCTATATAGTCTTGACTGGCTAAACATCTCTCTGCGCAAGATTTTCCTCCCCATTGCAAGAGGAGGGTGACACATTATGTAAGCCGTGTCCTCAGGCTCTGATCAATAATGCTGATCAGCCATGGAAACTCTAGAAGAATGAGAGGGGGAGGGATGGGATGGGTTTAATAGAAATCCTGGAATTTACACTGTTGATTACTTCATCCAAAGGGAGACATCTCATCAGCAGATGTTTAGACATCTGTTGGGTTTGATAGTTTCAGGCCAGGGGATTGTCAGTTTTGAGGTCGAAGTCAAGAAATGTGCTGTGAAAGGATGATTTATCGTGGCAATCAGATACAAGCTTTGTGTGAGATTTTTAATTTCATTGACTGAAATATTTGGCCAGCTTTAACCATTACTCAACAATTTATGTAAAAGCCCCATTTAACTACCTTGTATCAGCCTCGTAATAAAACTGCTGGCCAACAGTACACCAAGTCTGTAGTGGACACCACCCAGTGTTAGTTATACAGCTTGTGAATGTACATGCCCTCCCCCAACATAGCAATTATTGTGCTGTGTCAGAATGAGTTACAAAACTGTTTTTCTGCATATGTTTTTCACGTTTCACTTTCTGTGGAAACAGGAACGAGGTTTCACAATGTTTCTTCAGCAAGACAAACATGAAATCACATCCAGGGTTGGTTCTTGAAAGAAGGATAAAAAAAAAAAAGGCTGATTGATTCACTAGACTAAAGGCATGATCCAAGCTTGTGCATTAACCCTTGTAGTGCTCCACCTCTTTATCAGCTGACCTCCCACAAATCACACCCAAAAGCCTTAGTTATTCCTGCCCCCAAGGCACTAATGAATGTCCCTTCTGTTATGGAGCTATAGGGACTGAATGTGAAAATACTGGCAATCAATGACAGGCATAACGTGTAAAGACTGTACAGTATGTCCAGTAAGAGAAATGAATGGGCGTGTGTGAAAGTGACAAACAGAATGTGACTTTTGTACAGGTCCAGGTTGTTATTCCACAGTGTGCAATTCTTCTGACTTAATCATCAGTGTCTTTGTTAAGATATCCAGTGGAACAGATTTAGCTTTGATCTTCTGGGCCCTAAGGCTTTATCATTGTCTGTATGTGTGTGTGTCCATATCCGTGTAATAACATGATTGTTGCATTTATCTCTGACCGCCTTCCCTTGAAGGGACGGATATCTTTATGATACACTTCCTTTATCAACAGCAGAGACTACTGTCATATCTGAGCATTCAGCACAGCACAGTACACACACACATAAGAACAATGATTATATAGTTCAAAAAACAACTAAACAATCAATACAAATTCTTCATTATCACTCTTACACACATACAGAGCCACACACAGAGATAAAAGATTGCCGAACACTGTTATTAAGCAAATAGAGGGGTTGGTTTGAACAAGGCAACAGCGATCAAAGAACGAACGTTCGCCTATAGAGCAATCATTGTGTCAACCATCGCAGTTGTACTTATATATGTACTAATATGTGACAGTAATTGTTGTCCTGTTGTGTTGACAGGCATTTAGCAGCAAAGAAAAGGGTTGTTAGGGACCATATATGGCAACATTAAGACAGCATTATTATGCTGAATTACTTGCTCTTCATTTTATTTATTCAAATAGTCCTTGACATCATGTGAGACATTTCTATGTTGAGCTGTGAAAGTAGGTTTTGAACAGATTAGAGTTAACCAAAACTTACCCATTTGCATCACTGCCTACAGGCCTGTGTGTAACCGAATGGATGTGAATTAATCTAAATCACAATGTCATTAAACATGGATATTTTCTTTTTTGTCTAAACTTAGTCATTGTTCTGAAATCTTTGGCCCTCTTTTATTGCCCCATAATTGCACCTTATTCAACTTCCTGCAGCCTTGTGCATATTGACTTGTGACTGGTCATGCCCATCATTAGATTAATGTGTTTGTTATTCAGTGATGACCTTACGGTGACTGACAGAATCCCTTTGTGTTCCCTTCCCACACGCCTCCCTCAGGACTCGGAATTCCAGGAAACAGCGTCTGACAGGTCGGACAGTAGGGAGACGGAGGATGGAGGGTTATCAGGTACGGAAAACAACAGGAGCTTCCTTCTCTTTTCTCTCCACTCCCCTTTCCACCTCCAGCACCTCCTCCATGCTTCCATGCTGAAACTGTTTGGCACAGATTTGGAAATGGAAAAAAAAATCCGTCTGTATCTGTCTTCTGCTGAGGGAAAAAACAACTTTGATTTTTAGGTGGAGAGGAACAAATTTGTGACAAAAAATTGCTCTTCACGTGATGGAATGATTGAGTTCACACAGTTGTGCCCCCAATGCGTCAACGTGTCATTATGAAGGAATTTCTGTTCCATAACTTGTCTGTTGATGAGTGATTAGGGAGACTTTGTCTCTCTAGTAAACAGTGATCCAGAAGAAAGGACGGACTTTATGACTGTATGACTTTGTGTGTGTTCACTCACCTTGCCAGGATGTCTGATAGGAGCTGAGTGCTGGCGGTTACCTTGGCGATGAGTCTTGGGGCAAAGCCCTGGGAGGGGTGGAGGGCTACAAATGGGTAAAAGGATGGAGTTGAGTGGCCGATTAATAATGTGATTGAGTGTGTATATTGTGTGTTTGTATGCATGGCCAAATGGAAGTGTGAATTTGAGTGCAGTTGTGTGGGAGAGGGTGTGTAACAAAGCCTTGGCATGCACAAACCAAGGCTGCCCCATCTGCAGCCAAGCTCCCTGTCTTTTGTTTTCTAACCCCGTCTGATAACATTACAAAGAATGGATTTTTAGGGTGGGGGGTTGGGAGATAAAAACATCTCCCTCAAAAAGCCTCAAAAATCAGTGAATCAGACAAAAATCAAATTTGAAGTTTTACAGAGGTGGCAATTATTGTATAGATGCAGACTAAATATAACATCCCATGCTTTTTATGAGGTACTGTATACATTACACATATTTAAAATGTCACACATTGTGTCCATTTTCAGGCTTTCAGGCAACACTTTTATTTCACGGGTCTGCTTGAAAATGTTTACATGGTTTATACTATTTTCCTCAACAAGTAAGTCCATAATGAAAGTACCTTAATGTACCTTAATGGTGGAACAACAGGCACAAACTACACTGCCATTAATGCATTACTAACCCAGCATGGTGTTTTAGATGCTTTTAGAGGATTAACATCTTTAACTAGGCCTCTGTGTTACAAGCACATGCACACTGAAAGACAGAAACAAGAGAACATCTGGCACCGTACATGTGGTTCTTTAAGAGCTGTTATAACAACACAAAGAGCACTGCAAGCCTGACAACTGAGGTCTCTTTATTCCAACGATAGAAATTTAAACAATACATCCATAGTTTTTTGCCACTGCCCCTCCACTAAGGATAAAATGGGAGAGATTATGATGCACCAGGGGGTAATGTAAGTACAGAACCTCCTCTGTCTCTCTCTGACACACACACACACATGCACACAATTGTCACACTGACCTTGATTTCCTGTGGTCACGGTGTGTGCGTGTAGGGCCTTCCTGCTTTGTGCGTTGGAAAACCTGCTTATTCAGCTTATTCACACAAACATGCAGAGAGACAGAGGAGTGGACGGACAAACAGAGGGACAGATACATGGGTCTCTATTATGTTGCCTGTCTCTCCTGTAGGGGTTTGCTCAGGCCAGCTCACCTCCTTTCTTTTATGCCTGTTTTGTTTCGACACCATTTATGATTAACTAGAATGAATGCTATTCCAGAATTGGCACAACCTGTTGCCCCTTGTTTGTGCTGTGAAGGAGTATTTGAGTTTGTTTGTGCTTTATGTGTGCACATACCTAAGTATAAAAACATCTTTTCATGTCTGTATTTGTGTAGGGAGTAATTCATTACTTTATTTGTGTTTTCAAGACAAAAATATGTGTGGTCAGTTGGGTGTCCAGCAAAAGATTTATATTCCTGTCACACATGAACATAAATATTTGTCATAAAATAGACATGGTAACTAGTGAGCACTTTTGTCCAACTCTGTGGCTATTTCACCCTCACTGTACTGTAACAGAGCCATCTGCTCTCATTCCTTTTGGCAGTCATTAGGCTAAGTGGAAAGGCTCCGTACTGTAAAGCTCAATAAATCTGGGTGGCTTGACCGGTAATAACAGCCTCAGCGACAACATCCAAGGACTGCCGTTCAATTACTGTATCTCGATCTTTTTGCATGTGCTCACAAGCATGACATTCAAACACATGCAAACACGGACACATACGGAGGCACGCAAATACGGGAAATGGCGTGCATCTGCTACATTTGAATATAATGATACATTATGTAAAGTGGGAACGACAACAGGCAAGAGGAAACTGCAATGAATGAAAGTAGTGACACAAACATTTCTAATGCAATCTCTGATTAAGTGAACAATAATCAACCTCAAAGAGGCAGCCCTGAAAAAGTGAGATTTATTTGTCAAATGAATTATTGTTCTTTCAGACTGCATTTTATGTCTCTCCAATATTGTATTTATGATGAGGGAAATGCTGGGTTGGTACTAAAGAGACATGTCAAGAAATAGGGAATATAGACAAGAAAATAGTGAATGACAAAGCATGACAGTGCTGATATAAAGAGAGAGAGAGTTTGAGTGGGTAATGAAGCCCGGGAACAAGAGATCATTTCACGAGTGCACTGAGAGGCTGACGCAGCACTGACCTCACAAACCTTATCCAGCCAGGCACCATAGTGCATGTGCTCTATGTGTGTGTGCATGCTTCCATGTATGTGTGCGTATGTGTGTGTGTGTCTGCGAATCTGCACAAAAAAGGACACTGTGGTGTGAGTCATCCAGTGATTGAATTAGCCGAACTTTGGCTGAACACTCACAGCAAGAAGAGGGAAAAGCTGAATGCATTACATTACCCCTAGAGCTGGTGAACACATCTTGGAGACAGACAGGCTGACAGTGGGAGTGTCACCCGAATTGTATTTTTTTAAAAACACCCAGCCTTATTAAAAACACACTGTCTTTGTAATAATGCACATGTGTGCAAGGACAGAAATGAAGAGCTTGCAAAGTCGCTTTGGCAATGTATTCCAAAACATGTGTCATAAAATTGGAATATTATTTCAGTAGAGAGATTTATCTGGTGGTTTCTCCACCAGTGCACTGAGGTCATATGCCCTAAACTGTTGGTGGGTCAGACATGAGGGAGAAAACAGAATGGAAAGAATGCATTAAGACTGTTCGGGACGAGCAAGAAAAAGAGGGAAATTGTGGACTGATGATTTCAACAAGTATCTCAAATTTAACCAAGGTCTGACCATGACCATGCGATGTTAGTGTATACCCCCAGAAGTAGGTCAAACATGTGCAGATGGTGTTTATGTACACTACAATTACATACAATTATTTACCATCTACTCTTTTCCTGTACTGGCGTGAAGTTAGGTATGGCACTTTCAAACAAACATTTTGTGTTAGTTTACCCCACATGCACAAAAACATCCTTATCTCATATCTATGTCATGCCTGGAATAGAATATTCCTCAAAGCTTTGCCAAAAGAGATTCACTATTATCTGTTTTAGGACCTGCCCTCACTTACAGGAAGACCTCAGCGTCACCATGGATTTCAGATAACTGCCATATCCTGTTTAAAGTGGAGGCCCTTGGAGGCCTGACAAAGAAAAAACAAGGAGGCTCACATGCAAACCAACCTACACACATGTACACACACACACAAACTGTGGGAAACCCTGTGACGATAACAGAAACATCTGTCCCAGAAATTAAAGCTCAGATACCAGCAGTGTGAGACACAGAGTAGGGAGTGACATTAAGCGAGGCAAAAACTCCATTTACACACAGGAAAAGTCAGCATCAGTCTTCATCACCCAATCATCTTTATTTACAGTCAAGGATATATCCATCACTATAGATTGTGTCTCTATGGCGATCTGTGTGCACACAGGTCAGGCAAGAGACATTTTAAGCTTAGCATCACATTGTGTACACACATACCAAAATATATAAGTGATCAAAGTAGAGAACATGGTGGTTTTAAGCAGGGTTTTCTAGGGCAGTGAAAAGGGTTTTTACTTTCACACTACTTGGGTGTGTGCCAGCAATGTAACCTTCCCCACTGTATCTTGATTCTAGCTGTGGTTTGGAAGAATACGCGCGAAAATTCTCTGAAACCACCTGAAACGGAAATGACTGACGATCAGAGAAGTTGTGTTACTAACACAGTCCTGTTGCCATGGTGGTGAGGAGGTTCTTTCTTCCTTTAGTGATACATTTAGAAATAGATTAGGCAATCTGTGTTACAAGTTTTAAGTTGGGAAATAAATAAATAAACTTGCTTCCTTTGGAGAGGTTAAAAGCAGAAGTTAAAAAGTTAGTTAATGATTGATGCCACTCTCATGTATGTTTAGGATTACCTGATGGTTGCCTATTAAAATGTAAAAACTTACTTTTACATTTAGTTTTTTGTACACTTAAACATACGAGATGTAGCATGTTCATCCCCCAGTCTTCAACTCAGCTAAGTTAACTGGCCACTGGCTTCATCTTCATATCTCTGTACAGATGTGAGAGTGGTATCAGTCCCCTCATCTTTCATCGGCATAATGCAAATACACATACTTCCCCTTTTACGATAAGCATTAGAAATAGATGTGAACATAGTAGAGTTGCCTGTAGAGTTTTAGTGATACAGTTCTAGTGACTTAAACTTTTGTTTTTTTCATACAGCCTCTTTACTATTTTACACTCAACCCCATGCATGCACATACACTGTGTACACATCTGTTTCCTGCATGGTGGGAGTTCTGAGCGTGATGGCCTCTGGAGGGCGTGTCCTCTCTGTCAGAGGCGACCCCTCTCATGACTCATCCTATTGTTCAGATCAACACTCTTAGTCACCCATCTCCTAAATTATGAGAAGGTCCTTAGGAATGTTTGACTTCTCTAGACGCCCCTGCCTCCAACATGTTTAGATTTCAAACCCGACCCTTGGGCCGTTTTGGGCTGCCTTTCTGTTCTGTCTTTTCCAGTAAGTCTGCTCAGGAAGTTGAACAGGAATTTTCTCTTTGTCCAACAAAGATCGAACCCAATGAAATATTGAAGAAGAAGCATATATGCCCCCCTGAAATAACCAGGGCAACATAAACTGTCAGATCACCATGAAACTAGGGGGTTCAGTGAGCCGACTTAGCAGGAGGATGGTGGATAAGCAGATCCAGTGACCCTTCATCAGTAAGCAGATTACTATCTCAAAGAATGCTCAGGATATTCAGTCTGGGACAATAACAGGCAGCAGACTGATCTGTTGTAAATCAAAGTGAAGAATGATGAAAAGATCTATGGCAGAGAATAATGAGATTTCCTCCTCAAGTTCTGAAAGAAGAAAAGAATGATCATTAAATACCATTGATCAGCATTGTTCAAACGCACAGAATACATTTAAATAGCGGAGATTACAAACTTACCCTTGGTTCTCAAAGTACAACCTATAGATGTAATCAAGTAACAGGCATATTTTCAGAATTTACCAGCAAACACCAAGCAATCTCTTTTTTAAGTAGTATGTTCACTTTAATTTTTAGACCAACTTTAAATATTAAAATAAAAAATTCAACAAAATCGGTGAAATAATAGGTGGTGCGTGACTTAAAGTGTTTTAAAGTGACACATACTTTGATTGATGCAGACTCTAGCATCAATATGAGTTCAAAATCTATTACTTTAAATGTTACGCAATGTTTCTTTAAGGTAAAAAAAAACGTGAAAATAATATTGTAATATTTCTAAACAATGAAAAATATAAATGTATGGACGTATAATATAACTTATAAATATATCTTATCACGTACTTTAACTTTTTTTAAAAATCATGATAAAAATGGTTTATTTGCGCGCGCGTGTGTACGCGTGCGCGCGCGCGCGTTGCAACCCACGCCCCGCCCTGAGCTCGAGGAGTCCCCCACTCATCTATTTCAGACAGAGGAGGAGGAGGAGGAGCCTCTGCGTGATGTCACTCCACCCCTCCCACCCAGCTTAAATTTACATTTTCTATGGATCCTGACTGAGTCTATGTGTGTGTGTGCGCGACTGTGTGTGTGTGTGTGTGCGCGCCAGAGCTATTGAACAGTTTACTAAAGCCGAGACGAGGCGGACACACCTCAACCCCAAAGAAGTGATCCGGAGAGGCACTGATGTGACCTGAACCACTTTGTCATTTTAAATATTAAACAACTTGAGTTGGAGAAGTCGCGTCGGGGTCGACTTTGAGGTAGGTGTGTGTGTATGTGTATGTGTGTGTGTGTGTTTGGAGCTCGTGCCTTTTTTCGTGAGATTGTTTCACGAGCGCACTAACAAACAAAAAAAAGCAAGCACGTTTTAACAAGCAGCAGGTTTGAGGTTTAACAGCTGGAAAGTAAAGAAGGAAAGAAAAAGGAGCCGAGGTGAGAGAAGAGAATGAGATTGCAAAAACACAAACTCTTGTCTCATTGTCTCCTTTTGTTGCAGCGCATGACTGTTAGCAGACGGGACAGTCGGGGGGAACAAACACGTTGAGGTTTGTTGTACAGCATGTACAGACTACAGTCCCGTTTAGTTTGGAGGTGGCAGCTCATGCTTTCTACTCTGCGAGAGAGAATAGTGTAAGAACAAAAGGAAAGAAAGCTGCGTTTATTATGCCCAGTGTTTTTGTGGCGGTCCGAGATGTTGTTGTGATACTTGTGATATCACATTTGGCAATATCTGTACACAATTGGTCTGAAATATAGAAAAGCTTTTGTTTTTTTAAGCTTAGATCGAGATTATTTATCTATCTGTAGATAAATAATTATCTATCAATCTGTACTGTGTCTGTTTTTGTGCTGTGTTTTTCTTATTTGTCACTATAGGCGGCTACAAATAATATTAATGTTCACTCTTCAAACGAGGCCCCAAAAAAGGGGCACTAATAGAGACCATATTTTCTAGGATGAGCTGTATCTGAAATCACCATGTGTGAGTAAGACTGTGTGTGTGTAATACCACAGCAATGACTGCTGCTTTCCCCCCCCATGTCAAAGCACATGGCTTCAGTCAGAGCTGACACACTGGCCTGTGCTGTCATCAGCCACATAGACCAACTGTCATGCAAAGAGGTGTGTGTGTGTGTGCTGAGGTGAGTGTGAGTTTTTGATTTGGCAACAGGTCTGCAAGTCTCAGACTTCTGCCCTGCTCTTTTTTTTTCATACTTTGTTATTTACGTCTCAGAGAGTTTCTGTCAAACTTTAACAAGTTGTTAAACGAAACTCTTAAGGCAAAGAGGGTTGAGAGTGTGTGTGTGTGTTTTCTGGGTGGAGACGCAAAAAGCAAACTGGCAAATGCAACTTGAGCAGCTTAACACGTGAAGTATGTTAACTCTGGTTCGTCAGATGTGTTCTAGTGAGAGGCTTTAGTGACAAAAGCAGGTGGGATGAATGAGTGTGTTATACTGTCTAGGTGCAGAGCTTTCAAGAGTGCGGGTGCATGTGTGTGTGTGTGTGTGTGCAAGGAGGGGAAAGTTTCTCGCACATGTGTTAGTCATTTGGAGGGGAGTTTGCTAAACGATTTACATCTGTTTTCTGATCTTTGAACCCCCTCCTTCCCTCCTCTCTCTCTCTCTCCTGTTTCTCTTACTCGTTCTGTCTTGCTGTATTCTGTTTCCCGTAAGGGCTGATGCTGTCACTGTCTGTCTGTGTGTGTGTGTGTGGTGGGTGTTACAACTGGAATGCTCACTGCTCCATTATTACTGCACTCACAGGAATTTAAATATGTGAATGAAATGAGTTTCCATCCTATAATGGCATGTGTCCATTAGTGGTTCTGTTGCATTCCTCAGATGTATCATTATAGAATCTGAGTCCGTGTCAAGGGCTCAACCTGACCTCAAGAAAATCAAGGTATTTGGGTCAGGAATGGGTGTGTGCCCTGGAGGGTTAACTGGCAACCACATGTGTGTTGACAGTATTATCTCCAACAGTCCTGCTGGTCTGTCTGTGGGCACAAAATCTTCATTACTCAGCAGAACGCACTGATCCTTAAGTACCGCACACCGCGCGAGGTACTGTGTTACTGTCTGCGTGTTTCACGATCAGGCTCTGTTACTAGTTCTCCACAAACATGTTGTTCACTGGTGGTGAAAGACTACCTTGTAGCAAAAGTCTTTCTCCCCTATAATGAGCCATGTAAACAAAGAGTGAGGTTTCAGAGGGCCTCTCTACTGAGAGGCTTTTTTTTGTACCAAAAGCGTCTCCACTCTGTCCACTTCTAGCCTGCAGGGAGACTTTGATTTTTGTTTCCAATTTTCCATGATCTAAAATTATGAGGCTTGAGCTGGGTATTGTTTTAAATTGAACAAATTTGTCAATTCAGTACTTGTGTTTGAATGCTGAAGCAGTACTTAAAATAAGAAAATAAATTCCTTACACTGAGGAACGTAGTGTGCAGTGGTCAATGTTGTCTTAACACAAACAGCCACACACAAAAAAAAAAAACGGTGTAAATTTGGAAAGGACTAAAATCCAGAAATATCAAATTAAAGAACATCCCAAAAAAAGTGTTTTATGGTGATGGAGGGCCACCTTGCCTATCATAAATATCACACTTTTAATGAAATAAAACATTTCTAGGGTACAACCAGGTAAAGATTTGAATGCTGTGCAACAAAGTTTTGGATTTTACTTGTTTGAGCTACTTTTCTTCAAAGTTCATAAGTAAATCTTAGTTAAGAATTAAAAGTGGACATCAGTGTCCTCAGTGTCATTATGTAAAAGATCACAATTTGTGCTGCATCTCCTCTGAGATCATAAGGAAGTCCACTTTCATGAAATGAAATGGTCAGCAAAGAATGTTTAGAGGAAAAGGGCAGAAGTGCTATTTCAGACGGAAAATCTCATATATTTAACCGAGGGAGGAACTGTTGTTTAGACTGCTAAGTAATCAGCAAAATTGAGCATGAGACAATATGTATTAGGATCTGTGTGGTTTGCCACCCTGAGTGAACAACTCCCTAAAAGGAAACCATATACATGACCAGCTGACAATTTTATGTTAACTAGCACTTTTTTTTTAACCTGATGCCAGAAACACGTTTCACTAGGTGCTACAGCCCTGCACCAGCAAACAGAAGTGATGCAATCACAGACTCCTACAACAGGACAAAGGATCTGTTTACACTGTGCTGTAGTTTTGTTCCCATGGTTTTAGATTATGATGTCACGATTAAGGTATTAGGTTTCCTGATAGAGGGCTGATGTGGCATGGAAAGGAGGGGGGGTGTAAATTCATCAGGCGTGCTGAGGCTTGACTCGCTGTGTGTGAACAGGTTCAGGACTTGATGTTGATGTACTCATAAAAGAGAGATAAGATGGATATATATATTCACCAAAGACCAAAACAAAGACACACACACCTACAGAGACTCAGCTTCTCATAGATTCACATTGATTTTCCTGCTGTTATGCCGGAGCTTCAATCACAATAAAGCACCATTACCGCGCTGACCACTTTGCGTAGTCTTCGAGAGAGGATGACACGCACGCACGCACGCAGACTCTAAATGCCTTCCCCGTTGCAGCTTGTTAGGTTGAAGTATAGAGAGATTTGGAGTCTGAGCTGCATGAATTGGATTAAGCTCTTTGTGACTCTGTATCAAGATATATGATCCTGTCTTTATTACAAACACAAACAAGAACATACGGCCACCGAAGAACAGAGCCACTTCTCTCTGTTACAGCCTGAAGCCAACAGGGCTTTCAGAATGTATACACATACAGGCTTTGGAAAGTTTCATCAGACAATGAAACCACATGATTGCCTACTGTCCCGACTAAAAATATGCATGTACATACATATATTTTGTGTCATGTCGAGCATAGAGCAGAGAATCAGAGAGAACAAAGACTCCTCATTTGGCCTGTTTTTGCACACCTGGTTATCTCCGTTATACATGTGTGTGCATGCACGATCAGCTCACATGCATGTGTGTGTGTGTGTGTGTGTGTCTGGTTAACTGTAGATGGTTGCCCAAGGTAACAGTTGTTATTGGGGTTTTCTCTACTAGCATGTAAACAAAGGAGAACCTCCCAAATCCTCCCTGGTGTGCCACATAGCCAATGAGCATTAAGCTCCCAGCTGGGCTCATCCAGTAGACTGCGAGGAGGGGCGTGACTCTTCTCCATAAGGGGGAAGAAGAAAAAAACAGCAGTAAAAAGCACAAAGCTTTGAATCTGGAACTGGAACAGACAGCTGAGCCATATCAAAGACTCTTCCTTTATGACTGAACAGCACTTCACACTGCTGAGCCAGACAAAACGGGCTGTGGCTTTTTAACGGGATGGCTTTTACACCACTAAAGAGGCAGATATTGAAATTGCTTTTAAAAGGGTGATATGTATGTGTGTGTGTGTGTGTGTGTGTGTGTGTGTGTGTGTATTTGAGGAATGAATGTGCAGTATATGAGCGTACGTTTACATCTCAGTGAGGGAGGAACCGCATGAAACATGCATGTGTTCTGTCTTTAATTTGTCTGCTCAGGGTGTGTCCATGTGGGAAAACAGTCTGGATTTGGTGCATGTGTTCATCTGTCTCAGCCCACCTGTTTTTGTCTGATCTTTACATATACATACAGGACCATGTGTCAGTGTCAGCTGTGAGAGAGTATAGACCAGCCTTTTGTGTTTGACTGACAGGTGTAACCCCGAACTGTAACCCCGCACCAATTATGCGGAACGCGCGTTTAGAATTTGGTGCGAGTAAGCACTTTGATTTTGACCCTTTTTTTAAAAAGAGAAGTGCACATAGCGTGCAAATGTTTCTGTCACTCAAAGATTGTCAGTGTCAGGTCTCCAGCTATCGTGTGTGTGTGTTTGTGCCCCTACACGTACCTACATGTATATGCTGTAGAGTGCCCAAAGCAATAATCACTTTGCAGGTTCATCACATTCCTACAGTGTGACTCAAAGTGGTGTCTGTGCCTTTTTCAATCCATCCCATTCATCCTGTAATCTGCCCCAGCAGCCAGGGGCTCAACGAGTGGCAGCAGGACTGTGAATGACCGCGACCGCATTAAAATACTAAAATCAGCAATGAATACAAGCTGTCAATAACAGACTTCACAGCTTAACATGGGCGTATCATGTTAATGCTGATCATGGTAACAGTAAGAGGTGTCACTTGTTCCTGTGTTTTTAAAGACAGCTGGTTCAGCAGAATACGTTGGGGCTTGTCCGCTGACAGCTCCAGTTTTGCTCAGATTGCAATCAACTCTTTAAAAAAGTCAGATCTGGAAGCAGTCGAAGCCGCATTATAATCAGACAAGACCGAATGCAGCCACTGCGGTTATCCAAGAGATGCAAGACACGAAGAGGGGTGCAAAGTAACGCAGACTTGGAGTACAGCCACAAGAGATGGCTATTTTCAAGCCAAGATCACAAGACTGCGATTCAAATCACATGCCAGAACCACATTAACATTGTACATAAAATCATTGCCGACATGATGAATGTACTGCTGTACATTATTTAGTTTTTTCTTGTTTTAAAATGAAGAACAAGAACGTACTTTTGCAGAACACAGACATGAGAAGTAGAATTGTGAAGGTTCTCCTGTTTCAAGTTACAGGTCCCAGTGTACAACAGTGTCTTTGTGTAATGAGACAGTTTAGACTTTCGTTTCAAACTTCCTCAACTTCAGTTCAGCTATTTCATGTTTGATGTCTGATACCTGAAGAGATTAAGCCCCTGAAATGCACACAGACATCACGAGAAGATGAATTACAAAAGCTGGTTGTGATAGAAACTATAGCTATAGCTATGTTATTTAAGTCCAGAATAAAATCCAACAGCATATCAGCTGACATACCAGCTGACAATGTTTTTTTTTTATATATACACAGATACATAAGAAAATACTTTATTTATGTTTATGTTCATTTTCAAAGAATTGTGACCAAGATATGTACTGAGGGTGTCGTTTTAAAGTAAAAAAAAAAGAGAGCTCTTTTTAGTGCTCTCTCGTTGACACTGTTTCTAAATTTCAAAAATAGCAAAGATATTTATTCATGCTGACACCGATTTATGTGCAATAAGCTAACATCTGCTTGTTTATCGACCCATAAATGCATACTACTTTTAGACTACTACTAAAAAGTGAAGACAAGAAGAAAGTCTGTTTCTACAGTAAGTATTGGAAAACCCAGAGACCGAATCAGTTCAGATGTTTTTGTTTAAACTATTACTCCTGGCTGCTAGGCGTAGTAATAAGTTTGGGTGTTTACTTTTCATCATGACAGTCTATAGAGCCGCCTTGTACTCCCTTAATGACATCAGGGTTTTTAAAACATCCACAGACATGCACACACACACACACACACACACACACACACACACACACAGAATGCTGCGTAGCTAAAGCATAACAGCCCACTCCTCCCTCACATTATTATTATGCTTTCATTGTGTGGGAGTTTGTGCGCATCTGTGCTTTATGAACCCCTAAAACCCCGATTGTAAATTCCCATACCCCCGCGTCTCCCTAGTGACATCATCGTATTGTGGGAGAAGGGTGGGTGCTTTCGGAGGTCAGTACATGATGAGGCCCCACAATTCCCCAGCTCCTTTCTTTCTCTGCTCTGCTCCAGACCCCGACTCTTAGGCAGGAAATACAAAACAGATCTCAACCCCCAAACTCCCAAGCATACTTTGGAGGGAACCATTTTGCTTTCACTGTCTGTCTTTCTTTGTTTCCCCCTCAGATCATCTCATAATTTAGCATCCAAATGTTACAAATCTTAGGTGTGTTTGTACTTTAAATATACTTGAATAAACGACACTTCTTCATTAGCCACTCACGCTGTCATCACTGTTGGTCGCTATAAATTTTGAGTTATTTACTCAGTCTAAAGTATGCAACGGTCGAAATTTGCATTTGTGTACAGAGAGAAACATGTTTGCGGTGTTCATGTTTTGTCTTATCTTACTGGCTGCTTCTTTCTTCAGCACACACTAGCAGGTCAGGTTTTCCTGAGGGGAGCTCAAGGCTCATGTATACACTAAAACTATTGGGGGGAGTGCATTTCTATTACCATATTCTGTTCCTGGGAAATACGCAAGCATGTACGTCACTGCACTTCCCATCATGATTTATGTGTCGTCATGGGGGAGGCTTGTAAATGAGCATTGTACGTACACTTGGCGCGTCCAGGAAATGAGCGCAGTGTCATTACTAGGTCCCCAACTCTCAGCTTCCCCCTTCACTTTCTCCCTCTCTCACACACACCCCTTCACTGCCTCCCCCCACAGCTGCCGGTTAAAAGCTCATCTATCTGTGCGTTTTAATTAGGGACTCCTCTATTTATGGCTGAATGGCCGCTTCATTAACAGAAAGGCTAGGAGACGCTCACTCTGATCTGTCCAGCTTGTAACACACAGCAAGGGGGGGAAAGTGTGTGTGTGTGTGAGAGAGAGAGAAAGAACAGGGTGTGGGGGTTGCTTTAGGGGTATTGATGACGCAATTTCCCATGAGGGGTGGACCTCCCATCTGTGAGTGGAATAGACAGGATCTTGCCAAAAAAGAAGATAAATGGAGATTGAACAAGGGGAACAGTGTCGGACAAGAGGGAGATGGCAAATTAAGTTAAATTAAGAGAAAATGGTACTTTTTCCCAGGTTTTAATGAAATGATACTGTGAGCCTGTACATTGTAATCAGAATATGTGATATACCTTATTTTGAACCTCTTCAAGGATTACCAATGAGTAAAAAAAAAGATGTGTCAATGATCAGCATATATCAAACTGGGTGCAAACCTGCTGATCAATCCTTTCTTTATAAACCTGACCCCTGTCTACGTTTGTGCATGATAGTGAGGGGAAACAAATCCTGGCTTGCTGATGTTGCAGCGGGTGTGGTCAGCCATGTGTTCACAACCAATGACACTTGACAGCCCAACCCCACCCTGTGCAGACTAGCACTGGATGGTCTGCGCTGCTTGTGCTCGTATCCTGGAGGAGGACAGAGGGGTCAGATGGTGTAGCAGGCCACCAGCTGCTCTCATGGCCTTTATTTTATCAGTCTAGCAAGGCCACTGCAGGAGAAAAGCTACTCTTGACTCATGAGAGCTGTAATCTTTATGCTTTTTTTTTTAATGTAATCTGTCCATCTTGATCCTAACATAAAGTTATCGACCTCTTTCTGTCTTACAGCTTGATCCTAACATAAAGTTATCGACCTCTTTCTGTCTTACAGTAACAATCCACTTTTTGTAACTGTTTGTCTTTGCTGTAGATTTTCTGTTTGTTTCCAGGCAGCGAAACTCAAGATAAAGCGCTGATAATGGCCAATTTAGTTTCCTTTCTTTCTAATCATTAGTCTTTCTACCCATCTGTGCTCTTTTCTTTCAGTTTAGATGAGGACGAATGCTTTTCAGGCTTTTATTTTTAGATGTATATAAATGGACATATTTATTTGTGTACAAATGTGAATAGTTTTTGAAGCTGCAATAACCCCAAACAAGCTGTGAATCTAACAATAACATATCACCTCTAACACACATAACATCACAACATACCGCATACAGTTTGCTATTTACATATCCAGCAGACATTTGGGGTTGTGTTACTGGCCCTTTTAGGAGCTTGTTGCTAACTTTATCTACCATTTGGTGCTGGGCAGGTAGCATACAGTGGGTTTATCAGAACTTTTTGACTGGAAATAGCTGGCTGATGCAAAAACACCACTGTGAGAGCAGTGAGACGGAACTAAAACAGAAAAGTTGCAGACTAGAAAACCAAAACTGCGAGCTGAAAGTAGAGCTCTGTCAAGCTGAACTACAGAGTTGAGTTATAATTCTCTGTGGGTTCATTCAAACAAGTGACACCTCTCACATTGAAGTCACATGATTCATCGTATACTGATTAACATCTATAACAGCCGCCTTAAGGTTTATTTAAGTTGCTGAAAGTCTCCTCAGTGATGCACATTTGAAGTCTTGAGGTGTCAGTATGAGTTGGCAGGCTCTCTTTCCTGCTCTTGAGTGCTCTCTCACGAAAGATGTGCTTGCTGATGGCAGGTTACCATGACAACTTAAAGAAAATGACAGTTGAGGGGGGGGAAATGAGTCCATATTATGAATGCAAGTCCTTGTGCATGTTAGCTCATATAGCAGAGCTGGCCCACGGTGATGCAATCACTTGGCACACTGCAGGCACTCTATCCTTCTAAGATAAGTTACTCTATCAGCTCTAATGCAACCTGCCACTGTGGAGTACACTTTCATACACACAGCGACTAGTGCAAACACGCTTATCAAACACATTCATCCGATTACTTCCTGTTTTTAGACTAAAAAAGCTGCCAGACACAGGTTGCTTTCATACTCCTTTTATATGGTGAAAAGTCTGTGTGTGTATGTGTGTGTGAGAGCAGAGAGAATTATGAGTGTAATATTATGTAAAACCTACTAGATATTTTCAGCCTCTACATGGAATGAACCGCCTGCACTACTTCTTTGAATCTTTCTCTCAGCCAACATGACTGACTGGATATTTCCTGCAGCTGACTCAAAAATGTGACATTTCACAGTATACATCACAGTCATACACAGGTCATAAGGGTGACGGGGAGAGAGTGGCGTAAACAGAGGAAAGTTGTCTTTAGTCGACTGCCTTTCTTCCTATCCCAGACTCTCCTCTGACCCACTTTTTTCTAATTTTTCCGTTCTTCCGTTGTTTTCACCAACTTTCTTCTCATTTCATCCATGAGTGCTTGGATCTTCAATCTGAGTACTGCACCCTTTTCTCTTGGACATTTTAGAGATTGAGGTCTTTCGGAGGCTCATTATCCATGTGTGTGTGTTTGCCTGTTGTCTGTGCTGTAAGGGTGTGTTACCAAAGACCATAAACAAACTGTTTTAATGGGATTCCTGGAACAGCAGGAAGGGTTGTCACAAAAATTGTTTACTGTGATCTGCACACTGAAGGCTTGGAAGGCCGCTGCATGTTTTGTTATATAGTTATCAACATATATAATCCATTCATTTATATGTGTTGAAGTGGCTGTTTGTTACAGTATAGTTTTAAAACCCACACCCAGACATAGACACCTGTGGTTGTAAATATCTTGAGGCACAGCTATGGATCTATCTGACACGTTAACTTGGTTATCACTGGAAAAAGAGACATGCTATCTACATGGCTTTTAAGTGAAACCAGAAGGGACATAAAATACAACATGCAAAACTACCAGTGATAAGACCGAATTTCAACAGGGCTGCAATTTGAGGGTCCAGGTTCCTTTTGAACACCCTATGTTACTTCCTCTCTCCCTTGGGGCATAGAGGAAATAGGAGCAGATGTGTTAACCTAACGGACACTTTGACAACACTGCCAGTCTGTAAGTTCCTCTGCCTCCCTACTACCGGCATTAACAGATCTGGCCTTTGATGTACACAGCACGCTTGTGCTCACACGCAGCCCCCTGATTGCAGCCAAACACTGTTCTACCCACCTCTGCACAAACACTGTCACCATGTTCACGCTCTGGCTGTGTCACAAAATGCACCGGTGACTCAAATGTTCCCAACAACAAGTAAAATCTCTTACTTTTTAGGAACAGATTGTAAGATTTAGGAATCTTTTAAATATATAAATAATCATTAAATAAAGAATTCTGTTGGCCACGAGTTTGTAAACACTTTTACTAATCTGAGATTAGAAGGGATTACCCACCACTTTGACTGCAGATCATACCCATCTGGAAAAAAAGCAGTATTTTCATGTGTCAACATTTTCCACAACATCCATTAAGAGTTTCTGTTGTGTGGTGCTTCTCTCTCTTTGTTCGGCAGCGTGCAGCCACAAACCATGTTTATCTAAAAGGCTTCTTTGTTATGTAACTGACATGGTTCCTAGGATGCAATAATGTCGACCTCTAGTGGAGTCTCTAACTCACTACACCAATCCTCCATGTGCTTGTTTTGAGTCTGAGGACACACACTCCCCCTCCAAACCTTTGTGTCTAGCACGTGCAGTATAATGCATCTTGGGTATGTCATTTTTCAGACTGCTGGAGAAGAAACACACACGACTTTGTTATCTGATGTTTACGTAAACAAACTCGGCTATTTTTATAGCTTGCTATTTTACCCATATAGTGCTATTTTTAGACAGACTTTTTGTCTGGGGCTGTTTTACAGACCGAAGATAAAAAATAGTATGGGAGGTGCCGTAAAGACACAAATGAGACTATTCATTATTAATCAGTGAAAGAATTTGTTATTGTTTTGCTTTTGGGTTTGTTTGTTTTATCAGGGGAAAAAAAAACTGTTGTTCGCCGAGAGATGCACAATGAAAGTGAGTAGGAGGGAAATAGGTGAGGGAGGGAGCAGAGAGAGAGAGAGGGAGAGGGAGGGAGAGCATAGCTATAAAACAGACTTTGAAATCCAGCCAGCTCAGTCACAGACAACTCTTCAGACCAAAGCACAGCTCCCATGCGAGGCTTTGCAAGATACTGATAAACGGGACAGCAGGTTTTTTTGGGTTATTTTTTTTTAATAGCTTTTCCTGGAAAACACATTCTGAATCAAAATAGCAGAGATGACGACAATGTTCAGATATCCCGTCTTTCCTCATCTGCAGGGTGAGTAAAGATTGAATAACAGTAGATAGATAGTACTTAGTAGTTTCATTCATGTGTTAAAGGAGAAAAAAACATCTCATGTTCATTCAGAAATTCCCGATTTCAGTCAGGTGCAAGGGAGGGATATTCTCATTGAGCAAAGCAGACTCTGAAACACTTGCTCGTAGCCGGCATTAAAGTTGTTTACTGTGGTGTTATTATATGTACCCTGTGATTCACATGAGGCACTAGTCAAGCTGTCTGTATTTCAGTTGTTTCTCAGCTTTACAATGATCTGATTGGTTTACCTTTGATCCAGACACAATAGATAATAATTTAGGCAGTTTGAATGTTAATAAATAGAAACAATACTGTATATACAATCCTTGTGAAATACTTTTTTAACTAATTGGGTAAGATCGCCAAAGGTAGCAGACTCAACATTTGAGGATCTAGGACTCACTAGGAACTAGGAATCACTTTTTTTTCATGGAAAATAATGGATTGAATCTCTGTGTTACTACTGTATTTACAACTACACTATAACATTTACAGCTATGTGTTTGAAAGGTATTTAAAGTACTTCATCTCTTCATTATTTTGCATATATATGACAGGGGGATTAAATGTTCCTCCTCACTCAGTGTGGAACAATTATGTAATTCCTGTGCGGAGACCATTCAGAAAACTCTTTGTAATTGCAAAGAAATAAAAACAAGATCCCTGAAAAATGTCTTCGCAAATCTGATACGAAGATTCCTGTCACCCCGACGTTGCTGCACCTAATAAACCTGTGTCATTATGATGGTTAAATTAAGCGTCTGTTTCATTTGTTTCTGTCTCTTCAGATCCGTGTGACCCTGGTCTGTCGCTGTCACCAGGGAGGAGTGTCATGGCGGAACCCGACTATCTGGAGGGAGACTGTGATGAGCTCATCAAACCCAAGAAGCTGATCAACCCAGTCAAGACCTCCCGTAACCATCAAGACCTGCACCGAGAGCTGCTCATGAACCAGAAGAGGTCAGGAGACAGCTTTCTCCCTTTGTCCCTTCTTTATGTCTTATGTTGTTAGAGAGTCTTATTTTATGATTAGCAACCCAAAGCTTTATTACCGTTTATGGCACACAGACAAAGCTGGATCTGTCCTCAGCTAAGATAGCTAAATTCCAAGCCTGTGATTGGGAATAATAAAGCAGCCGGTGATATTTCTTCAAGTACACCACACATTTAGTTTATGTCTAATGGTAACTGGTTTATTAGGCAGTAAAACTCTGTTTATGTCCAACAGTTTCCAGATCATCGTCATCTGCTTGTTTGCTTATGCAACAATATTAGTGTCCAAAACAGGTTAGACAGGGGAAAAACAGCACAGTGTCCAGATCCAGTCTAATTTAATTTACCCTCTAACTAAGAGGATGAGTTGATACAGTGACCCTGTCAGTGTTTTCTAATTGGTCTCATAGTATCCATGCATACTGATGCTTCTGCAGTGTGTCAGTTGACTTCTCTGGTCCCTCCAACCTCCAGCAGCATTATTATGTAAAGCTCAGGATATAACATCTTCATCATATAAAACCTCAAGTGCATTAGTGTGTCAAAAATTGGTTATGTAAAGGTCACACAGACTGTACAGGATAAACCCGGTGTGGATATTAATCCCAGATCATACAACACGTATTTTAATGCAGTCTGCGTGAGCATCCATATAAATGCCTACGTGTGTGTGTGTGAATACACGTGCATACCGGGTCCTGTGATCATGCTTTCTATGCTAAATGGTCGTATTTTCTCTCACCAAACAGTGCCGGCTGCTTTGTGCCTGAGCTATTAATAGCTATGTAAACACGGATGCTGTTGATAGCTGTTACATCACAGCAGCCATCCTCTGTCTTAAACAGGTCAGTGATGGATGCAAGGGCATTAATGAATGATAGGAAATAGACCAAGGTAGGCACGATATGGAGGCCATGAAAGAAAGTTCATGAAATATTTAAAAACAACAACAAAAAAATTCCATTCCAAGTATCATTTGTAGTCTTGTGGACGGAGTCTGTGAGACACATCAAAGGGTTTTTTAGGGGATGAACGTGTTATGATTGGGCTCTCTGTTGTGCACTGAAGGTATAGAAAGCTGGCCTGCATAGTGGATTAGTCACGCCGATGAGAGAGGAGGAGGAGGAGGAAGGGGGGTGGATGGATGGATGGATGCATGATGAGGAAAAAAAAATGTGTTATGTAATCAAGATTACAAAACAGTGAGGGCTGAGAACCTTTCTCTGCCTTTTGCTGCCTTAGCTGTGGTGACCTCTCCTACACACACACACACACACACACTCACACACATACTGTATATACATACGGAGGAATTTCAGAAATTTAGCCTGGCAAAGCGTTTGAGCAGATGATTGAGCCGTTATTGATGTGTGGAATTTTGAATACACATTCTTCCTAGTCTGCTTGGAAACACTCATGGGAGGGGTCGTGAATGGGGAGGGTCGGTGATTATGTAAAGTTGCCCACGGTGAAAGTAGAGCGGCGTAAACATCTTTTATAGCCTGTCTTATAGCTTTCAATGACCTTCAGCCTCCCCCTTTCTCCGTGAGGTGTTCGAGAACAGCCTGACCCGATCACATCTGTTCCCCTCTGCTCTAGCCCATAAAGTGATTTCATAAGACCCTCACTGTCACGACAAGCACAGCTCTTAACTACAGAGAGAGTGGCTAGAAGTAAAGTAGTGCCCTCGCTGTAAATTAACTCCCACTCCTTGGAACATCATGGGCTCGGTTATGTAATCTCCAAGATTTAATAGTGCATTTAATTAAGGCACTGTTGTTGCTAAACTGCAGTCAGGTAGGGACGCTGTGTTTCTTTTTTCTAAAGAACCGATGCAGCCTGTGCAGTGTCAGGAGAAAAGAAGATCAGTAACCACGAGGAGGGTTAAGTAATCTAGGTAATATGGTTTTTAAATTTAATTTCAGAAGAGCCTGGAGACTGGATTCTGAACCAACGTTGAGCCTCTGTCGTTTCACTGCACTTTTTTTTCTTGTGCGGCATTTTCTTCTTTGTGGGCTTTGATGTTTATTGGCTTTTGCCTTTCCTAGCCGACTCCAGCTCATCTCTGTTCCTCTCTGTCTTAAGTACCCATACTCCCATCCGCATTACATAACATTTGGTATTTTTGCTATTCTTCACAAGACACACTCACACTTTACTAAGATGTTGCTGCACATACTCAGGCAGTTGTGTAACAATCTCTCTGGTTTCCAAGTAACTTATCACCCCAAGACCGCTTCCATGTGAGTAATATATTAATATATTAGTTTAAGATATGAGTTGACATGTTTGGATTGTTGTTGGTACTTAGAAGAGGGTAAGGAAACAAAAAAGGGTCCAATGCTGGCAACCATCGTATGTGTGCAGATTAGTGAATATGGAACTTTCTGTGATTGGCTCAAAATCAAAGATTTCCTGAAACAAGACTGACATGTTGAATCCAGAACAGATCTGCATGTCAAACCAGAATGAGGTCATGGTCCTCATCTGTTACGCATGAATGTGAATGTTAATCTCCCTCTGAGTGGGGCTCTGTAGTGTCATTAGGGTTGTTCATTGAGATTTATTTTAGTAACATGCTGTTTCACTGGTTGTTTATCCACAGGGGTCTGGCTCCTCAGAACAAACCTGAGCTCCAAAAGGTTCTGGAGAAGAGAAAGAGGGAGCAAGTTCTCAAGGCCCAGAAAGAGGAACAGGAGGCCCACAAGAAGAGGAGCGACCTAGAGATTGAGCTCATGAAAAGACAACAGAAACTAGAGCAGGTAAATGATTCAAAGAATGAATAAAGTGTAACTTTAGCATGTAGATGGATGCACATTTTTACTGTTTCTGATCATAAAGATTAACGTTACTCATTCTTGGTTTTGGACTTTGCGAGCTGAAACAAGATGCAGTGTATAGATTACTTTAACTTTTTTTCCATGTTTGTGCTCCTACAGCTGGAGTTAGAGCAACAGAAAATTGACGAGGAACAGGAGAACACCCCCGAGTTTGTGAAGATGAAGAGCAACCTACGCAGGACCAAGCAGGAGACCGATGGCGAGGAACGAACCACCTAAAAACCAGCAGGGGTGTCTGCGTCTGGCTGATTGTGCGCGTGTTTGTGGGCACGGAGACATCAGGAGTGTGTGTACAAAAGAGAGAGAGTGTGTGGTGGTGACCCAACCGTGGTCCGAGATGAACTCCCTGGCTTTCCCAACCTAGCTGTTCCTTCCTGCAGTGAGGAGAGAGACTTTACAGACTAAAGACCCCCCCTCTGTCTGCCTGCCACGGACCACCAGTACTCGCCTCTGCTCCTCACACCAATCCAGCAGCACACAGCACCCCCCACAGGAGGGACCTTACACGGACATGTTACACGCCTTTCAACAAGGGGCAAGCAAGCTTCCAATGAGCTTAGAGGGAGAAACAACCAAACACACACACACACAGGTTTTCATACCCTCTGTTTTCACCCCTCTCTTCACAGCAAGCTGTTGTTTCTCTTTACTGTTATCGATGTTGTTATCGTTGTTGTTTTTTGTTCTCATCTTCAGAATCAAATAAGGAAAAGTGGACACTGGATGGACTCTTGAAGCTGTGTAATGTAAAAGCCAAACAAATGTGCTTTTGTTATTTATGTATGTAGCTTTTAGCCCAGGTATAGGGGAGGACACTTTTAGTCGTCTGTATTTTAGTTTGTTTTACAGCATAGTTTATGAAGCCAGAAGAGGACAAAGGGAGTGTATGGTCGTGTGAAACAAGTTTGCTTTATTATTATTATTATTTTAAAATTTAAAAAACATGCCATTTCCTCAGCTAATGCAATTTTGAGCAATAGTAGAACTCCCAGGCATGAGAGTGACCTTTTCTTTATATATTCTGTTGTTTTGTATGAATAAAAGTGTTACTTAATAAATAATTTAAGTTTTTGTTAGGTTGGTCAATAAGAATAAGCCCTGAGCTCTGTCTGATCAGTCTTTTTGTGTTGTCTGAGCAAAGGATTTACTAGAAAGTGTTCACATGGAGGCCACCTAAATGATATAACTGATTGGTAGTTCTTGGCATAACTGCACAGCTCCTGAAACAACTCTGATAAGCATCCTGGAACTTTATCGCTTCAGTATTTTGTCTTTATTTACAATGGAGCCATAGCTTGGCATGGCCAGACTAATTCGTAGATGCCAGAGAAAATAAAACATTAGCTTGGCAGATTCGGCTGCTTCCCAGGCCAAGTGCAGATGTGCAGACAGATAATTTTAATCTGCAAAACAATAACTAGACTAACTCGAGTATGTAATCATTGCCATACACAAATTCCAAAGTGGTTATTCAATGTAAGAAACTGTGATAACACATGTTGTGTTTTTTTTGTTTTGTTTTTTTTTTTGTTAAATATCACACGATACTATGGGTCTAATATTCTGGTTTGTGGGTCTCCAAGAGATGATGGCAGATTATTAAGACATAACCTTGTGTTTTTCTCCAGATTCTTCTTTTAAATAAACATAATTTTAACACGTTCCATTTATTTTTCTTTATTTTGTGTGCTGCTGGAGTCTGTTGGATTGTCATCTAATAGCTAATACTAATATATATTTTTTAATGGAACGTGATGCAATTATAAAAGCTGTGGAGTGCGCCTATCAAACAGTGATAAGCTCAGTTTATCCAGTACTGAAGCTAATGTTGATTATGCTTACAGGCTGCCAACATTCAGATTTCTAGGTGTAGAGCAGGATTTAGAGCAGAAGCGGGGTTTTAGCAAATCTTTTCATTAGTGGGTTTACAGATCTGTAAAATGGCAAATAAGAGATTGTACTGCATGCGACACAACCTAAAATCCAGCAAGGTATTCACTCCTAATATATAATAATGAATTAATGGTATTTCATTGCAATGGTGAAGGTTAAATTAGCAAACATTATTAATCTGGACTCAGCTGCTGTAAAGCTTTAAGGAGTAGAAGAGTAGTTTCAAAAGCATGCACTATTTTCCACTTTCCATCAAGATGTTGAAGAGGAAATTTGGACTAATTAGTGGCACTAAAAATAAATATAATAATATATAATAAAAATCACTCTAGGCTTGCCAATAAAAGAAGAGTTTAAAGCCTACTCTTAAAAATAAAAAATTGTGGGTAAAGCATAATACCACAGTAGCCTATAATTAAAAATTATTTCAGGAGGGCAAGATGGTTGAAACAAGCAAAAAAAAAGGAAGGAAGTTATGATTTCAAAATAGCATCAGTAATTGTAATAATCCAGAGCTATTCAGAGTTTTAGTCACTGTGGTAAATGCAGTACACAAGTCAAAACAAAGAATACATTAATATGTACATACACATATTAATTATCAGTGCAATTTTTGTGAATGTTGTTGTGAAACAGTAATATAAGAAAACATCAAAAAAACTATTTTGTCTTAAAACATCTATCATCCATCCATTTTCTGTATCCTCTTATCCTTACGAGGGTAGAAAGGACAAGAGGAGGGGTAGACCCTGGACAAGTCACCAGTTCATCACCGGAGCAGACACACAGTGACAAACAACCATTCACACGCTCTACATTCAGTATGCATGCATGCATGTATCCTGCATGTCTTTGGACTGTGGTAGGAAGCCAGAAACCAGAGAACATGCAAACTCAACATGCAAAACACAGGAATCTTTTTTGCTGCATCCAATTTCTGCACCTCCAACTGTTTGTAAACACTGTCAAATATGCCTTTATTATTTGACGATCACCTGCTGAGAAACAGAACACTATATGTCCCATAATAAACACCTCAAACTCTATCATGAATGTGCATGTTTATGCACCTTAAATGTGTAATATTAGTCATTTTCTCCTGATCACTGGAGGGCAGCAAAGCGCTTAAGACGCCTCTAACACCCACGAAGCAGAGCTGGACCCACGCTCTCATCAATAAGCGACGAACATGGCCGCCTGTGGGCTGTTTCGCTCCGTGTCTTCCAACTTTTTCACAGTATTGCCTTTACTCACCCGCTCGGCAACACTTTCCCCGTTGCGGCTGGCGTCCACACCTTATTTCGGAAGGACGCTATCCTCCTCTAGCCGGGCAGCAGCAGGTACAGCGCCGTGCGTGTGTTTTTATATCAGCGCCTCAGCTCCTGTTCTCGGTAGATGTTGGGTAACATTGGGAAAGGACACGGGGAGCTGGCGGACCCTGTTGCATGTGTGTTTGTTTTTCTCCCGGTTGTCAGGCTGGTCTGGGATTACAAAAGTGCTTCAAACCCTTGTGTGTGTGTGTCCTCAAGTCTGTTGTGTTGTCTTGCAGCACTTAAATTCACAGACAAGCACGAATGGATCCGAGTAGAAGACGACGGGGTTGGGACTGTGGGTATCAGCAACTTTGCGCAAGTAAGTTCCTGTGTTTACACAATTTTATATTTTTATATGTGCACACACAAGCACCCACTAAAGTCAGTGTTTTTCTTACTGCCTGTGACCTTGCTTTCTGACACCTGCAGGAGGCTCTGGGAGATGTAGTTTACTGTGGACTGCCAGATGTGGGAACACAGCTGGCTCAGCAAGGTGAGAGCTTAAGAATAAACAATAATGCCTATAATCTGATTTTTCAATATCGCCAGTTATTACTTT
This sequence comes from Larimichthys crocea, assembly GCF_000972845.2. NCBI lineage: Eukaryota > Metazoa > Chordata > Actinopteri > Sciaenidae > Larimichthys > Larimichthys crocea. The sequence continues at coordinate 18,904,998 of NC_040031.1, read as the reverse complement.
ATAGTTGATTAGCGAGTAGGCTTTCACATACCAGAAATTTGTTTTGGTGTTATTGGTTCATAATAAATATTAAGTTAAAAAAATAAATAAATAAAATTTATATCAGGAATATAATAAATTAGTATTAAAAATAAAATAGAAAGAATCTAAATATATACAATGTGTTTTAAAAATTAAAAGAGCTGAGCAGTTTGTGCAGAAATATACAAAGTATTCACTAGGTAATGAGCAAATGCAGAATATTTAAAATGAATTAACAAGATATTACAGATGATATAACATAACAGATGTTGAATAGTCCGTATATCCTGGGTAGGTAGTCTTAGCTTAGTTCAGCTGGAGAGCATTGACGTTTATGGTTATTTTGTCTGTTTTAAGAGAATATGCTGACAATTTCTCACTATGTTTGTTGTTTTGATTTTTTTGATTTAAAGAATTTGGTTTTAAAATTAATTTAAATCATGTAGCACCCGTGCCAAGTAGGTTTTTCGCATACATCAAATTTGCTTTGTCGAATTGCTGCATAACAATAATAAACGCGGTATTTGAAAAATATAAATAAAGTCGAAAGACAGGAAGCAGAAATGAACAATAATGAGAAAAAATGTTATAAGACAGTAAAAAAGAGGGTCTGTACAATAGTTGCATCGTGCAGAAATGAACGACCTGTTGTCCAGAGAATGTGTCAGGTATGAAGTACAAAGAATATTTGATACATATAACATAACACATTGTCTTGGTCTGTAAACTTGGGTGGTGGGGTAAGTGTATGTGGGGCTCCCAGGCTTAATTGATAAGGCCAGCTACAGATGGGGAGAAACTTTACTGTCATTTATGTTACAAATGCCGATTTTAAATAAAGTCAACAGGGTATAACTTTTAAAAGGTCTCAGCACCGAACATACGGTTGCCACTTTCCATACCACGGTATGGTCATCTTATATTTCAGGTAATTAAGATACTATACTATAATCACTGGCTGCTTATTCATCAGTTCTCTCACTTTTTAAATCTGATCAATTTTGCTCATTAATTTGTGAAGTTGACATCTAAAATGTGGCTGCAACTGCTACTGTCAAGCCTTAGTCGTAGTCATAGATTAGCAATGTTTGACTGTGCCTTCATTGCAGCTGCCATACTTGAAATGCTCTTTTTTCTACTAATTACATTCACAGACGAGTTTGGAGCTCTGGAAAGTGTGAAGGCAGCCAGTGAGCTATATTCCCCTTTGACTGGAGAGGTTGTAGAGATCAATACGCTACTGGCAGACAAGCCTGGTCTGGTCAACAAATCCTGCTACAAAGATGGTAAGCACACCATGTAGTTCATTCTGTTTTATGATTGATTTATTGACTCGATGATTGATTTTTTTTTTTTTTTTTTTCAACCCATTCAATATAGGTTGGCTGATGAAGATGACCATTGCCAAACCTGCAGAGCTCGACGCTCTGATGGACGAAGCAGCCTATGAGAGATACATCCGCTCCATTGAGGACTAACCTGAACCCTCCTAATAAGTGCTACGCTCCCTTTCTCCTTTTCAAACAACACTGGCAGGGAAATCCACAAGGTGTGCCTGTGTCGGTTACAACACCATGCTTAGCATCCACAAGGGGAGCTTAAGAGCTCCAGATCCTGACCTGCCACTGTTGTAGAGCTGTGAGCATTAGGAATCCTTTTTCTACTTTAGGGGACCTGTCAATCTGCACTGACTAAACATCTTATGTTGAGTTGTTGCAGCCTCAAATCCTCAAACAAACGAGACTGTTACTCACAGTCAATAGAAGTTTCCAAGCATTTCAGTCAAAACTTGAATTTCTGTTGTAGGACATTGTTTAAAAAGCACTTTGGTCTTTATGTTATTAATAATAATGTTGGTCTACACTGCATGTTTTAAAAGCAACACTGTAGACATGTAAATTAGAAAATAAACATTTCCTGAAACATTGTATTTTCTTTGTTTTTTTTATTCCTTAAAGTTCAGACTTAATAACTTATCAATGTGAGCAGAATAAACAGAAAACAGCTTATCATGAGATACTGAACAAGTCATGTGATATGATACGATATCAATGCTATTTGCATATTTAGTTATTTGAATAACATACAAATAAAGAAAAAGAAAAAAAAACACTTTAGTCAACCACCTGTTATGTGCACACAACATTTACAGCCTTAGATTAGAACCACATTACACAGATGTGTGCTATAATGATGACAAATCTCTCTGTAAACACTGTAAAATAGGCCTCAGAATGCCATATTTCATATCTTTAACAACTCCAACTCTACAATGAATATGCATATTTATGTAAAACATATCACAAAATTACAGTCTGGGCCTTTAAGAAAAGCTGCATCAAGTATATTGGCCAACCTAAACCACGTTTGTCACAAAGGCTGGTCTGATATCATTGCTTAATACCTGAGATTACACTGAATAGTCTAAATAAAAAATGTTCTGAGAGTTGTGTAAGTAAGTCTCTTACAAATCTTTGGGTTTAGTGTAGATTTAAAGAGACCTTCTGTAACTGTCTGGTCACTTCAAACCTGTAATCTTTCCATCTTGATGGGTCACCTGAGGGAGGTAACTGCCCCACCAGGTACTATAGAAAACCTGTCATTGGCTGTTGGAGTTCGCCTGGCTCTACCCCGAGGTGCAGGAAGCTGCGAGAGTCCCTCCATTCTGCGATAATCGTTCTCCAGCCTCTCCTTTCTCTGGGTTCCCTCATACATCACACTCGCAGTAAAGTCTCTCTCATTAAAGAAGGCAATGGTCTCATCCCTCTTGCGGCTCACGTAACCTTTCAGAACAGCATTATAAGGATTTGAGGCAGCATCTGCCTCTGGATCTTCTAGCTGGTGTTTGAATTCCATGCGCGTGATAACAGGCAACAGGAACTGCGTCCCTGCTGTCACAACATCCCCATCCCGATGTGATAAGCCCAGAGCCTCGGAGACCAGGCGTGGGGGCAGAGGCACCAAGTCACAGCCTGAGCGCTTATCTACATAGTGTCGAAACTCTTTCCGAACCAGGGCTACATCTTGCAGAGACTGACTCCTCCGCTCCTCTAGGTCTGTAACTATTCGCTCAGGATACGTCTGGCCAAACACCACACCTAACAAGTGAAGAGAGCATTGATAAGATATAACACTGTACACTATAGGTAGCATGTTTTTTTTCGACAAAAAAGAATAATTTAAAATAAAAAGAAAGAGCCAAAGGATGATGGTGACAAATTCCTTACCAGCACGTCGAAGCATAGATGCGGGACATTTCCAGGGTTTGTGAATAAGTTCATCAGGCAAACTTGCAAGTTCAGGACACCATTTCCTAACATAGCTGCCGTATGGGTCACAGGTCATTGCTGCATCAACCGGGTGCATGACAAAGTTCCAGTGATCCAGACCACACATGCCCCCATTCTGCCACATCATGGCATCTATGGCAACATCTGCATCCACTAGGGTGTCCTAAACACATATATACAGTAAGTATCTGTGTGTGAGTGCATTTTGTGGATGCATGCATACAGTACAAGTCTCACCTGGAACCAGCGATAGCCTTCTTGCCATGGCAGGTAAAGATATGCTATGAGAAAAGATGCCACCACATGTCTCATGTAGTTGTTCATCCAGCCTGTCAGCCACAGCTGCCTCATGGCTGCATCCACTAGTGGGTAGCCTGTTTGTCCTTGCTGCCAGGCCTTCAGGTGGCTACGATCAGTGCTCCACCGCAGAGCCTGCACATACCAGTGGATAAATAATGCTTTGTAATAAATGTAGTTCTTCATGTGTGGTGTAGGCTTTTAGTTATTGAAGAGAAGCGTAGATCAGCTTTACCTTTTTTTTGTATTTATGTGTGACACTATAAAATGAGTATGTAAGTAAGCTTTATTTATAAAGTTACAAGGTGCTATATAATGCAAGCATTAGAATGATAAAACACAAAATAGCAATAGAAAAACAAAATAGTGACATTCACTAAGTTAAAAAACTGAAAACACAGTAAAAAAAAAACTATACAGCAAGCAATAAAAGTTATATAAAAAGCATTTGTTGATGGGTTTTCAAGATATCTGTAGCCAATTTCTACCTTGTATGGCGGTCTGATGGAATCCCAGGGGAGGCCAGGAAACAACGTTAGCTGCCAGTAAGCCAAATCCCTCCATGCCAGTTTGCGTTGGAACTTTGGACAACGGCATCGTGCCCCTTTGGAATCCCACAATAGCCACCGTGGGCTGAGCTGACCAAAGTGAAGGTATGGAGACAGAGAGCTGGTATTTGGGGCATCTGCCCTGCCTGACTCTTTATCATATCTATGCACACCTAGGACACATGGGAGAATCATCCGATATTGTTAAGATCAATGGTTTACTGAATGACATTCTTCCAGACACAGAGTGTGTTTGCACATTTACAATGTGTATACAAGTCTTACCATCATGCAGAAACGCCTCTAAGCGTGCATGTGCTCCTTCTTCACTGAAATCCCAGGATTCACGAATGTTAGCTGCCCAGTCAATCTAAATGAGACAAGGAAAAAAAATAATGATCAAATCTTAGTTGTATATTGGGTGTAGCTCATCCCTAGAGGGCTATTCTCCTGTGGTTACTGACCGTTGTGCCGTCTTTCCTGCAGGGCATCCGTGCCAGGCCTAGCGTGTCTAATGGGACACCTTGAGGCCAGGGAACAGGTGTGGGCAGAGAAACAGGGGGGTCCAGGGGGACTCCTAATGCAGAGCCAGGGTTCTGTCTACAGCAGCTCATGAAGTGAGACACTGAACCTATTCCTATATCAAGAGAAGAAATGAACCATAACCAGACTGACCATAGATATTTCATGCTTTGATATATCCACAAATATTTAAATAAGCCGAGCACACTAAATTAATTTTGTCATGACTAACCTCTGAGTCCCACACCCTCTGTGCTGATAGAGTAGGGGTCCCTGAGACAGTACGAGTGGAACATCCTGAATTCAACACCATCTTTCTGAAGAGATGACACCACCGCATCATCCCTCTCCTTTAGCCAGGGCTCATAGAGGGCATTTGCCAACACTGTTCTTGCTCCTGTCTCCTTTATGAGCTCCTTAAGAGTAGAAAGAGAAGATCCAACCTTATTCCCTTCATGGTTTGCCTTGAGAAAGACAAGATGGCTGCCAATGCGCTCCAGAGATGAACAGAAACAAGACAAAGCTTGATGAAGCCAGTATTTACCTGTAATAAAAAGTCAGGAGCAAATTATAGGTTATGTTCTGTATGAAAGGTTATAGCAATAATGCGTCGTGCTTTGACAAAGATTGACGTAATCATTGATTCCTCGGTCAACTTACAAGCTCCCCCCATAGCCACCGTATTCCCAGGTCCCTCTTCCTCTTCAGGGCTCCAGATGAAGACAGGGATGACAGGCGCACCAAACTCCAATGAACAGATGAGAGCAGGGTTGTCACGGAGTCGTAAGTCTCTCCTGAACCACAGCAGTACTGGTGGTGGTGCTGATGGAGAACAAGGCAAACCTACAATCTGCTGACAGGGGCCTTTACGCCGCTGACGCCTGTTTTTAGAGCGTTTTGGTTTCTCTGATTGGTTCGAATCTCCCTCATTCATCTTTTGGTAGCCTTGTTCAAATTTGTCTTGCTTGGAAATTGAGCCAGACAGTGTGGAGACACACACAGTCTGACTTGTCCCCAGTGTTTCCGTATTGTACTTGTAAACATGTGTGCTCTTCTCAAGATCAGTCTCTCTTGCTGTCTGTGGTGGGCTCACCTTGACCCAGGGTTCACCTTGTGGCAAGTTGATGTTTTTTCTCCTGTCAGCTCTGTCTCCGGTTTGCCGACATCGGGACTCTTGGCTTGGGGTTGACAGCAGGTGATCTTTCATTTCCAGTAAGGAGAGAGCCATTGCCAGTTCCAGTTCATCATCTTCAGTCTACAATTTGATCAGGACAGCACGTTATTATTCATGTTTAACTAACTGCTTATTAAGGTAGAGACGACAGATTTTATGTACAATATTTGCAACTTATGTGTAAACAGGAACATTTAAAAAAGTTAGATTAATTAGATTTTTAATATGAACTTTCATGGTTGCTTTTGGAAAAAATGATAAGCTTGCTAGTGTTTGATTTTAATAATAAATCTAATAAAGGGTCAACCTTAAATTTCTTAATGCACATTTGATGGTAACAACCCCACAAATATTTCACATAGCCACACAGATGTTTTCACAGAACAATATACACATTTGCTATTAATAATAGTTCTTGATCAGTGTTAATAAATAATATACAAATACATAGTAGGATATAGTTTTTTTTTCACATGTTCAATACCCTTGCAGTCATTGATTTAGTGATAGGTAACACAGAAATAGAGCTACAATATTAGAATAATTTGTACTACTGAGAAGACACTGAGTATCACAATATCCTATTGAGTGTCCATATAGCATCCTTGAAGTCCAAACCACCGTTTTTAATCACCCAAATAACCCTAAATCCAGAAATGTTGCTGTTTGGGCCTTAATATTGCCTACGTTATCCTACACATGTTGATGAGTAAAGCTTTTCATGGTGGTATTCATACTTTATTTGAATTTATATATTTCAAATACAATGCTGTTGTTTTTTACACTCAAACAATATAATCATTATTAAAGTAGATTTTTTTTTTTCCTTTAAATTTTTTTTTAGCTTACAACTTGCTGTACACAGTATGTAGTCCAAGAAAGACAAAACATGACTACAAGGACCATGGGGCAACTGTTCCCTCCCATCAGGAGCTAAGAGAAGCTAACCTACCTGACCTGCAGGTAGCCGTGTACAAGTCAACCGACTGGTGAAGACATATTTAACAAGCCTGCTATTTATTTAATATTTATTTATTTATTTTTATTTATTTATTTGTGTTTATTTTACAGTTGGTTGGACAAAAAGGGTCCTGAAATATTAATGAAAGTGGCTCTTAAATTTAAAAAAGTTTGCATAGTTGTTAACACGTTAGCAGGGACATGTTTTTAGCACTTTTAGTTCATTTGTAATTGTCAGTAATTAGTACACAGCTTAAACTGGCAAGTAAAACACAACAGACAGACTTAATTTAAATTGTTTTAACCTGCTATGATGTTAGACGTACACTAATATTCAACATATACTCACTGACCTTAGAAAAATATTCCCTGTAGATGGAGGTGAGGGTGCAGTGCAGGGAGCTGTTGGCCGTGGACAGAGGCTGAATGAGGGACACGAACTGTGACCGAGTCTCCTGATGTCCCAGGGCGGACAAGCACATCACAAAAAACCCTTCTGGATCCTCTCTACCCACCAGCACTTCTCTTAACATCCTTCTCACCAAGGCTTTACTGTCTCCTGCACCAGCTGCTGCTGAAGGAGACATCTTAAGGCGAAAGGTAACGATCAGTTATAGTTTATAAATGCTGCAAAACTGCTGTCCACTTGAAATAAGTCTGCTGCAGAGTTTAAGCTCAAGCATCTAGTAAATAAAGCGCTCCGCGTCGTGGATGTACCCACCCTCAGTACTGGTTACCAAACAGCTGATTTTGAGTTACACAAGCCATGTGTTGGTGTTTTGTAACCTGCAAAAATCAATCAAGGTTTGTAATGGGTCAATATCACCAGTAGGGGGTGGACTAGTCTAATAAATAAGAGCTATGCAGGGAGGATCGTGATGTTTTGTTCACAGCAGTAACAGTTGGGATTCCCTTTTTACATTTCATTAATTTGACATCAGGATAGAGAGATGTAGATTTGATAAAAACTCTAATAGGAATGTTTTTGCCACATGTTTCTCTCTCTCTCTCTCTCTCTCTCGGTTTAATCTTCGCATCTACGACACAGTCACTCATCCACCAAATCACAAATCTCAACTCAAATTTGTCACGACAGGGGTCCCCACACAAGCTAAATCCAATCAAATAGAGATCCTTGGTTTCAATTTAAATTGATGTTAAAAAATGCTGGGGGTACATCTCCCTTAAGATAATCATTCTTTAATATATATATTTTTTCATATTGACAGAAATGTGGCTCTTTTCAAGTGTACCCTATGATGAGAGACTGGAAAACAAAGCCAGGGGACAGTGTAACCAGCAGTGAATATTTAATCATAGTCTGTATTCACACTGTAGAAAGGGCTCCTAGTAATTGATTTTTTTTTTTTTTTAATGAGACCAAGCATTTAAATGTACACAGCAGGGAATAATAATTTGCAACACTTGTGCACCAAACTCTGAAATGCTTTTGTGTAGTTGATAGGCTCCATGTATAATACAGTATTACCGGAATTACTTGTAAGTCTTATTTTGTTTATGGCAAAGTATTATTCTAAAATGTGAATAAGGGCTTCATGCACAAGGACATACAACATCTCAATTATTTCGGCTTTTATTTGAGACGTAGTAGAGTGTATGAAGGGAAGATGTGTTGAGAGCTATGGTATGTGGCGAGAGCAAGACAGAAAGAGAGAGAGAGAGAAAGAGATTGAGGGAGAGAGAGAATCAATAGTGTTTAGACAGAGAAGTGGAGTCTAAGTGTGTGATCAATAGAGAGCAGAGAGGAGAGATTAGCTGCTTTTCTCTCTCAAACTAACACTGACAAATTGGTGAATTGGTGTATCGGCCCTTGGGCTAAACGGATTGACCTGCTGTTTCCATGTTCTACCATGTACTGTCAATAAAGATCTGTGTTCATTGTGGCTCTCAATGAACAGAGTGAATGAAGCACCTGAAAAGTGAAAAAGGGAAAGGAAGGAAGGGAAATGGAGAGGTAGAAAGTGGGGAAAGTAAAGTGCTGCTCAGGTGCCCGAGCTGCTCACAAAATGTCCACACCTCCGTCTCATTAACACATACACGCACTCACATGTGCATCCTTGTGCACACTGTTATAAAACCATAATAACGTCTCCAGGAAAATTAATGGAAAGACAGATTAAAAACTAAGTGAGGAGAAACGGGCCACTGGTGTAGCTATTTGCAACTCATAAATCATTCTGACACACCCACGCGCATGTAGACACATGCATACACACACACACACACACACATACGCACAAGTACTGTAATTAACCACAGGCTATTTACTCTCTCCTGCTGTAAATTAGACATGCAGACACAGTTATTACATTAGGGGGATCTGCCATGCAGAATACTAACAGGAGGAGGAGGGGGACACTGGTACACACAACAAACCGTTCATACAAACATAAACACACACACATACACGTACACAAGAAAGAGGGTATGGAAGAATCATAGACTGACGGGAGTGAAAATGAAGCTGCAGCACAGAGAATAGGGGCCCCTAGCTCTTTGTTCCCTGCTGCATTTCATTATCTGAAACGCCAGCCAACACACACGACACACACACACACACACGCACACACACAACGCACCTCCCCCTTCCCTAAAGCTGTCTGCCTCCACTCCATGCACACAGCACAAAAAGAGAAGAAAATAGAGATACTGCGTCAGTGCCATTCACTGGCATCTGGACTCGGTCATGACAAGCATGTCTGCATGGTCATCCCGAGCAGATCAGCCAGTCCAGAAGCTCCTCTTGAGTTGATACAGTCCCCTTCAACCTGCACTGTTTTCCTATAAATGCTATTTTAAGCAGAACAATAGGAGATAAGGACTTGATTAAAGCAAGTATTGATAGTCTGTCTTGGGTAGCCTGTCTCCATTGAGTTCATCTAAAGTTTTTTTTTTCCTGCCAGTCCTCCTCCTTCTGTTTGTGTGTGTCCTCTGGTTCCCCCTACCTTCCTCACCCCTCTCTGTCCCTCTGTTTTCCCACGGTGATCGATAGCTCATTACAATCATTGACTGCAGCTCATCAGCACCTGTTAAGGTCTGGAGAGACAGAGAGAAGGTGCATATGCGTCTGGGAGTGTGTATTGTGTGATGCAAGTGTAGTGATAAATAGAAAAGATCGGTCTGGAGTGAGTCAGAGGTGAAGTTTGATATTTGAATGGCTATTTTCTAATTCGCATTCACTGCTACGGGTATCTAGTTTGTCGCTGCTTTATGGTCCGTGATCTTGGGGAACATCTTATTATGCAACTCACGTGGGTACCATGGTTTGTTGCTATGGTGATTGCCAAGGGAGCCAGAGTATTATAGGTGTTTATCCTAGACAGGAGCAAGGCTACTCACCGTCTATCAGGACACGCTTCAATTTACCACACAGTTTGGACCACACATTAAGATCAACACAGTCACAGAAGGACAAAGGGGAAACACAGCATACAACACAGTCATGTGTGGATGTGATTTAGTGGGTAGATTATTCAGTATTCATATTCCTGGAAGAAAGACCTTGTTCAAACACTCAGCTGTTGGTTTAATGCGTCACTGCAGGGTTTGTTTTTTTGAGAGGACAGGCTGTGAGCAGGAAGACGCAAACAGAGAAAAAGAGAAGGGCTCTGAGAGACTGTTAGAAACTACAAACTATGGTTAAAGGCAAAAAGAAATGTGTTAAAAGAGAAAAAAACACAAAATAAAACACAATAGTGAGTCCCCCATGGATTTATTCACAGGATGTGGTCTAAGAAAAGAAGAGAATTGGCGTAAGAGTGTGAGGTTTTAAGGAAAGAGGATATAAATAGAGTGAATACAATGGAGGGCTGAAAAGAGAACAAGTCTCTCAGCCCATGCATAAATTACACACATCATTTACATATTCATTATGTTTTGTGTACTAATGAGAGTATTTGCTTAATACCTCCACCACCACTGGCAACTTTTGTTTGACACAAGAGATTTTAAAGAGGAGAAGAAAAACAAAAAAACAAGGGAGCAAGGGTCAGCTTCGTAAAGTGGGTGAAGTCAACGGCGCACAATCGATTTTACTGATAATCGCATCAATCGTCTTGCTGTAAAGTGCGTGTGTGAACAAGCACAACCTGAACAAGGCTGTTAGAGATGTGAAACGAAGCACACATGATGGGGGTTGGTAAAAGTTAATTAAAACAACACAAGCTTTCTCTAAACTCAAGGCTCTCTTCGTCTTTCTCTTCATCTCGGTGGAATAAGTAACTGCTGCGGTAATTACCTACCGGGCAGTCACTCAGAGCATTCCTTCAGGTGCCAGAAAGTCTCCCAAATGACAACACAGACCAACGATTTGCGGCGCGCATTACAGAAATGTAAAGTTGCGTATGTTGTGTAAATAGTATACAAACGCAGCATTTTACACACACCGAGAGGTTAAATGATTCAGAAAGTGGATGAATGAAATGAGGGAAAGAGAGAGGGATGGAAATATAGAGACAGGGGGAAGGGCAACGGAGGGATGAGCTACAAATGAGAGCGATGGCGGTGGCAGGTTGGCACAGTGCCATCCAGTCAGGACTTGAGCGGGGGCGGGCATGGGCATGGGCGAAGGGGCGAGGAGAATAAGAATGGAAGAGGAAGCGAAACAGACCTCCATACTACTACCATGGTGCCACCTTGGCACAGGCACAATGGGGCGAAACAAACATCAGAATGGGCAGAGAAGAGGAAGATACAGAAAATATCAGAGGACAGCAGAGCATGGAAGTAAGCAAGATGCCAGCAGACAGAAGGATGACTCAGATGTAGATTAATTAAGGGAAGCGTAGAAAAATGTTTATAGAAATGGATGATACTATGAAACTATAGGATCGAAATCAGTGATGACCATTGATCACGTGAAGAAAAACGACGGTGAAAAATCCTGCGTTCTATCCGTTTTCTGACTTTTCTTTCTTTCTATGCCAGCGACGGCGTGCCAGCTTGCGGGCACCATGCCAGCCTGCAGTCATGGCATAACTGAAGCGGTCGGCGGAGAACTGTCTTAGTCAAAGACAAGGAGACTCACCTCTGAGGATTTGCCGCTAATCACCGTTTGTTTGCTTGGACAAAGCCAAAAAGAGGTGCCCAGGCAACGGTTGCCAGCGATTCTGTGATGGCATCTTTTCAGGGAGAAAGATGGCACGCTGCCAAGCCAACATAACACACAGATTTGCAAACAGAAACCTCCATACGGTGAGCAGAACATTTCGGATGTCTTAAATGTTTTGGCGATAGCATCCCCTCAAGGGAGAACCCAGAAACAGAGATGGCACCATGCCAGACGCAAACTGGGAGGCATTCGCGGGTGCCACCAGAAGCTGTACAAAAGCGTAGTAAATGCGAACACAAAATAGTAGCAGAAGGTTGGAACCCGAGCCACAAATGCAACTGTGGTGGAAGTATGGGACAAAAATCATTTCCTCAATGCCAACTCTACTCAGTGCCAACTGCTGCACCGGAAAGAAGCTGCTGCCCAGTACAAAGAAGTAAGACAAGGGATCGTATCATTCCAACGTGGAGCGGAAGAGAAGAGGAATAATGAGCAAAATGAATAAAGGATATAGAAGAAGAAAAATAACAGGGAATTTTATGCTTAACGAAGAACAGTGGGAGTGGGTGGACAAGGATGATGAAGAGCCTGTTTCCTGCACATGCACACCTGGGATGTTCTTAAAGGGATATCCCCTCAGACTGTTGTGTGTGTCAAAGGGAGGGATGTGTTGGCATCATCTCCAGGGTGTCAAGCTGTGTTTCTCTATTGCCAGTCAGGGTGGGTGCTGCAGTCGTCAGGGGCGGGCAACTGTCTGGGCATCTCATCTGCAGCTAATTAACAGCCACACACTAATTCTAACAGCCGATCATAATTAGCGATTTAATCGCTCGTCAACGCTTTTCTCCCCCTTAAATTGTGCCTCCTATTTGGACACGTGCGGATAAGCTAAGGAACGCTGGATCCCCACCCTCCCCTCCTCCTCGTCCTTCTTTCCTTCATCCTTGGCTCCAGACTCCAGTGGGATCTTAATTAAGCCTGGGCTTCATTATGCAAATGGAGTACAATAAACGACAGCAGAGGTGGAGCTGGATCCAGACTGAAACGGAACGGTGGGAGGGGAGCACTGGAAGTGGAAAATGAAGAAATGTGGAAGGTTACCAAAATTGTCTATATGATGTTCTTGCATTACAATACCTGTATATTGTTGTAACACATGTATGTCTTCTGTGCAGCACTACCACATGTGGTGCGGGAACCAGAATTTTGCACTCTGATGCTCCATATCTGTTGACGTTGGAGGAACTTCTCGGAAATAACACTGGATACGCAGAATGTCATCTCTCACAAAACAAATTCATATGGGAACGGTGACAATGAACCCCTTAATATCACCAGTTGGCTGTTGTCGTGGATACGAAGAAAGATGGTAGAGATAGGGACAGTGAAAGGAGGCAGACAGAAACACTGACAGTGGCAGCAGCATGGCAGCTAATGTCATCTCAGTTTAATCATCGCATGGGATCATGGGGTTCATGAAAATTCATTTGCATATCATTAAATGGAGAGAGGTTATTTGGTGCGGGCAGCCAAGATGGGATTGGATGAAGGAAGGAAAAAAAAAAGGCAAACGGAGGGACTCGTTATTAAACAGCAATGTTTTATAGTCCGCCAGCCGATTCATTTAATTTGGGCGTAATTAAAATGTGTCAGACTCAATCAATCATTCCAACAGGGATACTATCAATGTTTCAGTCTGAAAAAAGACTAATCAGTTGATATGCAGGCGGACATTTTCCAATAACAGTCTAAGTGCTTTAGTCTACTGTGAGTTTGACCCATCCACTCTTTTTTCTAATTTATCTGAAGGAGTGTATCAAAACATCCATTGTGACTTCTATGTATTGTGTCAAGACATGTCTATCTCTGACAGGTGGTGATGCCACCCTGCGTTAGTCAGTAAGAGGATAGCTCACACTGTCTTTTTGACCTCAGTAGTAAGCTGTCAGTGGTGTGTATGTATGTGTGTGCATACGTGCATTTCTGATTTGCATAAGTGATGTAATTAGTTCTCCCTTTCACATGCAGATCAGTTTGACAACATGGCAATCACTCTAACACACACATACAGCCATATACGCATACACACACGGAGACACGCGACAACACACGCTTACTGCCGTGACCACCCCCATATCATGGGGAGTCTGTTGTCTGTGAGCAGAGAGTGTAAAGATTAACATAATCCAGCTAATAAGTGTGAGTAATATTCACACAGTGACGCGTGGCATAGACACTGTCCTGCTGATGTGTATTTGTATCTCATTATAGATGTAAAGTACTGAAGGGGGGTCGAAAGGAGGGGGTAGGGGGTCCCAGCGTGACTGGGGGATGGTGATGGGGGGGGGGGGGGGTCACAAAAAAAGTGTGGGCCTGAATGTAGAGACACCAAAGAATGACAACCGATGTAGTATCCACTCTTTCTACAGAGGTCTGCAGAGTGCTGATATAATATAAAGACAGATTACACAGGGTACCTCATAACAGGGATGTTGGTGATCGGTATAGGAAGTCTTTTCTAATGGTTCCACAAAAGCAGTGAGACAATTTCACTCATTTTTCTGTTCGTTTACAGAACGAGGAAGGCACAAAGTGTCAGTTTTTGCGGCAGAATGTAGGAATTATAAATAGAGTGTATTTGCGCTTGCAGGCTAGCTCTGCCACATGATTGATTAGGATGGTGTGACGACCATTAAAAAGTCATTTAAAAGATGGATAGGGACCACATTTCCAAATAAAAACCACTTTATACCTGATGAAGTGCTGAACAAACTCTCCTTCAAAGACATTTACTGATTACTCTCGGTGTGTGAGTGAGTGTTATGTGGGAAGCACCCAAGTATTGTGTGTAGCTCTAGACGATACCAAAGCAATCTTCAGGACACAGCCGGGCTTGTGGGTAATGATGTTTATATCTTTAAAAATAAAATTAGATCATGATTTCTAGATTAAAAGAAGCTGCATGATAATCATTTCGAATTGTAATCCAGCTGTGTACACACAATGCCACAAACAGGCCTATACATGCACACATTGATTGAAACGTATCTGATAACTCTGATAACGCGTCCCTTCGACTGAAGCTTTATCCAAAGAAGCAGAGCTGTGTCTAAATGTGCGAATGTATTTCAGCTCTGTCTCTTTAACTCTGGGCTCCACCACGGCAGCATGCTTTGAGATTCATGCATAAACATGAGCTGGCCTTTCAGCTCTCTCCTCACATAACCAATCTAAATCTAAATGAGCCTCCACTACAGATACACCAGCAGGCAATGACATTACTCCCCCCCCCTCACCCCCCAGCCCCAGCCCAACCCCCTACTCTACCCTACTACCCCCAGCGACACATATACACCAGCAGGCAATAATTTCACGCCATCCCTCAAAGCCCCCCCCCCACTACCTCCTCTGCACACACACTCGTACCCCCTTTTGCCGCAACCCCACCAGCTGCACAGTACTCATTTGATTAAGAGGGGGAGGACAGGGAGAGGGAGAAATGGTGGGGGATCACTTTATCAGGATGACTTTCTAAGATGGCTATCGTCAGCTACAAAGCTATACCAAGCCCTCTTCTGTGTTTACTTTGCTATTGTTCTCCCCGCATATCTGTTTGTCCGTTCCCTGCAACCCCAATCACAAGTACGTTTCCTCTGTTGTCGCGTTTATGTGCAATGGTTAAATGAATTGCTTGCTGTGCGATCACAAGTAGCAGATACCAGTTTGTGTCTGAGACTCTGACTGAACAACATATTTTTTTTTGTATTGTAGTTTTTTTTCCCCCCTCTCTGGCAAGTTGTCTCATCAACCAGCGGAAAGTTTTACTCAACAAAAGAACAAAACAATAAAATCTGCTCTACCAAGCTACGCTGTGGTCTTTGAAATGTTGCATATGAAAATCTGCGTGTCCTAAATGTGCTGTAGTGTGCAATTTTCCTCCCCTCTCTCCCAGAGTCGTAAAACACATTATCATCAGGAGCAGCAGCAGAAGCAGCAGTGTAATTCATCCGAGGTCGTTAATATTCATCATATCATTTAGTCACAAAGGAAACTCATCTGGCTGAATGTCACAGATGTAATTAATGAAGTGACCCCAGAGGTCATGGCTCCATTCACCAAACGCCTTCCACACACTACCGTGTTACACACACACACACGCACACACACACACACACACGGTTGCATATCAAAAGCCTTTGAGCCAAACACACCACTACCGAACATCTAACCTGGAATATGAAACACATACAACACGCAGACGCGCTTGCATACCACAACATTCACAAAATGGCTTCTCTCGGTTAGACCAAAGGGATGAGACCAGAGCATGCACCAAAGCAGACTTTATTTAGCTCAGTGGAGTATGGGAAGGGAAAGGAAGAGAAACACACACCAGTAAGGGAGAACTGGGGGAGGGAGAGTATAGAGACACACTAAACCACCGGAGCAGGACATAAGGACAGGTGCACATCACAGGTATCTTTTTGGTCATCACTATGGCAACAACATATCCAGAAAAAAATGAAAAGAATAGTTTTACCTACAGTAAGGATAACAGAGTCCCTTCACCATAGAGAACCCCAATATGTACATCTTACAGTCACTAAGATCAAGAGAATACAAGAGAAATGAAATTTAAAATAATCAGTATACAAAAAAACTGCCTTTGTGGTATTTGGAATGCACATTTCTGTACAGAAGAAAGCTCATTGGTATTGTCGTAAACATTGGTTAGTTTAAGAACAAAACATGACAGAGTAAGTCAGTCCACATCCTTTGGAAAGTCGGCTGTAACGTCAGTCTGAGTTCAGCAAAGCTGTTTTAGCTGGACAAATGGACTAGAC
The DNA here is from genome assembly GCF_000972845.2 of Larimichthys crocea. Classification (NCBI taxonomy): domain Eukaryota; kingdom Metazoa; phylum Chordata; class Actinopteri; family Sciaenidae; genus Larimichthys; species Larimichthys crocea. Next base: position 18,888,271 of record NC_040031.1, on the reverse strand, counting down.
ATCGCAACACAGAAAGACTGACAACAAACCAGTGGAAGGTTTGGGGCTGAACTCCTTCAAATAGCTATGCAGTATCTCCATACATTTTGAGAAGTTAATGCCCCAGGCAGGTTTCTCTGAAACTGGAAGCTTGAAAAAATATTTCTGGTATTACGAAAGCCATTTTTTAATCGTCTGAGAAAGGGTAATTAATAGGATACTGAAAAACAAACCTGATGGAATTGAGCCCCACATCCATTTGTTTTCAACAGAATAACAGAGGAGCAGTTTATCAACAGCATCACAGGTATCATTACAGTTTGTAGTCATTAAAGCCTAGTGGTAAAGCGATCAGAGCATGCATCTTTCTACAGTATCGTTAGAAACTACAGTACATTAGCAGCAAACTGGACATCCTTAAGGGCTGAAGTTCAACACTATGGTAAAAAAGAAAGAAAAATAAACTGCAACATTTCTCAAGAGAAGTAAAACTCTTTAACCGCTATATTACAGACTGCCATGGCTCTAGTTTGGGGTTTTGGTTACAGTCTCCAGTGTGCTTATGAGAGGCAGAAAACAGTAGCTTAGATATAGGGACTCCTTCCTTCTTTAAAAACAGTAATACATCGTCAAGTAAACAGTAGCGCTTATTTTTGTAGGTCATATGGTTAAAGTATTATCACGTCTTTGGATTTTTGTCTTAAAGCATTAATTATTGTTTAGCTATTATTGTTATATTATCATTATTACAGTTAGAATAAGGACTGGTTGCAAATGAACAAGGTAGAGAGAAAAAGAGGAACGTGGGTAGGGAAGGAGAAAGAGGGAAAATAAATTAAGTGTACAAAAATAACATCAATAACATCCAAAGTTTTTTCTCAGCTTTGCGCAGTAGCTCCCTATCTGTAAGTGGAAAAGGGAGCTATGTCTCAATCATCCAATGAAGTCTTGAGTCAACCATACAAAAGCTAAATACTGTACATTTACCCCTCACACTATTAAACACTTTAGTTTCAATAAGGTTTTTGTAACAATCTATTACTCAGAGGTGAAAAGCTCAGATCTTTGAAATACAGAGATGTTTTTGTAGATATCTTTTAATACTTAGTCCAAGATCAAACCATGACTCTTCTGTTCTTAAAAAACAGAAAAGTCCAGTATTAAGATCACATTTGAAGCAGAGCCATGTTGAGCTGTTGACCTGAGCATAGAAAGCTTTACATTTATCACATAACATTGGTCAGCCATTGGTATATTCAAATAGAACGGAAAGGCAGTAAGTCACTTTGCCTGAACATATCAAAGCTGTCATAATCTTTTCATAATCATGACACTATTATATCGAAGCAAGACAGTTTATCTCAATCCATAAGATTTATATTAAGAAACTATTACTAAACACACACAATGTAAATTTGAGTTTGGTTAAAGTTTTCATATACAGTATAGTGGTTGAGTGCTATAAAAATAGTTTGCCCAGACAGGACAAACTGGCCTTTACGTTCTGTGCTATTTGGGCTGTTATCCACTAAAGGAACATAGAAGGTGTACATGTACAACAGAAGACTCATCATTGGCTTGTGGAGGGTGAAGCTGCATTCAAGCACCGTATCAGTCTATTGGTACTATTGGCTTACCTATGCCAGCTGCAGATCTCACCCATTCACGGTACAGACGTCAGCTCTGCAGTTTGTTATTGAAAACAAACATGTTGAAACTAAATCCACAGACATGTAAAATTTTGGTTACGAGCTTTGGAATCTGAGTCAGTCTTTACAAAAGCTCTATGCGAATACCTCCGTCTTTTTCAAGGATATTTTTTCCGTTTTTTGTTTTTTTTTTCTCCATCATCTTCTTCCACTGTTAACTGCTTTGTTTTTCTTCAAGTTTATCTTTTGGAGCTCTCTATTTACACTAAAATCTCTTTGACAATTTCTTTTCCAGTCTCATACAGACTGGCACTACATGCTACACAGCTAGTCATCTAGAACTGTCTGGTGGAGGGCCCACTGTGAGTCTGTCATGCAGACTGAGAGGTAGACTGCAGGTCTAGCTGGGCAGTGAGGTCACATACTTGGAGAATGCTCTTTGGCCTCTGTGGCATCTGGTTGGTTTTATCAAGGTGGTGTTTGGTTGTAGTCTGTCTGACGGAATAGGGAGAGAAGCTCTTTTCAACAAGTACAGACCAAGAAAGAGAGTTTAAGAAGAATACGAAAAGAGGAAAGCTGTGGTAAAGAGGACGTGGTTTGGGCTCTCTCCGACTTTCAGAGAGTTTGTCTTTGGGCCACTGTGGCTCTGCATCTTTGGGGTGTTCAGGTTACAGGTTTGGCAGCAAAGTGGACAGGGTATATTGTTTAGAGGTCAACAGCAGGTGCAGAAGAGGTTTTGGGGAGAATGTAGTAAAAAGAAGCAAAGGGACCGTAGTCTGCCTCTCTAAGCTCTGTCTCTCTCCCCTCCTGCGGACAGCTCAGCCTGCTCCCTCTCTGCAGAGTCAGAACTCAGGCTCCTGGCCCTCTTCTCCTTGGCTCTGGCATTCTGGAACCACACCTGCAAAAAGTTGTATGCATAAATATTATATATTACCTTTAAAATACTTAATTGCTCATCTTATATCTCATATTTACTGCATTTTATTATTTTATAATTTATGAATATTTCAAAAATGTACCTGCACCACACGGTGAGGCAGTCCCAACTCTTGGCCCAGTGCCTCACACTCATGTCGGTTGGGGGTACGGTGGGTCCTGTAGAAGTCTCTGAGCTGGAGTATCTGGAAGTGGCTCATCTGTGTCCTTTGGCGCTGCTGCTGATGGTGATGCTGTTGCAGAGTTTGTGTTTCACCCCAATCTGAGCTCGGACCCCCAGATCCCTCAGGACTAGGAGAAGCTTGGTCAGCCACGCTGGAACCCTCCTCACATGGGTATTCCTCATCATCTTCATCATAGTCATCATCTTCCTCTGCATTGTTCAGATCAGTGGTTAAAGACAAAGACGTCACAGGTGCCTTCACAGTTAACTCTTTGTTGCTGATGACATAGCCATGGTTTGGGATAAGGTTGGAGGAGATAGAAGGGCCTGGCCTGTCCACGACAGATGACACAGACATCCCAATCTGCCCATTGGATCCATTACTCATTGATAAGTTGTAGCCAGCTCTTTCAGCCTCAGCCCAGTGGCGGGACCTCATATGCGCATCCAGAGCACTCTTTACTTTGAAGAGAGCCCTGCAGAAAGGGCAGCGCAGGTGGTTGAAACCCAAGCTGAAACTGGATCCTGGCCCCATTGACCGGAACTGTCCTTTTCTCTCTCTGGCTCGTGTATTCTGAAACCAGACCTGTGAAGAAAAGACCAGTACATTTTTAAATTCCAGATAGTCAAAAGCGTCAAGACAAACATAACATTTACACATGTTCAATAACCAATAAATACAAGTACCTGAACCACACGTCTTGTGAGGCCTACATCTCGTGCAATGCTTTCCAGGACTCCTCTAGTTGGGTTAGAGTCCAAGCTGTAGCGCTGATACAACACTTCCAGCTGTTCTGGGGTGATGGTAGTTCTCTGACGCTTATCTCTTCGGTGCTCTTCCTCAACCTCTCTACTACTCCTTTGGCCTTCAAAACTAGTCTCTGACATAAGCTTTGAATTCTGCTTCATAGGGGTCAGGGAACTCTGTGAGAGGCTGGTGAGCGTATTAGAGTGATCAGAGAGCGCGTTCTTAATTTGTAAGCTGTTTAAGTGTGAAATCATGGGATGCGTGTGGTTAGGGTGCATCTGGGACATAGCTCCTGAAAGCATTTGGCTGGCCATCAGGGTGTGGTTGGGGTGGAGCATCATGTAAGGCATGGTTCGGTCTGTAAAGCCAGAGTGGAGAAATTGGACCTGGGTCTGAGCTGCCAGGAGATGTCTGGTCTGATGCTCCTGCCAAAGCTGGAATGATGGCAAGGACATTGGACAAAGATTGCACTGGAACTGAGCCTGGGTTTGGAGCTGGCTTTTTGGCTGGGTTTCAGTGGATAGGCCAGATGTGACATCCAGAAGTGGAGTGTGGCTTGTTTCAGACTCTGGAGCAGCAGGGAGGCTAGGTGACGTATCAGCAGGCCTTTCAACAGCTTGATCAGAAGAAGAGCTGTAATGATGCCCTTGGCTGGAATGAGCCATGGGCAGGATGGTGGATACAGTTTTCTGTGAAGAGGATGAAGAGCGGGGCTGGGGTCTTTCTTGAGTATTTTCTGGCTGCACATTGGGCTCAGGTCGTGGAGGGGACCCTGTTTTCAAGGCCTGAACAATTTCCTTATGTTGGATCTCTGTTTCTGAAATTCCATTTTGAGTTTGAATAAGAGCTGGGCTCTTGCTAGCCACAGAAGAGACTGCTTTATCATCTTGTCTCCTAGTAACAGACGTTGGTTCATCTTTGACTGTTGGATGCTCACTTTCTGTGCAGTGAGAGGAAGAATCAGCGATAGGTGATTCAGGGTTTGTGTAATACTCATAGGTCAGATCCATGGAGTTTTCATTCTGAGATTCATTTTGCCCTTCATCACCACCACTGTTATCCTCATTTTCATCATCATTCTTGTAGCGGCCATTTCTCTGTCTGTTAATGTTATCGAGCTGGCTCTTCCCCTCTAATCCATCATCTGCTCCTCTATCTTGATTTTTGCGGGCTCTCTGTCTAGCATTTTGGAACCATACAACAATGACTCTGTTAGGGAGAGACAACAGCGCAGACATCCGGTCATATTCTTCCTCTCTAGGGTAGGGGGTGGCCTCAAACACCCCCTGTAGGGTCTCAAGCTGTTGCTCTGTGAAGCGGGTTCGGGAAGAGCGTCGGCCCCTATGGGGCTCTCCTCTCTGCAGGTCTGTTGTCTGGGGCTGTGAGGATGTGTTGGCTGGAAGGCCTGGGGACAGTGAACATGGGGAAAGAGTCATGGGCTGGTTTAGTGCTACTTCCTCTCTGGACTCCTCTAGGGCTGTGGTTGGAGGGTTATTAAAATTGTAAGGGGAATCCTTATCTCGCTGGCGCTCTTTAAATAGGGTGTTGCGGAACCAGTGTTTAATGACTTTATGGGGCAGACCAGACAGAGCAGACATCTTGTTCATCTCTTCATCACTGGGGAGAGTGTTAATATCAAAATGTTTCCTCAGTACAGTCAATTGTTCCTCAGAAATTCGTGTTCGGGTTCTTTTACTTTGTTGTTCAAGTATTGTTGGGCTGACTTGGGGTTGTTGTCCTGTTTGGATGGGGCTAGGTTGAGATGGTTGACCCAGTGTAGGATTAAGCTGTGGAGGCTGACCTTGCAAAGCTGGGCTAAGCTGGGGTTGCTGGGCTAGCAAAGCTGGACTAAGCTGTGGCTGTTGCCCTAGCAGTGCTGGATTGAGTTGAGATTGGTAGAGTTTTGCAAGTTCAGGGTTCACACTTGAGTCTAACCAAGGTTGAGACTGGAGAGCCACAGACTGCATCACAACAGGAGAGAGGAGGGGTAGATCCATGGGAAAAGGAATAGGAGGCATGGGAAGCTTAGGTAAAGTCAGAGGGGGTATAGGAAGCTGGGGTAAGGAAAGAGGAAGCATAGGTATTTTAGGTAAGGAGAGCGATAAGGACTTAGCTGGGGATGTGGTCTGTGAAGTAGCTGTAGCAGATGTGCTTGGGATAGGTGGTTCTTGTGAAAAATCTTTAGGTTGAGAAGGAAATGGAGATGAAGGTGTAGGAGCAGTTGGCGTTAAGTCTGTAGCTGGAGTGCATGTTTTGGTTACAGAGTCTGAAACTGAAGGTACAGGTGAGGGTGCAAGGGCTTTAACTTGAGGCTTAATTGGTTCTGGTGCTAGTTCTGATTCTGAAGATGGGGCTGGGGCTGCAGCTTGGGGGCAAGCAGTTGAATTCTCCACAGATTTAGGCTGTGTGAGGGGGTACATCTGGTCATACTGCAGCCTGTATTCTCTAGAAAACCTCTCCAGTGCAGCAGTGGGAAACAGCATCCTGTGTATGTACTCCTTGTGGCTTTTTAAAATCAAGGCATCTGAAAAAAACTTTCCACAGTCTCTACACTTTTCTCCTTGACCACAGCATCCTTTCCCCGTGTTTGCTAATTCCTCATCTTTGTTCTCTTTTTGCTCTTCTATCTCTTTATTGCCTTCTTTGTTATCCTTACAGCCGTCCACCATTCCACCCTTCAGTCCATTAAACTCATCTCTTTCCTCCTCCATCTTGCTGATATCAGAGCACTGTTGTTTACCCATTATCATATGCGTTGGTATCTGCTGCTGGTGTCTGTGCCTACTTTGTATATACTGCAGTGCCAACTCATAGCCATAACTCTGCAGCAGGGCTCTAAGAGGCTCCCCATTCACAGCAGCATAGGGCACTCTGGGAGGAGGACACTGCAATCCAAGAAGATTAAACGAGCAAGAATCTGTATCCTCCTTCTGACTCTCATTTTTAATAGTAGGAACAAGCATTTCTTCATTTTCTTGCTCAAGACTAGACTCGCTGTGTTCTCTTTCTGTATGGTTGGTGGTGGATCCACTGCAACCTGCTTCAACCTTGGATTCAGACTGCACATGATCCTTTGGTTGGCAAACAGCTGGGTTTGAACTTTGTCTCTGTGTTTGTTTCTCATCTATTTGGGGCTGAATTTCCCTTTTAGGTTCTGGCTTAACCTGTTCTTTTGGGATGGAGTTGGCAGATACTGACTGGCTCAGTTCTGGGCTCCTAACTGCTAACTCTGGGTTAAACGTCATGTCTCCTGTCAGGTAAAAGGGCAGAAGAAGTTGCTGCTGCAAAGAGAGCAAGTTGTCTGGAGTCAGGGGGAAGTGTTGTTTAAGGAGATTCTCAGGCCCTAATGGAAGGTGCTGTATCAGCTGGGACTGGAGCAGAGCTGTGTGTTGTTGTAACTGAGCTTGGGCCTGTGCCTGAACCTGGGCTAACTGTTGCTGTTGTATTAGCATTAACTGGTTTCTTGATGCTAGAAGTTCTGCCACTCTCTTTTTAGTCTGCTGGCTGTCGGTTGGGTTAGAGAAGGCTGGCTGTGCCTCAGCTGCTAAGCTTAATAGTGAAGAGGTTGAAGAGCTTACATCTAGCCTCTTGGTGAAACTCTTGGAAGTTTCTTCTCTGGTGGTAGCAGCCTGAGTAGAAGTAGTAGAGACTGACACTGGAGCAGCTACACTAGATGTTGGAGTCTGTGGAGCCGAGTTCTGGGCAGCACGAGCTCTAGTCTGATGAAGGACGGAGCGAAGATGTATGTCCAGTGTGGAGCTCTGGCTATAGCCAACTCCACACAATCGGCATCGATAGGGCCTAGGATCTGGACCACGGGGAGCCTCGGGGGCAGCAACACCTGTGCCAGAGTCCTGCAAGGCTCGTCTGGCCCGGTGGAGATGGGAGACAGAGTTATAGTGGACTAGGAGAATGGTTTTCTGGGTGAAAGATTCAGAGCATATGGTGCATTTATAGGGCCTGGTTGGATCCAGGTAGCGGTCCATTGTAGGGTTAGAGCTCTTCTTAACAAGGGAGCAAGAACTAGTTTCTGATATAATCTCCTCATGTGGCCCTTTCTCTGGCTCAGGTAAATCCTCCCCGCCTCCATCAGCCTCACCAGCCGCATCCTTTTCTTTAAATTGAACTACTTCTTCTTTTTGTTCCTCCTTTCCCTCCATGTCTAGAGCTTCTTCCTCTACCTCTTCATCTTCACCCTCTCCTGCTTCTTGGCCCACTTGAGGTGATAAACTAAAATCTTGTTGAACTGAACTCTTATTCTGCTCAAGGTATTGCGCGGTATGGGGCGATAATGGTGGAATCTGCCCCTGTGGGTTGTCCAGCTGTGAGTGTGTGTTCTGCATGTGTCTCTGCAGGGCCTCCTGACTGCGGCATTGTCTAGAACAGAGGGGACACTCTGTCGCCGCCCTCATGGCATGGTACTGCCAGTGCAGCTGGAGCTTCTCCTGAGTAGGGAACGCCAGGCTGCACCTGCTGCAACGGAACCGGTAACCATGGCGATCAGAGAGGGGAGGGGGATCGCTGGGTGGGGAGGTAGGCGGAGGAGATGGGGGGATCTGAATCGGGGATTGAGGAGCCAGTCTGCCATTGGAAGGGTGAGTGGTGTTGTCTTCTAGGGGTGGGGTGAGCAGAGCTGTGACATCTTTGGGTGCGGCTACATCTCTCTCCGTGTTCTCCAGTGAAATGCCTGCAAAGTGCATAAAAATTGTCACTCTGTTTCAGAAATTATTTTACAATCAGGCCAACAAGTTAATGTGTTTTGAACAAATGACCATCAAACGGTTCGGTATTTGTGATTTTTTTAATTAAAATCTAAATTGTGGTCAGTTTTATCATGCATTTTATACCAACCTTTGTTTTTTTGTAAGTCAGCTGAGGCAGTGGAATCAGCAGTACGGGAACAATCTGCATTTTTATTCTTGGTGTTTTTATTTTTTTGAGTATCATCTGTGTGCAACTCTGTCTGCGGTTCCGTCTGCAGCTGAGGCTGTGGTTGTTCCATGGATAGTGTGACCTGGAGGAGGGGGAAAAAAAGTGACGCTCTGTCATTACACTCAGTATTGTTTTACCTATTCACACTAAAAGAAATATGGTATCTTACCATATTTTCTTAATCCAATATTATGAATAAAACATGTTTAATTGCATAGTCTTATAGCAAGCAGATATCAAGATGAATAAACATGTAGTGCTTGCACACCCAGTCCTAATATCATAAAACATTAAAATGTGAATCTGTAAGTGTATCGTTACATCTTGCACCTGCCTGCACAGCAGTATAGACAGGAAGGCACATCAATTTTCTAATAAGTGTATATGGGTGAGATATGTGGGTCTGCCCTTCAGCTCCTACGACACCCTCCAACATGCCCCAAGGGTTTAATAAAACTTTACTGAGCTGAATAATGAATTTATTTAAAATCATTCTTCACATAGAAAACCTCCAACTGCACAGCTTCAAGCACTGAGAGCAAATACTATGTCTATGCGAACAGCTAGCTACCCTAAGGAAAGGATGGACAGCTAAAAATGAGATTTACATGACAAGAGTTTTCTCTGCATAACAGCTTCATAAGAGAGAAAGAGAAGAACAACCACTCACACACACAGACACACGCACTCATACGTACACACTGCAGAGAAAACTGAAGGTCAGGCTTAATCTAGAGAGCGTAATTGGAAAGCAAGGTACATAATGGCCATCATCACCTCAGTCTGAATTAATGAACCTCAATTACTATCAGAGAGAGTGAGGGAGGGGTAGGAGGGGAAGGAGCGAGGACGACGGTGGGGGGGTAGGATGGGTGGGGGCGGCAAGGGTTGTAGAATATGAAAAAGAGAGGGAGCAGGGAGAGGGAGGGAGGAAATATAAGGCAATGAACAAAAAAAAACTGCTTCGGAGAGAGAGAGTGAGTAAGGGAGGGGTAACGCATAAGAAATTGAGAGAGAGCTTGGGAGAGACAGAAAGGGAGGGGCAGGGACAGAGATTGCTGAAAAGGAATGATAGGAGTAGCTTGAGGGGGGAGAAAGGGACAGCAGAGGGGAGAAAGGGTGAAAAGCAGTCAGTCAAGTGGAGGCGAAGAGCGCAAGAGACAAAGGCCACTTAGCATACAGGCCAGGGAGATGGAGGATGGTGATGTGGATAGATGACCAGTCTTTGTTAGTTGGAGAGACACAGTAAAAAGCATGGGGGCCCCTTTTTAGCTTGACTGCACTTCTGGTAATAGAGGGCTACTTAAACATGCATTATAGAAAGACTGGCTTTTCCCTCACTCACTCAGTCAAACCCTCTCTCTTCCACTCTAAAAGACGCACATACACATACACACAGAATGCACGGCTGCATCAAAGATGATAGCGGGGAGCTACTTAAACATGCATTAAAAAAAAAAAAGCGCTGCCTTTCTCTCTGGTGCCTTCTTAATGGAATTGTCTCCCTACATTTCACTCTCACCCATCCCCCATCGCGTTTGCCTTCTCATTTTCGTTTGCTTCCTGATGAACGCAAATACAACAAATAACACACTTGCATACACTTACTGTGCTGATGAGCTTGTCAACACAATCCTGTGCCACACTGTGCACATGTGTGAGATGCTGTTGAAGGTGTATGTATGAGAGCTTAACCTGGCACAAAGGGCACTGGACAGTCTAAGAGTGGAGAGGGGGAAAAAGAGTGAGAAGTGAGCAAGTGTTTCTGGGATTCTACAAGAAACTGCTGGGTCTTTTAATCTAGAACAACATTTATTGGGTCAATTATTACATTTCATATTCATGTAGACCATGGATTATTATTACCATTTATTAAAGAGTGTGTCGACTGCTCACCTGCTGGTTCTCATTTTGCTGGTGTATTCGTGGGCGTTTGGTTGCGATGGAGTTTTCCATTTCCTCACATCCAGAGGATGGACGCTTTGCTGGGGGCAAGGACTCCCTCTTTTCTCTTTCCTCACCCCTAGTTTCTGCTTCAGGTAAAAAAAAAAAAAAATAATACATGAACATGTAAATAGATTGATATTTACTATGTATTAAGTGTAATATGTTGTACAAAATGTTTGTTCTGCATGTAGAAGCAGCCATACCTATCTCCTCAGAAATCTGCTTCTCCCCCAAGTTACATGTGTCTTTGGTTGTGTCCAAAGGACCAGTGGTGCTCTCACTGGAAGTTTCCATATCGTCACTGAGCTCTCCTGTGAGGGGACGAGACAAATAATTATGTTATACAAACATTGTGCTTCATACAATATGTTCTCACAAACTATCAGGCTAATTGTAGTTTGTGTTATTCTCTAGATAGCATCCTTCATAAAGACCAATGTCTTTGGACCACACTTCATTCTTCTTGCTTGCCTCCATACACTATTGATTAAGTATTGATTCTCCATTAGATTCTCCTCAGAGGTGGAGTCGAGGTAATATGGACTTACAACACATCAGTTCATCTCGATAAGTCTTAATCCGCACATTGACAAATCACAGGATACATTTAATTCACAACTGAACTGGTTCAACTGAACTACTCTTTCTAGGTGCTGTGCCAGTAATCAGACAATGTTAAATCTGTGTTTTATCTTCTATAGACTGCAGATTAATGACCAGCTTCCACCTCTCCCATTCTTGTCCAGGGGATTTGTATTGGTCCATTGATTAGCAGGTGCTAGTTAGCTCTTGTCAGGGGTTATTGGGGATATAACAAGGATGTGTATTGACTAATCAATTTACCTGATCAATATCTCAGCAACAGCCATTACTCATTTTCTCACTCTTTTCATCTTAATCCGCCTGTCTGCTCTCTTATGTCATGAACACGAAATCAAATACACCCACACAGTTCATATTCTCACCTGTGTCACCATCAGGGCACTTCCTGATGGTAAAAATGGCTGCCAGCTCCTCTCCACCCATTGGCTGCAGCTGTAGTAGCCCTTCCCTCTGCTGATGGGTTGGGGTTTGACTGTGTTTTAGTACTTGGAGTTTAGAAGAGGAGGAGTGGTTGCATAGGAGACAATGGAACAGCCACGAACCTCCATCAACCTCACCATCATACTGCTGCAGGAACTAAAAATAACGAGGTAGAAAGGAGAAAAGGTTGGAGAAAATCTAAAAATATTTTTTTTTGTTTTAAAGCTGCATGCAGGTCCTAAGAGAAAGGGGTTATTACTCAAAGTGTACTGACTCTATAAACCCGGACGCTGGCCTCGTGGTGGGAACTGAGGGAATGTCCTCGTAGCTTCTCCAAACTGCTGGTCACATAGTCACACAGGTTGCACCGCAACTGGATAGGGTTGCCCTTAGCGATAAGGGCGGCCCCCTCCTGACCCCTGTCACCACCCTCCTGGAGGTGAGCAGCAAGCTGGTATCGGGTGCGGTGTCTGTCAGTCTGGCAATGCAAGGAGAAGTTAGCCCTCAGCGGGGTTGTGTAGCCACACAGCCTGCAGTGGCAGCCACCAGCGACCAGGGAGCACCACTCAGACTGGGGCAGAGAACGAGGGGCGTTCAGGTGCTGCTCCACAGACTCTAAGCTGTCGGACGAAAAGCAGGAGCAGACAAGGCATTGAAACACGCCCTGGGAGAGGGGTCCAGTGGGGGACAGAGATGAGGCTGGAGGGGGAGAGGGAGAGGGGGAAGGGGAGGGAGTCAGTGTAGACCCAAGGGTGACTGGTTGTTCTGCAACTTGTTGACTGGTCAGTCGCATGTTCAGTGAGAGCTCGGCGCCTAAAAGCACAGAGAGAAACTGTGTAAGAACTTACATTTATTAACTTTTATGTTGGATTACAATAAAAGATGTGAAGTATTACTCACCTGTGTTTTGTAGGTGTTTAAGCTGTGGGGCAAGGCTCCTGCAGTGAGACAGATAGTAACCTCTCTGGAGCCGTAGCATGTTATGTGTGTGTTTCTCGCTGGTGGTGTGTATGCGCAGGTTGCGGGCAATGCTGGTCTCGTAGTCGCACACATCACACCGCCACCGCTTACCGTGAGAGTGAGAGTGTGCAGGTGGTGTGAGCTTGGCGGGCTGGGTAGTAGGCGTGGAAATAGAGAGTGGGAGCTTGTATGCAGGCTCATCCACTGTGTGACCGTTGGAGGAGCTGCTATTGTTGGTAATATGAGAAGTGTGCATGTGACCATTCGAGTGTCCCCCATTTTGAACGTTATTAAGGTGTTTATCCGACTGCATGTGTATGCTGAGGTTGCCTTTCGATGAGGTAGCATAATCACACACCTCACAGCGGTAAGGTTTGTAGCCACAGGCGTAGGTTTCACCACGGGCCAAGCGCGGATGGGGTTTCCCCGAACTGCAATATCCACACACATCTCGTGTTGCACCACCACAAACACACTTTCCCCCAGAGGCACCACACACACACTGGCCTCCCGTCTCTGGATGTTTCTCTTTCATGTGGACTTGCAGTGTATGCTGAGACTTATAGTGCCAGTTACACTTGGGGCATTTCAGCGTCTTGCAGGAATTGCGTGAGTGCATTATGGTCATGTGACTAGTCAGTGAATTAGGAGAGAGGTCTTGGTTGAGGTTTTTAAGGACAGCTTCTTTCTGTTCTCCTTCTTTGTCTCTCTCATCATCCACCTCTGTGTCTAGCTGGCTGTCATTTGGTTCTGGAGCTTTGGCACCATCTCCATTGGAAATGGAAGAGTGAGGAACCCCTGCCGGCCCATCATCCTCAGCAGGTGTACTGGCAGGCTCCGTACCTGCCAGTGGAAAAGCCAGAGTAGACTGCTGGGATTTAAAGCTCTGAGGAAACCCAGAAATCCAGCCCTGATCTCCCTTAATGTCTTTTACCTCTGTCTCGCTCAGCAGGGCAGAAGAGGAGGACGGACAAGTGAAGTGCTTTGGAGAGGTGGAAAGAAAAGGGGGGGGCTTTGGAGAGGTGGAAGGAGTGGGGGAGGGCTTTGGAGAGGCGGCTATTTTGCTGTCGAGTGTGCCACTGGCTTTTGCAGTGCTGGAAGAAGAGCTGTGCTGGCTCTGTTGAGGTAATAAAGAACATTTGGATTTGGTTTGGCTTTGGTTTGAGATGGCCTCCTCCTCTTCCTTCTCCTCCTCTCCGCCTCTGCTGCTAAGGGCTGCTGGGAGGCCCCCTGTAACTGACGCCTCTCCCACACCTACATGCACCTCCCCTTCTTCCTTCCTTTGCCTTGACAAATATCCCTCCCCGAAGTCTTCCTTCATCCCCTGCTTTTGACACGCTCCATTCTCCTGTGAATGTCTGCCTCCATCTTTCTGCTCACCTCCCTGGGTCTCTTCTCTAGCCTGGGACCCCTCTGCGCCCTCCTCCTCCTGCTGCTGAGGCAGGGTCAGGGGCTCTTTGGCAGGGGCCATGGCTGAGGTATGAGAGGATGACCCCTGCTCAGGAATGGCCGCCAGGGTCAGGAGAGGAAGAGATAAAGCCTGGGGACTGAGGTCAGCATCTCTCTCCTCTCCTCCCCCTCCATCCCCTCCTCCTCCCTCACCGCTGTCCATACCAGAGGCTACAGCTGCCACGCATTACTACCCCACCTGTGTGTTACAGAGAAAGAGAGGAAGAGAGCGGGACAGATAGAGACAGGAGACAAGTGAAAGGGGAAAAGAAGAGAAAATGAAATACATGAGTCATGTAAATAGTATTGCATAACAGTGGAAGCCATTGATTACAGTCCCTGGATAGCATCTGTTCAATACTGCCTTCACAGTGCGCAACACGGAGGCTGGTTACTCAGGGGTTAGCGTTAGCCCTTAATGGGAAAATCAATAGCATGAGCGCTAAACTAGGTAGAGGAATGCGGGTAAAGGCTACGCAGGAGGTCTATAATATTCCTCAGGGGATAGGATTAAATAAAGAACTGAACGCTTTCTGAGCTAAAGGGCTTTCACTAAATTGCCACACTTAGATAAAAGCGGATAAAAGAACAGTTTTTAAAAGCAAGTGTATCTGTCTCTACATCTTTTGTTGGGCATTAGCACAGACATATTATGTGGGGAAACGGTCCTCTGTTCAGCACGAGCCATTTTGCAACACACAGTGCGAACACAAGGGATGGACACAGTATAATAAACACCTGTGTAATCTAGATTACACCAAAACACAACAAATACTTGAATTCTTTTAGATTTTTTGTTAAGATTTTAGATTAGGTGTTGATTGAAATCAGTGGTGATTACTGAAGCAATAATTTGTGGTGTTACAGTGCAGTGTATTATATTTTGACCTCTCCCCATTGTGTATGTGTGTAGAATATTGTGCCCACCGCCTGGAAGTCTTTCACAATATAAACACACCCCTCCACATAAACACTAAAGCAATGATGTAATTTAAAATAAATAATTAATTTTTGTAATAAACACAAACTATGTATTACGTATTCATAGTCAATAATGTTTAAATAATTATGTTTAAAATAAACATTTGAAAGCAAAGTTTAAAAATCTGTATATTTTAAGACTGTATTTAATTGACTTTAGAAAAAAAAATACATGTCTGACCACAAACATTTAACTTAATCATTCAGATTTACAAAAAAAAGCATCACAAGCACAACCATGCATCACTACAGAGACTTCCTAAAAAATATACATTTAAAAAAAAAATGAATCGGGCCTCTCTTCCTCTTCTGTTTCTGACTGACAGATGGATGCCAGATGAGACAGATACATCTCTCTTAGTCTGTGTGTGTGTGTCCCACAATCTCATTACTGACCTTTTTTAATCAAGGAGAGACCTTAATGTACCCTTTCACCTTCTCCTTCAACCAACCAACCCCCCTTCTCCTCCTTAAACACACTCTCTCTCTGTCTCTGCTGTAGCCACCCCCTCTCCCCTCTCTGCACCTTAAAGATATATGGCTCATATCGGCACTCTGATAGTGCTTTAATGTACTGTGTTTATGTCACAGGCCACAGACCCTTGCCCACTGCAGCTGTCCACTGTCCCGCCGGATAGTGCTGAGGGGCTGAGCCTGCCTGCCAGCAGCTGAGAACAGTCTCTAATCTGATAAAGATTTTCATTTACACTGCAATCAATAACCTGGGTCTATCGGCAATGTAACTATTTATACAAACATTCCTGGCTCTCTATCGATCACAAGTGCGGGAAACCATCATTTAACAACGGGTGTGTGTACATCTATGTGTGTGTTAATGTGTGTGCATCCTGTTGTTCACTGCAAACTGATTCTGACAATGTCAATTAAGCACACACACACATACACAAATAAAAACACCTGAAATTTAACATGCATAATTAGAACTGTTTGAAAATATTAATAAAAAAAAATTAACATCTTTGTTATTTTGGGTGTGCACGCTGCAGATTTTGCAGCAAAAAGTATGTCCAAAGGTGCAACATGAATCTCTATCTTAGGCTGGTGTGTGTGTGTGTGTGTGTGTGTGTGTGTGTGTGTGTGTGTTAGGAATAGAGAGAAAGGAGAGACAGGGGTGTGAAGG
The DNA here is from genome assembly GCF_000972845.2 of Larimichthys crocea. Lineage (NCBI taxonomy): Eukaryota > Metazoa > Chordata > Actinopteri > Sciaenidae > Larimichthys > Larimichthys crocea. Next base: position 18,872,363 of record NC_040031.1, on the reverse strand, counting down.
AGAGAGAGAAAGAGACAGAAGAGTTGTGTGGCTATACTTTTTAGGGAAAATGAATTTTGTTTGTAATTTAAGGACGTGGACAAACACAGCTGGACATGGACAAATATTGTTTTGAACGCACGAGGAACCCAGTGGAGCACACACAACCTGCACGAGCCTCAAGGTAACAGCACTAACATGTATCTTTGCACTGTTCTGGGAGCATACTAGCAGGGCTGTTTGAGAATACCGGACGGGCAGCGACTTGGAAGTTCACTCCCCGTCTCTGTCTGTCTGTGTTGTCAAGCCACTGACCAACATTCAGCCTACCAGACTACTTCAGCCTTTGTTTACAGTGGATCGCACCGTACCACACTCCGATTCAGTTAAACCAAGAGTGATCGCGTTCAGTATCCCGTAACAGGTGACTCAATGCACAAGCAGATCAACAAAAGCTTGATTTGTGCGAATTACAGCCTGCACTGACCAAACACCACCCCCTCCCCACCTCCCTTTAGCCGGGGCTGTTTCCTCCCAGGTCCCTTTAATATCGTAAACAAATGGCAGACTTACATTTCTGCAGCGGCTCTGGTACAAAGCTCCGTACGCTGAATGTGTAGTAGTCCAGAAAACAATCGTATAGAGAGCCCACTCATTCCTTATGAATGATCCTCTGCGTTTTTACGGAGCCAGGAGGAAAAATGGGGAGAGGGAGAGAGAGCAGCGGGGTCCAAGTTGTTACCAAACAACAGTGTAATTAAAGCTACATATAGGCTGTAGTAAACAGAAGATGGGGGACGGAGGGGTTTGTGCGAGCTCCAGAGGTAGAATGAGTTCTGATCACTGTGGGGGAAAAACACTTGGCTCTTTATTCCTGCTAATTAGTTTCCTTCAAAAAATGGCTGAGATTACGCCCAGTGCGCATGTGCGTAATTGCGCAGACACCGCTAATTAGCCCGTTTGGATCAATAGGATTCCGCGAGAGAGAGAAAGAGAAAGAGGGAGGAGGGAGGGAGGGAGGAGGAGAGGCTACAGGGGACGCATAGAGAAGACAAGGAGAAGAAGAAAAATGTTTAAAAAAGTACGAGAAATGACATGTACGTTGGATTTTAATAACAAATAAGAATATCGTGGGTGGAAAATTCCGATAAAACATTTTAGATGGAAAAAGCCAAATCCCGTCTGATCTTAAAAAAAAAAGAGAAAACAATGTCGCAAAAAAAATCTAGTTATATCAAAAAGACATAATCAAATACTAAAAGTAGAATAATGTTAACATAAAGTCACTATTGATTAAAAAGGAGACATTTAATGGCATCAGGCTTTTTAAAGGAATATTGTGATGCCAGAAAATGTGCGACACTATCACCGTGATTCACACAGATTCCACTGTTACTACAAGGCCCTGGAGGAATATTTTTAGGAATATTATATTGACATTTTGTTTGTTGGGAGAAAGCACGAGTTAGACGCTCAATTGTAGGCACTGTGTCAAATCGTTAAATCGCATTTTTCTCTCATGAAATGTTTCAATTTCTGGGTGACAGCCCACTTGTTCTGTTGAAAAGTTATAGCCTGTAATCGCACGGTATTGTCAGACAGATACTCACAAACAAAGAGATCTAAAAACAAATACTTAGAACAAAAAGAAAGAAAAAAAGTCTCGTTTAAAGGTTCTTGAATATGAACAATATGAATATTGCACCCTTCATTGTTTTTTTGGACTGACGCTGCAGGTCTGGCTTGTCGGGCTTTTGGTTTGCTGGTTAATTTTCTCAGTTTGGAAAACAAAAAAAGAAATATCTAAGTCGAAATCGATGTGCTCATTTCTATGTTTGTCATCACAGAAGACCTTTAGTGTTTTTTTGTGTGTGTGTGTTTTTCTGATCCGGCCGTCCCATCCTCGCCACTCGGGTCTATTGTTATGATAATACTATTGTGATTTTCACGCTGGAGGTGCAATCTGTCGATCGTCCATATTTTAGAAGGTTAAAACTGCATTTATTTGTAAGATCAAATAGTATATTTTTACTTTAGTGGGTTTTGATTGTCAAAGATGACAAAAATGCATAAATACAAATTAAGAAATGCATGGAAGGCTACAATATGACAGCAAAAAGTCTCTATGAAAGACAATATAGGAATATTATAGAATTACCACAGGAGCTAAAAAGGCATATAGCAGTAACTGCAGTATGGTTACTATCAGCTTAGTGTTGCGTGAAACAACCGCACAACAAGGCCATATCGGAATAGCACATGAATATTAATGATATTTCGTTATGTTGGCTTTCAGAGCACTGACGTTTAGATTTTGGTTTGTCTTGGTTTGATTATATTCTTGCAATGGTGCAACTGTAAATATGTAAATAACTGATGCACTGGCCAGTGAATTCACTGCCAAATAGTTTGGCCTCCGTTTGTAGAGCATCCAATAATTATTTTACGATTTGAAAACGTTTAAAGTGATTGTCTGTATGGCACATGTCAGCAAGCAAAGAATGCAGGTTATCACAAACATAAATCAGTCCTTGTGACTACATATTTTCTGTTGTTGTTGTGACTGCAGCTCGAAGGTGACAATTTTATGCCATTTTATGAGCAAAAGACAATGACAGTGAATGGTGGTATTATTTTTAGTCCATAGGTGTGTGGTGTGTGTGTGTGTGTGTGTGTGTGTGTGTGTGTGTGTGTGTGTGTGTGTGTGTGTGTGTGTGTGTCTAAAAACATTAAATGTTAATACCTTAACTGAAGCTAAAGCAATATGTAGATCTGCTGTTGTGCTGGTGCATTTTTTTGACAGATGAAATGTGTGCTTCTTTTATTCATATAAAACAATAGCCTGTAAACAAATATGATGTTAAAGGGGAAAATATTCAACAACAAAAAAAAGATTTGGCACTTCTTTAATTGTAAACAAATTATGTAGCCTAATTTAATTTCATCATAAACAAATGATTTTGTACTATAAGTGCTGCTGTGATGCAACAACAAAATGCGTTCAAATGATCCTTCAGATTATTTGCAATGCTCGCTATTGATGTTAATTTCCAATTGTATTTAAATTTGCAATTGCATTTTGTTTGCCCCACTTAAAGCAATGAAAAGGTAGGACACACACAACACCTGCACATTTGATGTCTACGCTCGTGTGTGAGGAATGTGTCATAATACTGTGTATTTGTCACAATTAATATACACAGAAAAACATTTTCCATAGCAGCCTTTATGTGAAGTCCCATTTTTACAAATTTTATTCTCATGGAAAAGAATAGAATAATCCGTCTGACTGGTTTAAATGTACGTCTTGAGAAGTTCAAATACTGATATGAGAGGAGACGCTCTCCCTGACTGACACCGCGAGTTCATTTCCGTAGTGATAAATATAGTATTATAATATGTTTCCAATATGAAAGCTCTCGTGCAAGTGAAATCTTCATTTACATTTACAATTTACACACACACACACACACACACCTTCTCTTGCATACACGCTCAAACATGCATAGGCCACACTGTAAAACACAGCATGCTTTCCGTGCCCTCAGGTGTATGCCAGGGGTTGTTGTTTTCACTGTAATATATAGTTAGCCCTTCCACCAATTTACCTTGTCAGTGCTAATGGGGCAATTAACCACTGTGATACCCCCCAGGCAGAAGGAGAGCCAAAAGCTCCCCAACTCCAAACTTGTCTTTATGACATTTATGTGACAAAATGTGGGGGAAGCTGGGGACCCATCTGACACCTTGGAGGGTCCTTAATGTCACTCCCTCCCTTTGCCCCCGCCCCTTTCTGCCCCAGGGTATGGCACTGAAGAGGAAGTGTAATACATCATGTACAGGAGAGGCTCAGGCCTTGTCCAGGGGAGAGTAAACTTTCTGCATCCAAAGCTTCAATGGGGCAATTCTGATTTAGACACTGTGTCTTCGTCTGCTTGATTATGAATGTAAACTGGCCTTTATAGTAAGCCATGCTCACACAAACACACTCCAACTTGACCTCTCCCTTCATTTAAGCCCTTTTTTTGTGTCTATAAGTCTCTCTATCTTTGTCTCTGCTCACATTCCCCCTGTCTTTCTTACATCCCCAAGGAGGCAATAACCTCCCTAGCAAGTGCTTCCCCTTGAGCCGTTGTCATAGTAACTTGTGGGCTGGTCGACATGACAACCCCACCATGGTCCAGAGATAGATGATAGGCCAGAAATGGGGAGGGAGAATGCACATGGGGGATTTGCACCCCCTTTAATTTGGTTTGCCTGATTCTGATTCACAGTGTGTTTTTTTTTTTTTTATCTCTCTAAGGGTGAGGCACGTTCAGCATCAACCTGCTTTACATTTATACAGGTATTTACAGCCTGCAAACACTGTCGGCCTCTGAGCGACTCCACTAAACTGTTACCCACCTTGTACTATGGCACCTGGATGGACGTGGTTTAGGAAAAAAACAATCATTATTTTCCTATTGTCCCATTAATGATAAAAAAAATTGTAGTAAAACTATGAATATATTAAATGTTATTTCCTTCCCGTTACCCGTACAACAGAGCTGAAAAACTGTAATTTTCTTCCAAAGCAAATCTACTGTAAATGGTGAGAAAACATGTATGTTTTTACACTTTGTCCTTTATGGGCAGTGTGCTATTTACTGTTATTGTCAAATTCAGGAGGAATGCCGACATTTGAAAGACTAGGAGCATTAAGGGATCTACGTATGAAACCCCCCCGTCATCCCAAGACTCCATTTTCCTCCATTTTCCATTGAGATCTGAGCACAGTGCTGTATCTGTCCCAGCACCATTTTATACACCTTGTCATACCACAAGATAAACAGGCTCAGTATTACTGAAATTTACGCCTTCAGTATATTACACCTGCTGTCTGTGGGAAAGGATTTTCAAACAGTGCCATAACATTTACTGAATGACATGTACACTGTATGTGTAAAAGGCACAAGCGATGCTTATGTTAGTTGATAGTTGACCTCATACAGTTAGACAAATACGTTTCACTTGTTTATCATATTTTTCATATATTTCATATTTCTATTTGTTACAACTGTCGTGTTTTTTTTATTTTTATGAGGGGCCAGTCGGGTGGTCCTTCAAGTGGAGGGTGCGGTGAGAAGAACCATCCTCACTCCAGGAGTCCTGAGCGAGATGATGAATCCCAGCCAGCTCCAGGGGTGCTGCCCCTCAGCTGACCCTGATCTCTGACCCTGTGTGTCAAGGGTAGCAAACCGAAAGAGATATTTCCTATAAAGATCAATTAATCTGGACTATTAAATAAATATTAGATTTTGGATGTATCAAACTTTTTGTTTATGTAAAATAAACATATACTAGAACATTGTGCCTTAAAAAATATAAAACAAAATTGAGATAACTGAATTATAAATGAACATTTCACCACTCCTCTTGGTGAAGAAGAGGTTTAAATCTTGTTCTCCAGAAACTGTAATATAATATTTCTTTGATTTAAAATATATATATTTGTATACATACATATGTGTGTCTGTTTATTGCTGAAATTCACTAGCATGAACAAATTAAACACTGAAATATTCCCCACCCCTTCATAAAACTCATAAAACCTCTTTGATGAATTGCAAAACATCTTTCGCTCATAAATTATTATGTCCATCGGATTCAGTTTTTAATTATTTTACATCTTATTTACTACCTGAAGGTTAGAAATAATTTTGTAATGACAGAGCTTGAGTTGTTTTTTGTTTTTTTTATCTTTGAAGTGTGTGATGTTCTGGCACTGGCCTACCTACCTTTAAATTCACTTCAATATAATAACTGCACACCTGGCAAAGCAAAACTGAAAAACCCATCTCATCCCTCAGGTGTTTATGTTTTTTTCTTTTTCATCCACATTGATTATGATTTGTTGTTCATGTTTCTCACCTGGCCTCCCATCTGTCTGTCTGTAAAGATAGATAGATAGATAGATAGATAGATAGATAGATAGATAGATAGATATCTTGTTGCTTTTTTTGTTGTTTTGGATACGTTTGATGTGTGCGCTTGTTTCAGTTTTTGTTGGCTCTGCCTTTGACAGATGAATTTCCCCTTGGGGATCAATAAAGTGTATCGTCTCATTTCATCTCATCTCATCTCATCACCTCAGCTACGGCCTTCTGCAAGGAGAACATTAATAACATTAATGTTAGATGTAGATGAGTGTGCCTACAGGTAGCCAATATTTGGATCCAATCATACTCGGCCATAAGTAGAATGAACACATAGACAGACAGGTAGATGGATTGAAGGGGGGAGAATTGTTATTCATCCCATTTCCAGTACACATTAAATGACTTAGCTGCAGTAAAACTGAGCAACAGCGCCCCTCGATGGTCTGAACTGAAAACATGCCAGGCAACAAAAAAACAAAAAAAAACAACCTCTCGGGCACCGTACATTCGCGGATGTTGTCAAGAAAACATGATGTTATAGGAAAGCATGGGATGTTAATTAAACAACTATAAGAAAAAGAGCGTTTACATTCATTGCCATCATTCCTGTTTATTCCAGGAGCTCCAGCATGGACGATGAATGGGAAGAGGAGGTACGAGCTGGCGTTTGTATGATCAGCTTCATGTGGCTAACATGTTAGCTGTGACTGTAAATTAATATAAATAAAATAAAAGCATTGGTATTAACATGTATGTTATTAGCTATTCTTTAATTAAGTGCTTACCTACTTTGTAACGACTTCATTGTTGTTGTTTTGTGTCTGTGGCGTGTTTAGGAGCAGCTTGTCGTGGTGGAGCTCTCGGGTATAATCAACAATGACTTTCTGTCCAAGTGTCGGGGCACATGCAAGATACTGGTGAGTTTTGGATGTTGATACTTTGTGGTAAAGTAAAGAGAAGAAGCCTGACCACCATGCAGGACATGAACATCAGTGTGTGTCACTGCACTGTTTGTCCATGTGTTCCAGGATATTGACAGCGAGAAGCCCATGATGCAGGTTGGACAATATGTGTTTGCAGGAGAATATGAAGGTGAGGATGAATCTCTGAAAGAAAGAGCATAGAGACTACTTGTGGAGCTAAACTAACTTGTGCCATCTGTTGAAATAAATTGCACCCCCCCCCCTTTCCATCCCTCTTCTTATCCCTCTTCTTAAAGCAGGTTGTCCTGTTGAAAATATGTTGGTCAAAGTAGATCTGAACCAGACAAAAGAGCCTCCATTAGCTCCTGTAATATGATTTATCATGAATAAATGATTAAACTGAAATCTTACTCTCTGTTTTTCCCTTCTTCGAAGATGCTTTGGGGACTTGCGTGCTGTTTGAGGAGGGGCCACAGAAAGGTAAGGTTCTCCATATGAAGCAGGATCCAACAGCATCCGCATCTCCAGCAACTATTTTGCATTTTAATGCAATACTCTTTTTTTTATTATTATTATTATTGCAAATAAGCTGAGTGAAAAATAGTTTAGAATATTTTAGTATTTGGTATGTCCTCCTTTTGCTTTAATGACAACATGCATTCAAGCTATTCAAGTTTGTAAAACTAATGACCTATGTTATTCCAACATTTGACAATATCCCATAGAGCTTCATGTGATGTCACAGAACATTTTTCTCAGTCTTCAATTGCGTCCATGAATGTTCATTTGGGTTGAGGTCAATTGACTATGGAGGAAAGTCCAGGACATTCAGGTCTTTTTTGGTCTTTCCAAAGCTTTGAGGTGTCTTCTCAGTCAGTGTAGTCAAATCGATGCAAAACACCCCTACACATGAATATTCTAATCGCCATGTGGGTTTGATAAACTATGATATGATTATCTCCTGTTCTCAAACTTGTATTCATCAGTAAATTTTTAAAGATTTTTTTCCAGTCATCCACTGTGAAATGATGGTATTTTTTATACTACCCGAAGCACCTTGTTTCCCTTCCTGGGAAATAGTTTAGAAATGCTACCTGTCCTCTGAGATGGCTACGAGACAGCCTTCTTTGGACAGTACCTATGATAATTGGACTCTTGCATTCCTTATTTAGCTAAATCTGTATCTGTGATGAAGTTTATTGATGTACTGATCTAATAAAGTGGTCATTCTCGGTTTGCCAGCTCCATGTACTGTCCCCATAGAAACCTCATCTGATGTTAAGAAAGCCCCTCTTTGTTAAGAATAACAATTTGACTTCTGACACTTTTACTTAGTTCTGAGTCCCCAAACTTTCTGTTTTTTTCTGTTAAAACATTAGATAAATATAGCTTTTCAATGTGGGCTTGGACTTTCCCAGCCCACTGTATATACTCACTATTGTGTTTCAGTTGTACACAAGGGTCTTTCTTTCTTTCTTTCTTTCTTTCTTTCTTTCTTACTTTCTTACTTTCTTTCTTTCACTTATTGTCCATTTTGACATGCCAGGAAAAGCCGACACCAGTCCAGAGCTGAAGTACACATGCCACACTGTGAAGAAACTGATGATGCAACGAATTTTCCTCACAGAGAAGAAAGAGGGTGAAACCAGCACAGGTCAGTGAGAACCATAGTGCAGAATCTGTTGTGATCTCTTTCCTCTAATACATTTACAACAATAACTAACAGTTATGAAACTTTTCCATACAATGGACCCATTTATCTTTTCTAATCTGCAGTTTGAATAAAGAATCAACTTTGTTAAAATCCTGAAAATGCCTTTTTGTGTTGTTCCTGCAGGAAGTGGTGATAGTGCCGAACAGAGCGACGTTACCTGTCTGTCCAATCAAGAAGAAAGTGTCAACCAACAGGGAGAGTCCGAAGAAGATATAGACAACACAGATTTGGAAGATTCAGCAGTGGGCTGAGATATGGAGGCTTCAGTATGGCTATGGACATCTAAGTGGAGAGACACTAGCATTTGTGACATTGTGAGGGACACCATGTCTGAAACAACAATTTGTACAATTCAGCAATAAAAAGGAGAAGTATCAGTTTTACTGTAAGTCTTGCACAATGTGTCACAATCCTTCTCCAGAAACACATACGATGCCTCTTGCTCGCTGAGCCTCAAAATAGATGAATTTAGTATTTGATACACAATATAAATACGGCTAAATGACACCTAAAGGGAAAACGGGCTTCGTGTAAATCCATTCTTCGGAGGGGTCATGGGAAAGGCAGTGGCTGCTTAGCAACAGGAAGTCCTGTCATTGTGTGTGTGGTTCTCTGATATCGTCAGTTTTTTGTTTCCATTGATTATGATAAATATTTAACTAGCAGAAGTTACTTGAGCTGAAAGGTTATAGTAGAGTTGTGCTCACTGAAGTGAAAAAAGTACATGAAGTCCCTATTTTTCCGCTTTTGTTATTGGTTGGTTTTGTCAGTGACGATTGAGTGTTAAAGCCAAAAGAAATAAAGTGTTAAAGTTTGTTAATTAAATGAATCGGGCTCAGTGAACATGTCTTCTAGTACATTTTTGAGCCTGCCTTTTTGTTGTTTTGAATTTGCATTTGTTTACAAAGTAAAATGTATGCAAATCACGCAAAGGTCCCTAGTTCTACTGTGAAGTAATAAAATAAATTGCATTTCTATTGCAGTTCATGGTGTTTTTCGTTTTTTATTTGAATAATAAGCGGTAAAAAGTACTACTTTCTGCTCGCTATAGTGCATCTCACGTACCTGTCCCAACTGTGGAGTCTAGTTTTTATGAATGAACCAAGTTTTGTTGACTTTGAGGACGTGGCGGTTCTCGGCCAATCCAATCATCGATGTTCTCCTGAAGTGGACCAATGAGCGAGCGACATCGCACTCGCCTTCCGAGAGTCTGATTGGTCGGTCGGCGTTTTAGCACAGGAAGTGTAAGGGTGTGTTTCCGAGGGGCGGGACTTAAACTGCATCGAAGAACTTCCCTGAAGACGCCGGTGAGTGCTCTCTAGGAAATATGTCTTAAAATACAAACTACTAACTCTAATGTGCTTCTTCTGTAGCTGCTGCTTAGAAAGACGCAATGTTTTCTGTTACGTAGTCACTTATTCATCTGCACTGGACGAGTGAAACTGCAGGTCAGCAGGTAAAACTAACGGTACGCTGTGTTAGCCTAACCTTGGATTTGGATTTGGAAATAAGAGGCACAAACTTGTTGCTGCTGACTTTTAATACAGTGACGATGGCAAGGATTTAAGGTGTGAAGACTTCTCAAAATGTCTCGTAGTAAGAGTGGCCAAAATACTTATATATAAACACACAGTTGCTTTTAATTTCCCATCAAGATCATGAGCAAACACTGGATTTGCCATTGATGATTTAAAATGAAAACTAATATCTCTAATCAATCAGCCTTGCAATAAATAATATCTCTGTAAAATTTGTAGTTGAAACTGTGATAAATTGGTGTTGCTGTAAGACTAAATATTAGAAACACATTAATTTATTGCATTATAATTCTCATGTGGCAGGGCTGCCTTTTTAGTATTTTCAGTATGAATGATGTAGTTGTGTCTTTTATAAATGATTGTATATGAATAATGCTTCTCATATACAGTTGATCTAATACAAAATAGTGTATAAAAACAAACCTCCATGGAGATATGAGTCATAAATACTAATGTGGCCCTGGTGGTATTACAGTATAGGCCATGTCAACTTCTACAAATAACCAGAAGTGAAACAAATAAGGGATTGCATCAGCTGGAACAGATTAGACCGGCAATCCAGCTCTCACAGTCACAGTCACAGTGCTTGCACTGAGTCATACTCTGGTATGTGCAGAGTTGAGTAGCCCGCAGTTTAAAGCTCTGATCTGTACTGACAGAAAGGTGCACTGTGGACTGCTGAGCAATAACCGTAGTTTGTTTGGTGTTTGTTTGTCCCCCCTCCTTTTTCGTCCAGACAGTGTACATAACGCAGGATGGAGCTGCGGCCACTCGTCATGTGTTTTGCCCTCTGTGTGGTTTACGCCACTAGCAAGCCCACAGAGAAGAAGGACCGCATTCATCACGACGAACCCCTCAGCAACCGAGAGCACGATGATGCAGAGAACTTTGACTATGACCATGAGGCTTTTTTGGGACAAGATGAGGCCAAGACCTTCGACCAGCTTACACCAGAGGAGAGCAAGGAGCGGCTCGGGTAAGAATGAGATTATGTGGATCTGTTTTGGAAATACTGGGGATATTCTTTTACAACCATAGTGGTAATAAAACTGTGGTAATGACCTAGTTTCACCTCAGGGAGGAGTAAAGTTCCTTTGAGGTGACACGGTACTGGATAATGAAAGGGAACTAATTGAATGTTTGCCAAATTCCTGTCCTGTTTCTCTACAGCATGTTAGTTGAACGTATAGACGATGATAAGGACGGCTATGTGACAGTTGAGGAGATGAAGAAGTGGATCAAGCACGCTCAGAAGAGGTGGATCTACGATGACGTGGATAGACAGTGGAAGAGTCACGATCTCAATGGGGATGGAACAGTGTCCTGGGAGGAGTACAAGAACGCCACATACGGCTACATTCTTGGTATGACTGCAGACAATCTTCTTGTTTTCATTTTGATATATATTACCTTTATAGATCGAACACAAATTTAGAAACTTGTCACCTCTGACTTGCAGATGATCCCGACCCCGATGATGGCTTCAGCTACAGGCAGATGATGGCTCGCGATGAGAGGAGGTTCAAAATGGCCGACGAAAACAATGACATGCAAGCCAACAAGGAGGAGTTCACAGCCTTCCTTCACCCCGAGGAGTACGACCACATGAAAGACATTGTAGTGCTGGTGAGTGGCAGACACACACACACACACACAGGTGTTAGATGATGACACCGTTTATTTTACATCCTTCCTCACTGCCTTGTGTTTTATTTACTTCTTTATAGGAAACCATGGAAGACATTGACAAGAATGGAGATGGTTTAATTGATTTAGACGAGTACATAGGTGAGTTCTTGTAGCCCTTTCTCATCAGTCTGTGCAAAGTTGTATAACATGAAAGTGCTGGAAAGCAGTCAGTGTTGGTAAATATTTGAGGAACCTTGACTTGGAGTGTGTTAGTCCACAAATGTAGCACGGCAAATACTAAAAGTTCTAATGCAAAGAAGCATTGCATCATCATCAATACCCTGACTCTCACTCGGCCTGCTCCTGTCTTTCTCTGCTCTAGGTGACATGTACAACCAGGAGGGAGACGCTACAGAACCCGAGTGGGTGAAAACAGAGAGGGAGCAGTTTACTGAGTTCAGAGACAAAAACAAAGATGGGAAGATGGACAAGGAAGAGACCAGAGACTGGATCCTGCCAAGTGATTACGACCATGCCGATGCTGAGGCCAAGCATCTGGTTTATGAGTCAGATACAGACAAAGTAAGAACTTATAAACAGGGGAAAATGTTTAAAGCACAAATTAGAAGCATGGAAAATTATATAATTCTAGATTTAGACAAAAATGTATGAAATATTGAGTTTGCATTTTGCATCTCACTGAACATCATCTGTTGCTGTCCCAGGGGCATAATGTAAAAGTGTTGTTAACCGTGAGTTGATCTCACTCACGTTTGAAGAAGATTGGACTACAACTTGAATGAAGCATGATAAATCCAAGATATACACACTTTCATCTTAGGCCTGGCTGATATTGTATTTCTTGATATTTTTATTGCATGATTAAGATGAGAAAAGATGTCTTATTTATTGTCTTCACCCAGTGAAATCATACAAAATATACCAAACATCTACAGCAACCTATAATAACAACAAAAAGTATCACAATATCTCGGTAACAGGCTTATCATATTTGTTATTCTTCCTCCATCAGGATGGCCGTCTGACCAAGTCCGAAATCGTGGATAAGTACGACCTGTTCGTTGGCAGCCAGGCGACCGACTTCGGAGAGGCTCTTACTCGACACGACGAGTTCTAAACATCCACCTGCCTCCAAAGACTGTGTGTTCATCATTTGTACCACCTTACTCCTCCAACAGCGAACGGAGTATTTCAAATGAGATGAGCTCGTGTAATCCAACGCCACGGACAATAATTTATTTGATTTCTTGAATGTGTCCCATTGTACACACGCTAACATTCTAAGTAATGTGTGTGTCCTCATGCTAAGTTGTGCGTAATATTGGGATACCTCGCCAGCTTTTGTTCTGCTTCCACAAACTACTACACTTGCCTTTTCCAGGTCAGGTCAAAGGACTGGTGTGTTAGATGACACATGTTTTTTTATGAAATAGCCATGTATTGTTATGAAACCTTGACAGAACAAGTATAGGCTTGCAGTATACAAACTAGTTTATCATTTCTTATTGCAATGCACTGGACTGTGAAGAGTAAAGCTGATTTCTAGTCAACAGAATTTGTTCTACTCCTCTGTCTAATCATGTAATCAGGCCCACTTGTACTCATGTCTTTATTGATCATAACGTGGTATTGCTGGAGATGTTTGATACGAGGAGTAAATATTAAATCCCAGTGACAATGAAGACTATTTGGACTAGTGCAATACAGTATCATCAGTGGGACCACACTGTTTGCTATACCGGTCCCCAAAGCATCCATGTTAACACAAGCTCTGGCTCCTCTGTAAGGACGGGTTGTGTTAGATGAAGAATCTAGATTCATTTCGAGACTTGATGGATGCTTTGTCCTCAAAGCTGCCTCCTTTCTTCTTTCTCGTCACCTCAATAATTTGTGTGTGTGTGCGTGTGAACTTTGTGTGTGTACATATATTACTTGTATTCTTGATGAGTGACTTCCCTTTTTTTGATGTTATGTGTTATTTGATTCAGCCGAACTAACTAATTTGTGTGCCAAGCAAAATTATTTTTAAGCAAAAAAACAAACAAACAGTTTCCACCCAAAAACACCTTTCCTTCCTAAATGTATGCTTGTATCACTACCACCATTTATAACCACTGTTGATACTTTTTATGGTATACTATAATGTATATGATAATGTTTTTTTACATGCTCACTGAGGTGACCACCCTTTAACTAGTGACTTTACTGTAAATAAGTTGTTGGTCTACAAAAAGAGCACTCTAACAATCAGGTCCAGTTTTTGTGATTGAGAAGAATGTCTCAATAAAAACAAATAAACTTGGAGATTTCGGTTTAATCTATTCTTTTGACTTTGAAAGTAAAAACATCTTTGTTTTACTATCAACTTCTCAGATTTCCCAGCCTTTTTAAGGAAATGCTCTGTTTCCTGCTTTCCTTCAGGCCGTTGACCCGCTGATCTCTGGATTGTTGTTTCATTTCCTCTCACAGTCTGTTTAGCAGAACCATTTGCCCCATGACAAGTTTAACAAGTTTTATTACAACTGAATACATATCTAATTCTTATGGGCTATTTTCCAGACATATATGTCAGAAACAACTTTATCTTTTTTTTAATTATTATTATTAATTGGCCCACTATGATTTGATGAACATAGTATACACACATACGCACATATTTTTCAGCAGTTAATTGGCCATGTAGGAGCTTTGGTGAAGCAGTTTAGGGCCTAACTCATTACTAAAACCTATATTACAATTTCCAAATGTTAGAATCATTGCCTGAAACGGTTTACAGACAAATGTCTGTTTGCATTAATAGTGTAAGTACATGTGCAAAGGTGGTGAAAAGCCGATGTTAACAGACGTACTGAACCACGCAGACAGATTGCTAATTAGACAAGAACATTTACATGCTGTCACACGCTGCATATATAGTCACTGGTAATGTACTGTACCACTTTTACACTACTTATCTCATTCACACACTGATGGCATCAGCATGCAACGTGCCAACTGCTCATCAGTTTTTAGGAGCTAACCATTCATACACCGTTGACACACAGTAGAAGCAGAGTGTAACTTTTTTTGCAGCTGCTCACGGACAATTATGGTGTTTAGGGAGCAATAAAACGTTTGGGAACCAGAGCTAATTTACACTGCCAATTTTACAGCCAAATACAGATTCTTCTTCAATTGCACCTTCTTTGCTAAAGACAATATTCCTGCGCTGTTGAAGTGGAATGCTTCACATGACCCCAGTGACTTACTGAGAACAAATTTCTGAAGCTGAGAAGAAAAGAACTTTACCAGGCAGTAGAAACACATTTCCAGGATGAAGGTCATGACACAACATAAAAAATACATGTAACATATTAGTCAGTCAGTTTGTGCAATGTGCAATTGTTGGTTTTTTTTTGCAAACTAAGGTTTTAGGACATAAAAATCACTTAATTTTGTGTATTGAAACTGTGGATAACCTCGTTAGGTTATGTTTATTTTTGAAAAACATATCTTTAGGTGGGGTGGTGGAGTCTAATTGTAACTTTGAGGACCCTTGTCTCCTAAAAGGAGACACATTGAAACACTGTCATATAGATTAAACACTGTCAATATAGATATTCCTATATCCATTTTGAACTTTAGAGGTTTATAACCATCTCAAAGAATTATACCTAAATAGTCACAGTGGCCATAAGTTCACTTTAATAACAACTCTTGGCTCGTTGATTTAGTTCGACAATAACTTTACTCATGTTCGTATGTGTTCAAAATGTTCAAAAGTAGGGCAAACATAACAAAACAATTAATGCATAAATCTACATGCAAGCACACAGGGCGCAAAACTGCTGCTACATTTTTTCTCTGTGAGTTTAAACAGGCAAACATTTGATGTCAAAGCAGGTGTTTTGCTTTCTACATGTGATTTCATATAGATTTATATTTTATTCATTCATTCATTCATTATTCAGTCTCATTATTATTCGTAAACATTTGCTGACAATATGTTGATTCATGACTGAATCATTCAGGCTGTCGTACATCATCAGTGTAACTGTGTTTTGTGCATGCAACGTCGCTCATTCCTGTCATCCAGTCAACTATATGATATAATTTGAGTGTGTGTTATTGTGTGTTTAGTTTTAGATATATAATATACAGTGTGAATAATGACCATGTCTTCTTTTGTGGCCCATGTGCTGTAGATCTTGTGTATGTATTCTGTCCTCTTTGTCTCAGCAGTGCAACACAAGCAGAACCAGGCTGCAGTGTTTCTTTTCATTCTTGATGACATCTCCATTGTCAGCTGTCTGGCTTCATCCATCTTCACTTTACATCCTCCATTTTCTGTCGGCCATCCTGTCACTTACTAAATGTGAATAAAATGGGATTACAACGAGCCAGCACTCTCAGCAGCTCTTCTTCATCCGGCTCTAACTCATCCTCACTGTTGTTGTCTGCATCTTGATCTCGCAGGAGGACATCATCAGCCGCATCTCCCACTCCGAGGCAGACCTGTGTATTTTCTGAGTTCGTCAAGGGCATCCTGTCCTGAGATGGACTACTGGCATCTGCAGCCCCACCTGGGTGTTCTGATTGGTCTGTTCGGTCCTGTGACGTGGAAGGTTGGTCTATGTCTGTGCTTAGAGCCATAGATGTTGGCTCTGGTGTTTGTTGAGGTGTATCACGGGGAGACCTATCCATATGTGCCAGTTTGGCTTTTAGAGATGAATGATCTGGGGGAGATTTGGGTGTGCTCATCGGTTTCGGGGGGGTTGAGGACCATAATGGTGGATTTGGAGGTGTCTTCACACAAGGTTTGCTGAAGGGTTTGTCTATCTCTGCTGAAGCAATTCGGGTATGACTGCATGGAATACTGGATTGAGAGGAAGGGCTGGTGACAGAGTTGACAGGGTCATTATTGGTAGTTTGTTCAGTTTGTGAATCAGGGGAAGTTAATGGTGGGGTGATAGTGATATCATGGGTTTCAGGACTAAGACAAGTGTTAGGTAGTTCCTCTGAGGATGTATCATTTGGTGAACCAGGGTTTTCTTTGGGTGGAGCATCTTGAGCCATATGTGTGAGGCTCACATCCACAGTGTCTGGGTGAAAGGTTGGTGAACTAGAGGACCTTTTGGTTGATGTAGAGATATTACTGAGGATCACAGAGCTGTGCACAGTTTCAGTGGGGATGAAGCTGGTGTCGGGTGCAGCGGTTGTTCTGGGTGGAACAGGTCCACGGCATGCAGGGAGGTCTTGGTGGGTATAGATGCCAGGTTTGTCTGCGAAGCTGAAGGAAAGATTGTAGGTTCCATACTCTTCATTGTTGTACTGTACATCCTCCATGTGCGGCATGGCGTTACGGTGACTCAACTGAGGAGAAACCACAGTCAACATTTGGAAAAACTTTGTATCTAGAGCTGCAATGTTTAGTCATCTAAACAATTATTCAGGACAGGAAAAATGTATTAATTATTACATTTTTCATGTAAAAATGTCAGAAGCATCAGCTTTTCTTTGTTTCATATCATTTTTTGGGTGTTTTGTTTATGTCTTGTTTTGGGTGACAAAACAAGACATAACCTTGGATTTAGGATGCACATTCTCACTGCTTTCTGACATTTTATAGACCAAAAGATCAGCAGATTCATCAATTTAAAAAAAAAATGATAAGACCTAACTGTGTTTTCACAAAGGAGATGAGTGAATGATTCTAGTTCAGAGTGATGTGTGGAAATTTACAGGCCAGTGTAACCATTTGTGAAAACAAATCCCTAATTAAGGTCTAACTCAACCACATCTTGTGGTCCTCCTCAGTGGATCAAGTTGCTCAGCTGTTACAAGCAGTAATGTGATATTTCAACAACTAAATTATCTCTATGATATCTGAGAAACCTAATCTGCTGATGAAGGCCATGACATGTGGTCAGGAAGTGAGTTGGACTTTGTGTTAAGTGTTTTGTTTTTTTTTGTCAAACTGTATGAACTGTGAATTAGGACAGATCAGACAAGATCTAATAAAATAACTACATACAATTATATTTTACTTAGTTGTAATTATTATAACTAATATACTATAAAGGGTTTATTATCTAGAACAAGCAAATATGAGATAATGATGAATATTAGCTTTAATAGCAAATAAATAACTCACCATTTGGAACCACCGTAAGCTCTGTGGAGTATATGCAGTACAAAATATTTTTGAAACTGACCGACAAAATTTGATGAATATAAATCTAGATTAGATAGATTAAGAATCTCACCACATTGGGGTGTTTGCCCTGAGCCACGCAGCCTCTCTCCAATGAGTCCCTCTTTCCTTTGTGTTTCTTCTTCAGCCACATCCCCAACCACAGGATACATCCAAAAACACTCATGAACACCATGCTCAGAAACAACGCTTTGCCCACGGTACAACCTGTTATACGGCCATCTCCCAGTGGACTATAAGGGACTGCAGTGTACACAGACAGACAGAG
Organism: Larimichthys crocea; assembly: GCF_000972845.2. Classification (NCBI taxonomy): domain Eukaryota; kingdom Metazoa; phylum Chordata; class Actinopteri; family Sciaenidae; genus Larimichthys; species Larimichthys crocea. The sequence continues at coordinate 18,854,180 of NC_040031.1, read as the reverse complement.
AGTTTGTTTCAGTCTGCAGGCTCATCAGCACTTAGTGGGAATGTGAATGTGTAAACAACTGTCTTTACTTAATTGTCCTTCAGATAACACGTCCACCACTACAGTAGCAAAGGTGGCATCTCCGGACTCCTGGTCTATAGCCGCTACCTGAAAAGGATTTTGACTTTTTATCACATCGCTGCTTTATTTATGTATCTATTTGTTATGAGATTTTGATGAAACTGGCTTTACTGAAAAATGTAGCAGTGTATGAATATTCAATAAAATCGGGTTTTAACACTCATTTTTCACAGAGACTCACCTCTAAGACATGTTTCTGCCCTGGTTTGAGTTGATCAGTCCTGGTGATCAGAAGACCCTCCTGTGTAATTTGGTAGATGTCTGTATGATTGGATGTAGGACTGAGGGTGAAGTGGATCATGGGATTGAAACCCTGAAAAAAGGAGGTGATGGGTAACAATGTAAAAAACAAAAGCAGAACTGCTTTGATCATCTTTTATGTGTGTGGAGTGAAGTGGGGTACATACATAGTTAAAGTCTTGATCGTGTACATGTAACACCAGGACTTTGCTGCCATAAGTATTGACCAGAGACGCAGGGCTCTTTCCTGCAGTTACAAAACCTTGATATTCAGCCATTGCAAACTCTGGATAAAACTGGTTTACAGCCAGAACTTGGACCAACACTGTAGCAAGAGAATACTTTCTGGGGTCGTCATCCTGATACGCCTGGGTGTAAGACAAAAAAACAAGCAGGGAGATTGATATTGGGAGGAAGTAAAATGGATACATCAACTATACCACTAAAAAACTGAATATGTTTGTCTTACCATGACCTGTAGATGCAGCACTGGAGTTGTGAGTCTGTCAGTAACCCCATGAATCAGTTTCATCTCCCCTGTCTCGCTGTCCATCAGGAAACGGCCATCATCATCTCCTAGCATGAACACAAACAGTTACAGATCTTCACATGTAAGGACAGCACATTTCGAATATCAACTTGCATCAGTGTGTATGGTACCTGAGAGAATGGCATATTTGACTGGAGTGCAGAGTTCTCTGTCTCCATCTACTGCATGAATGGGACCAGGAGAGAAATCCAACACAATGTCCTGCAACATTACAAACATTTGTAGCTCTGCAAATTAGATCCTCATGACATCTAAAACAGTAACCCTGGTGTAAAATAAATAATATATCTACCACAGGTATAATTCATAAAAGAAATACTATCCAATGTAGTATCATAAGCAAGTTAGCACCTGTGTTGATGTCTGGACTTCCAGTTAAAGTGATTTTTATACACCAAAATGAGTAGAATGATTCTTTATGTAGCCGTTGTAGCTGTAGCTGTAGCTGTAGATGTAGCTGTTGGGCCTACAAGGTGGTTTTCAGGATTTTTGAAAAAGTCAATGTTTTGAAGATTGTTTTCACAGGACAGTGGACTAATCTAGGGGATATTACCATTGATGAAAGTATATACAGTGCCTTGCAAAAGTATTCACCCTCCCCTTGGCTTTTTACCTATGTTGTTACATTACAGCCTTTAGTTCAATGTTTTTGTAATCTGAATCGTATGTGATGACTCAGAACACAATAGTCTAAGTTGGTGAAGTGAAATGAGAAAAATATATACATAAAACTATTTTTTAGAAATAAAAAACTGAAATTTGGCATGTGCATATGTATTCACCCCCTAATTGGTTGCACCCCCAAAGCTCTGGTGCAACCAATTACCTTAAGAAGTCACATAATTAGTGAAATGATGTCCACCTGTGTGCAATCTAAGGGTCACATGATCTGCCAGAGGCTACAACACCTAAGCAAGAGGCAATATTAACCAAACACTGCCATGAAGACAATGGAACTCTCCAATCAAGTAAGAGACAATGTTGTTGAGAAGTACAAGTCAGGATTAGATTATAAAAAAAATATCCAAATCTTTAATGATCCCTAGGAGCACCGTCAAATCTATCATAACCAAATGGAAAGCACATGGCACAACAGCAAATCTGCCAAGGGACAGAGTTTTGCCAGGAGGAATGGGCAAAAATCCCAGTGGTAAGATATGGCAAGCTCATAGAGACTTATCCAACGCGACTTGGAGCTGTGATTGCCGCAAAAGGTGGCTCTACAAGGTATTGACTTAAGGAGAGTGAATAGTTATCCACGTTGACTTTTTTTGTTATTTTGTCCTATTTGTTGTTTGCTTCACAATAAAAATAAAAAAATAAAGTTGTGGGCATGTTCTGTAAATTAAAATGGTGCAAATCCTTAAACAATCCATGTTAATTCTAGATTGTGAGGCAACAAAACCTTGCATGCCAAGGGGGGTGAATACTTTTGCAAGGCACTGTATGTATCACATATAGCACTGGCAATATGCATGGTGTGACTGACCTCCTCCCCCTCTGTCACATTGACTGTGTACACAGGGCTGGTGCAGATGTGGCTGGTCTTATGCTGGAAAAGTAGTGTGCAGGGCAGAAACTGTGGGTACTGGTCATCTCCATCCAGGACAGTGATGGTGATGTTGGTACTGGTATTGAAGTGCTCAGCAGTGTTCATTTCCTGCAATAATGACAGGATAAGCATGTTTGTAATTGTCAGGAGCATTAAGAAACTTAATCATCACTTGATTTTCTTTTTTCCAAGGCTATAAAAACTAAATGTACATAGCTTACTGAGGCGTGGATGGTGATAGTAAGCAGCCTTTTGGTCTCATAGTCTAGAGGTTTGGACAGCATCACCTCTCCACTGTTAGGGAGGTCAATCTTGAAGTAAACTGCATCAGGCTGCAGAACACACACAAAACAAACATATTAACATCGATGCAGTGACTGTGTATGAATTTTTTGTGTAGAATAAAAGAGAACTCACTGATGTCTGGTCAATCAAGTAAACTATCATATCGTTATCTGCATCTTTGGCCTGGACAGTAAAGACCACAGTATTCACTGGAGTCAGCTAGAAAACAGGCAGAGAAACACTTTAATCGTGTAGTTCTTGTGTATTTACGTACATGTGTCTGTCAAAGTGTAATACCTCACTGATAATCAAAGACTGGACGGTGTTTTTTGCAAACATGGGGGAATTATCATTCTCATTAAGAATCTCCACCACGATCCTGTACGCGGTCTACAAGAAAAACACACACACAGGTTTGAATGTGAGAAGCCACACTGAAGAGTTATGAGAAAGGTGACAGGACAAAGAGTACCTGAAATGTGTCCTCTTCATAACATGTCAAGTCAGCCATTAGGACAGAACCCTGTACCTGAGACATAGGAAAACACAAACACTATAATCATGTGCTTGAAACTGCATCATGATAACCAAAACAAATTTCCCTTAATGGTTACAGTGTAAGATATGCACATCACAATATTTTATCGAGTGTGTCGGGAAGATACTTTTTTTTTTTAGAGGGAGGTTGCCACACAAACGGTGAAGATGTAATGTTGAAACTGTGGGGCTGCAGTAAATATCTAGTAAATTTTTCTTTTTCTTTAAATATGGGAGCAGAAGTTGACAGATTGAGAGAAAGAGTGACTGCTAATCTGGCTGACCTTTTAACAGCTGCCATGATCTAAGACAGCTGGCCGGGAAGAGGATGACGGTAAAAGAGATTGTGTTCGGTCCAAGGACAAGGCTATGAGGTTCAATCACTGATCACAGTTTATTCTAAACTTAGATACTTATTTATTGCAGTCCCACACTATTGCAAACATTTCCACAGACTCGACAAAATGGGATTGCACCCATAAAAGCCATAATCCCTGCATTCTCATCAGAGCCTCCTCATTATAGCTCAGAGAACACTCAGTGTTTATGAGGCCACATCCGGACTCATTTACCTCTCGGTCCAGGACCTTGTCTGCTGATGTGTTCAGCCGGATGTGTCTTTCATCTAAGTAGAACCAATCCGCATCCCTTCCATTTAGGGTCCACTGAACCCCTTCCATTGTGGTGTCAGCCATGAGTTCAGCAACGACTTCTCCTGAGCGGCTGTTTTCTTTGATGGTTGTGAATATATCCTGACCATCCAAACATCCATCCCAACCTGACATCCCTGTGTTAATGCAAACACAAACATATACACACGTGTAAGAGTGTAAGACACCAAACTAACTCTTAACATGAACAAATGTGAAGTGGCTGTACCTGTGGCTGTGTGCACACAAAGGAGAACCAGCATTGAGCAGACTAGAGCCTTGGCCTGAAACAAACTCCACTGCAGTTCAATGAGAAACATTCTTGGGCTCCGTCAGGCCTCAGGAATCAATACTTTCTGAGTGAAGAGAGAAGAAAACAAACACGAGTAAATAAACACGGTCATCCTTTCCCCGTCTTTGAATGAGTGGGCTTTACTCTGTGCCTTGATAGCTACACGTCTTAAGTATTATCATTGGGTTAAGAGCCACTCTTAATGTACAAACACTAGAACATGTAAACTCTTCTTCCAGTAAGTCCCTTAAATCCCCTTTAAGTGGGTTTCTGCCTGGCTGTCTCCAGTCTGTGACAGCAGACAAGCAGAAAGGCAGCATACTGTTCTCTGACATGATTGCTCTTTATACCTTTCCCGGTCCATTCCTGCAGACAGGTGCTGTTCTAGCTGTTGACTTGCCAGTTAATCTGTTAATGTTGACAGCACTTAGTGTGGATCTTTTGACTTAAATTCTGTCTGTATCTGTGGCTTAGCACTATCTGATATCAGATTCTACTCAACCGACTCTACTGCAATAAACGTACATAAGCTTTCCGTCTGAATGAACACAGACAGTGTTTCCTGTTGTTTAGCCGACTGACCTGTTGTTGTCAAATCCTCTGCAGCTTGTCTGTCAGTCTCCATATCCTCCTGACTTGTGATGGAAGCAACATGTCTGTTTTCCAAAACCCTCAGAAAAACTACTAAACAGCTCAGAAGGACTGAGGCTTTCAGAGATAACCAAAGTGACAACAATAGATAACACACACACACACACACTAATGCACACACTGATCCCCTCTTTCATACATTAAAAAGCAGACAGCAGCTTATGGTGTGTATCCCAGGATGAATGTCAGCTCAGAGGCTAAAGCCTGAGGGCGGGGTTTACCTGGTCAGGGACAACAAAGTGAGCCAATCGGATTAGGTATGGGAAGAACCTGACGGTGAGGTGAGAGACAAGTCAGAAGTGAATTTAAGAGATTTGTTTGGCACACAAACACTTGACCTGATAAACAATATGTCATACAATCAAAGCTCAACAAACAGAGCATCCATAGCTCTGAACAGTACACAGAGTATAACAGAAAGTGCCATTTACTTTAGCAAATATGTCTTGGCAGCTTGAATCATACAGTAAATGTAGTGTATTGCACAGGTTAAACTTGAAAAAAAAAGAAGCGAGAGTCTGAGCATGTGCCTCGGCTTGTGCCTGTTGGATTTGTTCAATTAACTAATGGGGCCTGACAAGGGATTAGCTATCAAACATCGGCTGTTCACCTTCTGAAGATTAACCTACATCCTTTTTCACACTTGTCCCAGCATGCATAGGCATACATACACAGCACTCAGACAAAGACACACTTAAAGGAGTGTGTCTGCACATATCTTTAGGGCTCCAGTGATGAAAGCTATCTCCTGGCTCCACAAGAAATGTTTTGGTTAGTGTAGGCTTGTGAGTGGTTTCCATTGTCAGATAAAAGCAAAGAAAGCGCAGGGAGTAGAAGTGTTTGGAAATTTAAGTTTGCCTCAGGGAAGGGTTGAACACTGCACCATCTGTGTCCCCGACAGAGAGTGCAGAGGACGTGCATTTCTTAGAAAATGTTTAAGGATGGTATTTCAAGCAGCATTAACAGTGTAAATTGAGAAGGTGACATGAGTACTTTGGGGTTTTTTTTTTATGTTAGTGTGTGGTCATAATGAGCATCAATGGCTGAATAGATTACACAGATGACCAAACATGTTGTTTTTGTCTGAATCGTGCTGTGACTTACAATGACCAGTGGATGTCAGCAAAGATGTGGTTACCAAAGATGAATTTGAAACTCAAATGTTGCTGTTGATACCCTTATGCTGTGAAGATGTATTTTTAGCAAACACACATATACACAATGAACAGTTCATGAATAAAGCAGAATTGGCATTACCAATACCAAATTAATGCATTAAATAATTAAACAGTGCAATAATATGTTTACAAATGCATGAATGTTATGAGACTTTTTAATGCAGTATGCAGAGTGGCATGGCTCTATGAATGGCCAGTCCATCCATCCAGACTCAAATATCTCAAAAATTATTTGATTGAATAAAATAAAATTTTGCACCGACATGCATGGCACCCAGAGGATAAATCCTATTGACTTTAATGAGTCCTTGACTTTTCCACCCCCACCACCACAAGGTTCCCTGTCTCGACTGTATTGCCATGAAATTTGGTACTGACCTTCATGTCCCCATAGGGTTGAACTGTAATAACATTGGTAATCCCCTGGCTTTTTATCTCAGGCCATCATCAGGTTAAATAAAATGTGCCCAGTGCTTTGGTTTGTGACTACTTGCTAAACTAATAACATTCTAGAATTTATAGTGTTTATAATTAAAAAAGAAATTAGCACATTTTGCCATCTCTGTGCACATGTTAGCTGATGTTAGCACCAATGTGCCCACAGCCTCATAGAGCCAGTTGCACACACTAATCCACTTCCACACAGCACAAAAGCCCAGCGGATACAAAGGTGGTGTGAAAACAGCATGTTATTCTGGTCAGAGTTCCTCCAGTAAATACTTTTTTAGTAGATTACCACTTTGATCAAGCTTGATAACTCTTGAAAACTGAATGCTGCTGCATTTTCATTTGTGTTATCATAGTCTTCAATCAGCTGTCTCGGCCTGGAAGTGCCATGCTGTCCAGAGGGATTGAGTGTATATCCAAAAACCACCAATGCGGAGAGAGCAAGTCTTGTGGGAAAACATTTAATTATGATTATTACAGAGGAACTGGCATGAGTCGTGGATAAAGTTTTGTTTGGTATGTGGACAGAGACTCTTGAAATGTTAAAATCAGGTGTTTGAACGTGTGTGTGTCATTGAGCCTTGAACAGTATAGAAAACAATCTGGCACCATGAGTTACGAGGGGCTCTCCAGTCTGCTACAACCATTTGGAAACAACTGGGTGTCCTATCATCACAGTAAAAACACTCCAACAATTCAGAGGGGCATATGTCTGTCTTTCTGTGTAGCAATTCTCAGAGTTATTGCCTATGAGGGTGTACTCATAGAAAGGCTGAACTAATAAACAGAGCCAGCTAAGACAGAGAAGCACAACAACATGATGGAACAGCCAAGAGTGGTGGAGACAGATGTGGGGGGATTGAACGCAGTGGGATGCACACTGGGACTGTTTCCAAAGCAGTGAAACATGACTACTTGTGTTTACCCCCGCCCTCTTTGTGTCTCTGTACACACACACACACACACACACATACACACACATACATCTTTGGCTGCCTCAGCATGGCTCCCCTCCAGTCTCCAGACCAGGTTTTAGCTGATTACCAAAACGGGGGTCTTTGGGAATCAACACCACTGAGCAGTGCTGGGTGGAGAGATCTTTTTTCCCCTGACAAAATGAGGGAAAACAGGGGAAGAAAAGAGTTCAGCTATCCTTCTGGGACTGGAAACTGAACGAGGCAGAGACAATAGCCTGTGACCTCACACGCACTGCACACCTGAACTTTTCTGCATGCGTGTCTCTTTGTCTCTCTCTCTCTCTGTCTCACTCATCAGAAATAACAGGCATCAAGAGCAAGTATAGTAATAATCATCATCTTCTCCGCCTTTGTGATCACAGAGTGAAAGTGTGTTGTAGATATGGCCCCAGGGGGGAATGTAAGTGTGTGACTGCAGAAAAAGTGACGCCCTGCCTGCATCCAGATGTTTCATGTTTCTCTTTGGGAAGGTCTGCTCGCAGAGGAATAAGGGAATCATAAAAGTAGGAGTCCACGAGTCCGTGTCAGCAGATCGGTTTTAAAAGGACGATGAATACCATGCTTTTTGTGTAAGGTGTGTTGGATTTGAATCCAGGCTGTCCATATTTTTTTTTTTTTTTAGCGTCTGGAGAATGGAGAGCGGCATACTGAGGACGCTCATGCTCATGCTGGAGATACATTTGCTCTGGGTCTTTGCGCTGTCTGTGCAAGGGCTCTCCGGTCCAAATCATGAGAATGGTGAGTTTGCAAAAGATTACTTGGGTCATTATATCGTTTTGTTTCTTTTTCCTTTTGATTTTATCAAATGAGGAGGTCAACAAAATGAAGACCTCAGTTGAGGAAAAGGCATTAAAAAGATCTTTCATATTTAAAACTAGTGATACCACAGAGTGAAAGTATACCGAAGAAGTAAAACTAAAGTTGTTTCAAGCCAAACATTATTATAGGCTGTCAGTGCTGATCACAGAACAGATTGTTATAGGCTATTATTATTTATTATAGAACTGAATCATGATTAATTATGTGCAAGCAACACTTTTATTACTTTTATTTATGCTGTTGTGGTCAGAGGTAGTACTTGGGCTTACTTGGGCAGTAATCTGTAACAGTGCATCAAATTTTATATGTTGTATTTGCAAAGTAACTCTAGTTGTCATAAATACTTATTTTTTTATGACATTTACTACAGAAATGTTGTAAATAAAAATTTCTATATTCAACTTTTAATTTTTGTATTTATATATATATTTATTTATAGTTATATTCGACATTTTAGAAGAAGTCAAATGCATAGAAATACTCAAATACAAGTACTCCACTTTCATTGTAATTAGGAACCTATGTACTGACACCATAAATGTATCTAATAAACCTGAAAAACTTCTTCATAACTTTGAGTTTCAGCTTTTAGTCGTGAAGAGTTATGTCTGAATTTATAGAGTTGTGTCAGTATGAACTGAGAGGCAGATGAATCAGACTGGCTGTGTCATGCTGGCCTGTTGGTGTTTGAGGTCAGTGAGGCAGCCATGTGTGACCAGCTGATGAATGGCTTCATTCTGATTACCTCTCATACAGACTCACACTCCTCACAACCCAGAAACCATTGTGTCATCATCCGTTAGATAGATCAGACTTCATGCAGTATCGATGTATGTGCATGCGTGTCTCAAGTCAGACTCTGTTTTATCTCTTTCCCAGTGATTGACCTTCTGGCAGCTCTAAACATGTCCCAGCACATAAGCGGTGTGTCCAGAGTGCAGAGTCCCGGCAGTGTGATGTACAAAATACGTCCAAGAGCACCGTACCTGACTCTTCCTCGTGAATATTCCCACTTCTTGAACTCCAACTTTGAGGGCGGCATGGGAGTACATCTGGTGGTGCAACAGGCATCAGGCACCAGTGCCACTCTTTTTTCTCTCTCCTCTATGTCCTCACCCATTATCCAAATCATCTCCTCCACCCATAATAACAGTCTGCGTTTGGACTACCAGACTGGAGGTGGACTTCAGGGCCTTTCCAGCTTTCACTTCTCCAGGAGAAACCCCTTTTCCAGGGATGAGTGGGTACAGTTGGCTGTGAGCCTGAAGACAGATGGACTGGCATTTTTTGTAGATTGTCAAGAAGCTGTGGTTCTACCGATAAAAAGGGAAGAAAGAATCAACCTAAAATTTCCTCAGGATGCTGTTGTCACTCTTGCCAGCACACCAGGAAGGAAGGACAGCAAATTTAGTGTGAGTGTCTCGCACATACTGCACATCTGTGCACACTCACGTACTGAAAAGGCCACATGAAACATCACCCTTACTAATTAATTTACAAAGATTTCATGCTATGTAAACATTCATGCAATCATGAATGTCTGCTTCTTCCTGCAAATGCTCTTTTGACACATAATTGGTGCTACGTCATCACAAAAAGAATGAAACATCAAAAAAGAAGCAACAGTCTTTGGAAGTATGTCCAAAAGATGCAATTATTGAACATGACTTACACTTACATTACATATTTTCTGCATCTAATCAATGTGCATTCTGTATACAGATTTGTATGTAAGCATTTCTGTGTTTCTTTATGTATGCAGGGATATCTGAAGACAGCAGAGTTATCAATGAAAGCATATCTAAGGCGGCCGTGGCTCTGTGACAATATTACAGGTAAAGAAAGAGTATCTACATAATTTTCATTGTTTGGGGGATCAATAAAAGGAAATAATTCATGTAGAACCTAATAAACATGCCTTTCAAAGAAAACATTTCAGAGCTCACTGCTGTCTGTACATTGATAGATCAGTTTGCAACAGCTGAGGCTCTTCTTTCTTCCTTTGGCTTCATTCTTTCTTTTCATGACCCTGAGCCTGATGATTATTATCTTAGACTGGGTGACATGACAAGAATTTCTGTCAGTGAAGGGTTTTTCTTTCGTGAACAGCTATTACAACAATTTTTAAATAACATGTAACTTTATTTTGCATCCCTGTCTAGATTCCTGATATTCACAGTGAGTTGAGGAGGGGGACCACCATGGTTTATGTGCATTAGATCATATCTTTTTGCCCTCAGGCTGAAAGCCTTTCAAGCAGTTTGTTTATTATTCTTCAGTGGGTCTAAATTTTAGCAGCATTTTCACCGGATGTTTGTTTAGGCTCCAAATTTTGCTCCTTCATTCATTCAAGAATTATTCAGGAATCCCTTCTCAACAACTACTGCTCTTACCTTCCAGATCTCCCTGCGTCTCAGTATACAGACACCTATAGCTCAGATTCTCGAACTGACAGCAGTCGAATGTTCCAGCAAGATGCTTCCCACAGTAAACCTCATTCAAGCCACAGGTCAGCACACCAAACCAACCATTATCCCCAGGATGTCCAGAGTGACCAGCTGCAGAGAGGTGTGCTCCTGGGGCCCCCAGGATCTCCTCAAGGGGTTAAATCTGTTTCTCAGGCTCAAAAAGATGACAGGCTGAAGAAGCTGGAGAAGAGGCTCGAGGAGCTGGCTCTTATGTTAGACATGGTCAAAACTCAGGTACATGTTGCAATTAGAATATATGACTTTAAATGTTAAAATAAGATTGTAAAGTATAATAAAATGACATAAAATGGGGTTATTTTTTCATTGTATGTTTTTCTGCAGAATGCAGACCTACAGTCACGTGTGCAGTACCTGGAGGGATGTGAGTGTGTGAGGCAGCGTTGCGTATGGGAGGGCCGTGAAGTGGAGGATGGCCAGCGCTGGCAGACTCACCTCAACACTGTGTGTACATGCACATCTGGAAAGGTCACATGCCAGTCTGACATCAAAGGTAAAAATGATTCACAGTTTAACTAACCCTAACCCCTAACCCCTTTCCCATCCCTCATTTGTTTTCTCTGTTTAACTCTGTCACACACATCCAAAAACACACAATAAACACTCACACTTACAACAACAGCCTAACGCACATTCAACTGGTGTTAAGTAGCTAGTTTGCAGATGGCAGTTCCTTTGTCAGACCCTTGTCTGTCTAACCCCTGTCAAAATGGAGGCGTCTGTTTCGTCGTGACCTCTGACCCTGCTGGGTTCCACTGCTCCTGTCCCCCGAACACCAAGGGACCAGTGTGTCAAAGACAGCTGAGACAGGTATTCGTGTGTCAAGGATTAGTGGAGTAGTAAAAGTTTCAGAAGGTGTTACAAAGCAACAAAAAGTTTTATATTGATGTCAGACTTCTTTGTCCATGTTGTGGACATTAATTAATAATAAGTGTGCATACATTTATGGTGTCTGGTGGTGATTTATGACTGAATACTAAAGATAATATAACTATGTAAATGTCCCATTATCCACAGCTGTACTCTGTTGTTTGCATGCTAACCTGCCACACTAAGATGGGCACCAGCTTAATCAGCATGTTAACGTCATTGTGAGCATGTTGGCATGATGACTTTATAATGAGCATTTAGCTCAAAGCACTGCTGTGCAGCCACTCGCATGGCTGTCGTAATGTTTGTAATGTTGTCTTTGACTTCAGAGTTTCATCTACTGTAGGTGACTATAGGCAGATTCATTGTTTTAGTCTAGTTACAAGATTCTTATTGTATGTTTGGTTACCCAGCAGGTCGACACAACTTTTGAAATGCTTGAGGTGGGTGACAATCACAAATGAAAACAAAGGTTTGAAACCCCCCTTCTGTGTGTCGTGTGACTGTAGTTTTATTATAGTTTCTTATTGTTTTAGCATTTTCTTTTCAATCATTTTGTTTGTTTTTGCCTTTGTACTTTGTTACACAAGGCAAGGTGCTGCAGTAGTGAGTTAGACATTTTGGGAAATACAGCAATAAAATCTGCAAAATTGATAAGAAGATTAAAAGAATATCTCATGGGTGCTGGTAGTCAGGACTGAGTGAGGCACTTTCAGTCTTGATGCAAAGTTAAGTTTAACATCTCCTTTCTGTAGCTTGATTTTTAACTGACAGATATGACAGTATATCTCAAAATGTCGAACTATTCCTTTATTGTAACTGATTTTTTAGTTTTTAGATCTCTTTTGTGGTTAGCTGTAGAATATTGCTTGGCCTGATGCACTGGGTGAACCTAATAGCAGTGCTTTGCTTAACTTTTGTCCATTATAAGTTGTGGTATACTTAAAATTTGATTGTATTTTTTTTTCTTTATCTTATATTTTTCTTCTCTGTCTAGTGCTGTTACTGCAATTAGAGCTATTATGCTGAGCTCATCTGTCCAACACATTTCATTGTAGTGCTGACCTTGTGTTAACCTACATATGACAAATAAACCTGAAACTTGTAACTTGGTTATGGGCATTGCAGTGGGGTTTAAGGCTAGGTAAGAGGCTATCTGTCCTCCCTCCCCACTTAGGCATGTTGGGTACCAAAACCAGAGAACAACTGTGAAGGTGTGCAGGCATTTCAACGCCGCTGGGCCTTCAATCCTACCTCTGGCCTCTGTGAGGACTTTCTCTACTGCACTGGAAGCAGCAGCAACAACTTCCCTTCCTTTAATGCCTGTAGGGACCAGTGCATGTTGGGTGCATGTTGTCTCCACAAACCAAGGCAAGGTCTTGCCACTGGCCACCAGTATTACACTCAACATGGATACAACATCTCCTCTGTGAACGGGACTCTCTGGGGAGACAATCAGCAGAATTTGGATGACAAAATGTTGTATAGTGATATAATCCTCAACTGTACGGAGAAGAACAATCTTAAAGGAAACCATACAAATGTAGACTCCCACAAGGATTTGGATTTTACTTTTACCTGTGATTACCTCACTGTAACAGAGTGCCAAACTTTGGTGAAGGAGCAAGCTGGAGAGGCGCAAGTAATGAGCTTCTCTCCTGGAGTGAAGTGCTCTGATGTGAACTGTGGTGGAGGTTATGGATGCTTCTTTCAACACAAGTTCTGGAGATACAGAGAAATGTTCATGCAAGGCTCTGAACAGAGCATAGACACACACAATGCTAGAGATAATTGTGTGTGCAGACACATGACCCAGCGCAAAGAGATTAGAGACCTGACAATGAGAGAGAGAAGGTTGATCCATCAGGCTATCAAGAAGCTCTACGCCAGGCCAGGTAAACTTTAAATCTAAATGGTTTTTGTTTTTAAAATTCAAAGTATACCTTTCGATCATTAACATGGGTTTATTTGTGTGGTTATGTGGATTTAGCTGTGTGGAAGGACTTTGCTCTACTGAGAGCTGAGTTCTCTCCTCTGGCTGGTGATCATGCCTTCTTCCTCCCCTGGCACCGCTACCTTCTGCGATTAGTAGAGCGTGAGTTGCAATCAATGTCATCATGCAAACTGGCACTTCCATATTTTGAGTGGACAGTGGACTCTGGGTCAATGAAGTCCTCAGCTGCCTGGCAGGCTGGATTGTTTGGAGGAGACGGTGAGCCCACCTCTGGTTGTGTCCCACATCACCCTTTCCAGGGCTTAACATCCCGTTTCCACTGGTCCCCTTGTCTCAGACGGAGCTTCAATTCATCGGTTTGTCAAACTATATTCATTTGACAGCCCACTCACTGTACTTTATATGCAGTTTTTTTTAGCTGTATTGGTGATACCAGGACTGTCTAATTGATTTACACTTATCCCTTTAGGTGTGGCTGCCAGATGCAGTGACCCTGCAGAAGACTCTAAACCAGGCAGACTTCCAAATGTTCTCCCAGTCTTTGCAGACCTTTTCTGGTCTCTTTAGGCTATGGGTAGGGGGTCATATGGCTTCACCACTAGCTTCTTACGATCCTTTATACCTGTCACACATGGCATTCATGGACAAGCTGTGGACACAGTGGCAAGAGAAACATCAGCATGGCTCAAAAAGACAAACCTTAAGAAATGATCGTGCTCAGAGCAGCGCCCCTTACCTTGACAGACTGAGGCATGTCAAGATGAAGCCTTTTGACGTTACCCCTGATGATGTGATTTCGTCCAAGCATCAGATGTGTGTTGTATATGTGCCCATAACCATTGGTGCCCCTTGTAATATTACATCATTACAAAAGCACCCACAAGGAGGTCAGAAATATCAAAAGCGCAACTCGCACAGTTCTTTTGTCATTGGTGGCTTTGACCAACATGGATATGACCGTGATGGCTATGATCGGAGCGGTTGGGACAAGTATGGCTATGGTAAAGATGGCTTTAACCGGGACTTCTTTGATCGGGATGGATATGACGTATCTGGTTTCAACCGCTATGGGTTCAACCGTTCCAATGTCAGCTGGTTTGGCATGCGTGAGGATGGTGGGTTTGAGAATGAGAAGAGGAATGAGCTTGAAAAGGAGAAGAGTGATAATAAGAGACACAGAGTTAAGATAATGTCCAAGCTCTTCAGTGACAAAGGCTACAGCATCTATGGGTTTAATCCATTTGGTCTGGATCGTGGTGGCTTTGATGCATTTGGCTTTCGAACAGATGGTTACGACAAGGATAGGTGCAACTGGTTCTTCAATGGGCCACACTACCTACGGTTTTACTTCCACACCCAGCAACAGCTGATGTCATCCAGCAACCAAGCTTTAAAACGCATCACCCGTACCTGCCCTCCACTTACCTCCCTGCCCCACCACTGGGCCATCCAGGACTGGATGACTATTGATCCAGATAAAAGCAGAGCTCTGGATGGTCAACTGGAACAGGAATGGATGGGACAAATTAAGACAGAAAGTGATGATACTCTTATGGAAGCTACTCAAAATAGGAGCAACACATGGCTTCCAGTTACACCAGATCACAGGTATCAGCATCAGAAAGTGACAATATTCTCGCAAAGCCAGGCTACAATTTGTTGTTTGAGGCTAAAACTTGTACGACATGGGTCAGTAGGATTTGCTTGGCAGAGGCATCGACTGAAGTAGGTTGCACAGTTGATTGATGGCAAGTGCAATCCTTATCCTAGACATAAATTTGACCCCTGCCACCACCTGATTGAGCTAACGCACCACTTGCTTTGCTATTATTGAACAATTTTCTTTTTAACTTTGATGTAAAACAAAAAAACAGACAAAGAATTGCAGATTCATGCTTCATTTTATATCTACAACAGCAAGTTTTTAGTGTTAATGTTCTTAAGTTGCAACGCTTCAACAGTCAGTGAGTCATGTGATAATTTCTACTCAATTACAAGATTTGTTTTGGCAAATATCAGTAAAGGTTTTCAGAACTAAAATGCTATGGTGGAAACAGAACTGTAGACTATAATGTACCAACTGGCTTTGCAAGGTTAATGTGGCAAAAGTTATATCAGGCTTTTTCTCTAAACTATTTTCAGCATTTCAACCAATGTGGTAATCCCCTTTCTCCTCGAAACACTGTCTGTAGGTTTTGTTTCGAACTCCACTGGTTCAGCGGCTGTCCCCTTGGCTCTGCACCTATCACCTGTCCTGATCTCTGCCCTCAGGCCCGTTGCCATGGTTACCCCAAGGCTGTCTGTCATACGCACAATTGCGGTTCCTGTTTCACAGAGTGGCGGGATCCAGCTACTGGAAACCATGTAATATGCCATGACTGGTAAAGACTGGATTGTTTTCCAGAAGAAATGGAGGAACAAAGTACTTTTCACAACTTTTCACAGCAGTGAAAAGGGATTGGAACAACTGTTGTACCTGTCTCTGTTGTTCAGTGCAGAGAAACATAAATGCTTCATGATAAGGTTGACTGCTAAGGATATATTTTGAAATAGTCTCAGAAACACAACTGTATGCTAATGTATTTTAATGCTGCTTGTGATTGCTAAATGTGCAAATAGGCACATAGGCATTGCTAGGATGTTCACCATATCAACTTTATAAAGGGGTAATTTGGCAATGATTTGTTTACAACTTGTTGTGAAACTGCCAGAACATGTATTTTAGAGTACCCTGTCATTGTATGGTAATATACACTGTTGCCCATAAAGTTGGAATCATTTTACAGACACATTTCTCTTTTTATTTACACATCAGATTAATTGTGGTTTTATCTTTATATACATTATGATATGTTTGGAAGAGATTGATCAATAAAGTTTTGAGAAGATAAACTTTATCTATGAAGAATAAATTACATTGTCACAATCATTTCATGACAAGAGGTAAAAGTATTTTATTCCAACTTTATGGGCAGCAGTGTAGTTGTGAGAAACTTCCTAGTCAGTGCATTTTAGGTGTACAAGCTCCTGTGATAGTGGAGTGAAACAAACATGTGGAACATGTGTCTTTTCTCAAGTTCATGCTCCTCTCCCTCAGAGTCACACAGACTTTGTTCTTTCTTTCATTTTTACCAACAATATAATACACATGTGCCCAAACAGCCCACTGTCCGCTCTCTCACCCCTCCCACTGACTACTCTCTCAGTCACTGTCTTTGCCTTTTCAGCCATTTTGCCCTTAATTGTTTCTGCATGTAGGCTTGAAGACTCCAATTGCACCCAGATACACACTCACAGACGCACTTTGATGTCATGCATGCTTGGGTTGCTAGAGGAAATGCCTGTTGGCTGCTGGCACAGTAGGCAGCCTCACTAGTTTCTCTCATACTCTGTGATTATTGCCCTCTCTCACAGACAAACACATTGTCTCTGTCCCTTGAGAGAGTTGTCATTAAGATAATTATAATGAAAAAAATATTTGATGAGCTCTCTGAAAGCCTTTGATGGAAAATAATTGAGCTGATGTTGCTCTTTAGTGCTCAGTGGTATGTGCTATAGTCTAAACAACTTTCTTTTTTCTTTTTTTAATCAAAATAGCTTAAAGAACCACAGAATAGGGGAGGTTTTTTTAAGTCGTGATCTGTTTTGTAGGACTTTTTTTCAGAAAACTGCTAGACCCATTCAGTTTTCTGTTTCTCAAACCGTAAATCTTATTGAGTGTTAATAGACTTGCTGGTAGTAGTCTTTAACAGCTAGAAGGCCGTAGGAAATCGTGGTTATTGTTACGGCCCATAAAAACGTAGTGTGTGTGAGCACGTAAGCACATAAATATTATATCAGAAACATGGTGTTTTGTCATTACTGGAGACAGAGAGCAGATCCAGATGTTCTCCAGTGACCTAGAGTAGAGACAAGGTGAAGCGAATCTGTATCGACAGCTGCCTGAGGAACCAGTTATATTAATGTTCAAACTTATTTCCACACTGTTTTTTTCTGATTTAAACCATCTGTATACACTCTGTCTTTATCACTTGGGATGTGCACACACACACACACATACACCTACAAGCTCAAAAATGTGTATGCATTTAAACATCTGTCTCATCTTCAGGTTGTGAGCCAGACGGTACAGTTCATAATGTGTCCTACAGCAATATAGATGGCTGTCAGACATGTACGTGTAAGGTGAGTATTTGACATACACCTAGACTAAGACAAACATATTTATTAAGCCTGAATAAATGTTTTGCCCTTCCTCTGTTCATTTAATTTCATCATTTTCTCTCACCTCTTTGTACCTTCATTACAAATAGGGGGGTAACAGAGAATGCTACCCCCTACCCTGCCCTTCACTGGACTGCACACAAAAGGAGACTGTACCTGGAGACTGCTGCCAGCAGTGCAGAGGTAAGGACAGGAAAATAATCTGTACACAACAATGTTAGAGAAGAAATCTAAAACTTGCCAATATTATCACTGTATTGGACACAAATATAGTAGGGGCTCGCCTTTGGTAGCCTATCCTCATTAGGTGTTCCTAACATTTTATGAACTACACAGAAGGTTTGTGTTTAAACATATTAGTCTTCATTTTACAGCCCTCTAAATGAAAATGACATAATGTGCCCAAAAGCACAGAAAAAATATCCAATGTATATCCAAACATTGTAATGAAGTCAAAGTTTATCAGTGCTGTCCAAGATAAAATTTGCCTAAATGTTTCAAAAAGTGAAAAACTATTGCAAGATTCTAACAAATTATTTTGGTCAGACTGAAATATCATCAATCTCATCAAGCAGACAAGACAGAGGCATGGCAACTCACGATGAATGTTACTTCTTTATATTAATGCCATGTGTTGACAGTTTAATAACCAGAAAAGCAGGGGGTACAGATTTACGTCCAGAGTTGAGGGGTGGTATTAGTCCATGTCCAAGCTAAAAAAAAGACTGATTTGTGTCTACATTGTTTTGGTGAAACTGTAAAATGTGTTGGCAGGTTGTATCCATTCTGGTGTCCGGTATGATCACAGAGCAAAGTGGAGGCCAGTGGAGAATGCCTGTGATGTCTGCCACTGTTTGGTGGGTCTGATACTGACTGACAGTTTAACCTTCTGTCTCTTCACCTGGATTAATATTGTTCTCTCATTTTACCAGGAAGGTCATGTTCACTGTGAGAGGGAGCAGTGTAACACCCCATGTAAAAACCCAACTGCTCCTCCACCCAATACCTGCTGTCCAGTTTGTCATGGTGGGTTTCTTTAAAGGTCCAGTGTGTAACATTTCAATGGCTCTGGAATATAATATGCATAACTATCTTTTCATTAGTGGTTCACAAATCCTACACACTGGTCCTTTAATACACTTTAGCAGTGTGTGTGGGTTCAATCAACTGCAGAGACACGGTGTGTGTTTGTGTGTGTCTTGAAGGCTGTGGTGTGAACGGTCATGACTTCTCTAATGGAGCTGTGATTCCTACTGGAGACCGTTGTCAAGAGTGTATATGTGTGGTATGTTATATATCATTTCATTTCATTTTTGTGTGTTTTTGGAATCATTTAATTTTAAGTTTAATCATATATATATATGTTTCTTGAAGAATGGAAATGTGGCTTGTTCGCCCCTTCCTTGTCGTGCCCTGTCTTGTCGAAACCCCGTGCATCGTGCCGGAGACTGTTGCCCACGGTAACTGAGCCGCCTGCCCTCAATCCATATCACACCTGCATCAATCCATCTTATTCATCTAATACTTTGAATGCACAGGTTTATGTGCACATGAGAGTTTTGGAAGGTTCTCAAGACGACAGAAAGATTTCCAAAAAAAAGTTTTAAATGTTGAAGTTAAATGTGTTTGTCACCTGTAGGTGTGAGCAGTGTGAATATGAGTCCAAGGTATATGGGGATGGACAGAAGTTCCCCTCCAAGAGAGACCCCTGCCTCTACTGCCGTTGCAATGTGAGTTCAGGAGTTTTGGTTATGTGATGTTCATGCGACTGGACTCAAGTCTTAGTGTTGGTGAGGTTACAAAGAATAATAAGTAAATGTGATTTGAAAAAGTGTGAAAATTAAGCTGAGGTTTGAAGTTTGAAGTCCTGAAAATCCAGGATTTTTTAGACTTTGGACTTTAAAACTAAATGTTGGCCAAAACTCTTTTTAACATGCACATAATATAAACAAACAATATTTATGTGGATACCTGAGATTTGTTTTTGTAAAGAATTGTGACCAATATGCATAATGAGCAGGACATTTCACATTTGAAAAATAAAGGAACAATGTAATGGAGACATTGTTTCTAAATGACCTCAAACTAAGTTTTGCATTTCTGTACTGCAAGGTGTTGTTAAGTTATCAGTCAACATATACACTGATACTAATGTCAGGCTGGCAATTTAACAATCTTGCTCTAGTTTATAGTTTAATTAGTCAGTTAGCTTTGTATTTGTATTTAATCCCTTCTTGTGTCTACCTGTTAGGCAGGTGAAGTGTCTTGTGAACGTATGGATTCATCATGTCAGACCTTACACTGCAGTCATCCAGCTAAGCGCAAAGGAGAGTGTTGTCCCACATGTAATGGTCAGTATATCTGTCAGGTTTCTTCAGAAATATACTTTACTTTACAAACTCAAGCAAACATAATTAGAGTTTGTGTTTGTTCCCACAGAATGTGAGTATGACCGGAGGGTGTACGCTGACGGAAAAGCGTTCATCCCTGCAGGAAGTGGACCCTGCCTGCAGTGCAGGTGTAAGGTAAGTCTGTACGGCATATTGAAAAAGTGGTGAAACTTTGAGGATTCATCTCATACTTTCTCATACCCAAAAAATGAGAGACATATTTCTATCTTTGTCTCTTGTCTCAAATTGTTTCTCTTTGTTTTGGATGGTGAAGCACAGTATAATTCTATAACTCTCTAAACATCTGATAGGCATATATATAACTGTTGTTTTATAATGTTTTCTTACTGGGTGTCTGTTACAGGGTGGGAATGTTATTTGCCATGAAGAGAAGTGCCCTCCTGTCCAGTGCTCCAACCCTATTATAGACCCACATGTCTGTTGTCCAATCTGCAAAGGTAATAATACACACTCACTCACACACACACACACAGTTCATCAATGAATATATGACAACACCTCTTTCCTCACTGTAGCATGTGTGTTCGAGGGGTTGGAATATGAGGATGGTTCTAACTGGCAACCTGAGGGTCCCTGCTCCAGCTGCACCTGTGTGAAGGGAGAGATCTTGTGTACACACACACGCTGCCCCTCCACCGAGTGTCTGCATCCCACCAAGATCACTGGTAAAAAAAAAAAAAAAAAAACGTGTGTGTGCATGTGTGAGCTTTTTTTTTTTATGCAGGTGACTGGGTGACCTTACTGTCTCTTTCCTTTCCTCAGGCTCCTGTTGCGCAGTGTGTGAAAGCTGCACTTATAACCACCGTATCTATAGCAACGGCCAGAGATTTACGACCCCTGACCAGCCCTGCCACATCTGCACCTGTCAGGTAAGCACGTCTCAGTTCACACACAAACTCAATAGCACCATTCCCCTTTAAACCAGCTGATAGAGCCTTCCCTTCTCCTCAGCATGGCAGTGTAGAGTGTGAGCAAAGACCTTGTCCTCCACTCAACTGTTCCAACTCATACACACCACCTGGAGAGTGCTGCCCTAAATGTCCAGGTACTCAGGGACAGATATGACCACCAATCGAGTAGTACATGTTTTGTTTTGTTTTTATTTACCTAACTTTGCATCTGTCCCAGACTGCTCCTTTGAAAACCGTGTATTTGTGGATGGAGAAGCTTTTCCGAACCCTGTGAGTGTGTGTGAGGAGTGTAAGTGTGTGAGTGGCACGATTCACTGCCACCAAGCACAATGCCCTCACCCTCACTGTAATGCACCTCTACCCGGAACATGCTGTCAGAACAACTGCAATGGTGAGGAAATATGCTTTTTTTTTTTTTTGCATGGATACAAATAAACAAATCAAAATCTCAAATGTACACAATATTCCTCTACATTAGGCTGCAGCTATGCTGGGAAAGAATATCCAAATGGACATGAGTTTCCACATCCTACTGACACGTGCAGGACATGCAGCTGCATAGTAAGAACAATAAGAACCACGGCATGTTTTGATCATCTGTAGTCTTCTTGAAGCACGCTTTCATCTCAATCTGTGTTGCGTTTGCTATAGAACGGGAATGTGCAGTGTCTGATGAAGAGGTGTCCTCCACTGTCGTGCTCCAACCCTAATGTGCTGCCTGGAGACTGCTGCCCCCAGTGTCCTGGTAAGGATGTGCAAGACCGAAAACTAATAATCTATGTTGTTGAACACAACATAGCTTATGTACAGTAGGTGTATAGTGAAGGCATACAGTTCACTGTTTTCAATGACGTTCCATCATCAGCTCCACCTTCGGACTGTGTGTATGAACAACAACGCTACAGACATACTGAGCGTTTCTATCACACAACTGACAACTGTCGATCATGTACCTGCACTGATGGGACAGTGCACTGTCAGCGCAGGCCCTGCCCCTTTGCTGGATGTTCTCACCCCATCACACAGGAATGCTGCCGGACCTGTGAAGGTAAAATTTCTTAGGTCGTACCAAGATACTATAAAGGCATTATGTTACCTGTTGCAACAAAAGACCTCATGAAGTTTGACACAGATGTTCTTCCGCATACACTTAAATCAAATTTCCCATGCAGGCTGCCAGTATGAGGGTCGAGAGCGAGCTAATGGTGAGACGTGGGATGATGCATCAGACCCGTGTGCGGTGTGTGTTTGTCGTGAAGGCTCTGTCCGGTGTGAGAGGAGGCGCTGTCCACCTTCCAACTGTAAGCATCCAGTCCAAAGGCAGTGTTGCATGTCCTGTGATGGTGAGTGACTGAAAACCCCTAACAGCAAATGTCCAGTAAAAGTTGAAAACTATTTTTCCAGTGTTATTTCTCCAATTTTCTACTCGCAGGCTGTATGTTTCATGGTAAAGAATATCCTGATGGCACTGAGTTTAGTGATGGCAAAGATCCCTGTAGCGTATGTTACTGTTATGGGGGGGAGGTCGTCTGCACCAAGATACCCTGTTATGGAGAGTGCAGCCACCCTTACAAACCACCGGGACAGTGCTGTGGAGAATGTGAACGTATGTAAAGTCGAACTCTGCCTACATTCCTAGTTTAGTTTCAGCACTCTCCTAATCACAAAGTGACATAATAATCTGTCTTTATTTGATAGGCTGTTTCCATAACAGTGCAGTCCTCATAAATGGCCAGTCAATCCCTGACCCAGGAGATCTCTGCTCTGAATGCACCTGCCAGGTAGCATCAGCACACACATATTCACATTCTCACTCCTGATGGTTAATCTCTTTAAACGACAGTGTTGTGCTTCTTCTCTTACAGAGAGGTTCAGTGCGATGTACGAAGAAGCCGTGTCCAGCAGCCACCTGTCCTCACCCGATCACCAGTCCATGTGGCTGCCCTGTCTGTGACGGTAACCAGCTTATGACATATCACAGTTGATGTCACAGAGTAAATGAGTAACCGATGTTTCACTCTGTGTGTAGGCTGTCATTTCCGAGGTGTGACTTATGTTGAAGGCCAGGTGTTTCCAGGAGGAGAGGGAAGGTGCCAGGACTGCACATGCTCAGTGAGTGCATTTAGTTTTGGGGCCTCTGACTTGTTGCACCCCTCACAGCTACCTTACATATTGTGTTTTTTCCACAGAGAGGTGAAGTGGTGTGCACACAGCGGAGATGTCCTGCTGTATCGTGCCCACACCCGGCCCTTGATGGCTGTGCGTGTGGAGTATGTGATGGATGCAATTTTAACGGACGAGGCTGTTTCAATGGAGAACGATTCCCACACCCTGCAGACCACTGTCAGCTCTGCTCCTGTTTGGTACTATCACGCACACACATTTGAATTTGTATCCACTGGGAAGAGTAAAAAAAAAAGTAATTTGAGTGTCAAATACTGAACACTTGTATGCTCTGAAAAATTTGTATCTTGCTGCTCCTTGGAAATGGATGGTAGCCGTCAATGGATTAGTTACAAGATTTACAGCAAGTAAGAAAAACATGTCAAACATTTACACACTTGCAGCATAATCCACTTTTTCTTCTGTTAAAACATATATTCAGTATATTACAAACATTCAGTGCTTTCCAAAATAAATTGATAAAAATACTGCTGGTACAATGAGGTGATAGCAAAGTATGTAGTGCATTTGTATAGAAAATATGAGTGTATTGAAGACAGTTAAAAAGAACACAGGGTCAACAGTATAATGAAATGTGATGAAAAACAGGTCAGCACAGTATTAAGTATATAATAGTTGCAATAGCAGCGCTAGACATAGAAGATAATAGAATAAAATGAGGTATTTTATATAAAATATAATAAAATTAAAATAAAATGTATAAATTAACTGTATACATTTTATAAGTTAATTATACACTGTATAAATGAGAAACTGCTGAATGTGAAGGTTTATACAGAGTATTAAGGAAGTATCACTGTAGGAATAAAAATGAGCATACTATATAAGTAAGAGACAGATTATATGCTACACTATATAAATAAATACTGTAGCCATTGCACGGTGCTTCAGAGCTTAGCAATGTCACCGCACATGTCGTTCAAACCCTTCAGCCAGATAGGACCTTTATTGACTCTCTATTGGTGTGAATGTGTGTCAGTCCTGTGATGAACTGGCAACCTGTCCATGTCCATATATCCATACTATATAAGTATACTATGCTACACTATATAAACATATGAAAACTTAGGATTGTGCGTTAAAGTGACAAGTGTGTGTCCTGGTATCATTGCTGTAGTCCATCATCTACTTATCTTCTGTAATTGACTGCGTAAAGGAAATAACCTCAGTGTGTTTCTGTGTATAGAACGGCGGTGTGGTGTGTACGCATGTGTCCTGTCCAAGTGTAGCCTGTGTGCGTCCGGTGACCCCTCCTGGGGAGTGTTGCCCTGTCTGCACAGGGATTTGTCTTCATCAGGGGAAAGAGTATCAGTCCGGCTTCTCATTTGCTTCACCCTCTGATCCCTGCTCATCATGCTCCTGTCTGGTTAGTGTGAAGACTTACTGAATGACAAAGAAACAAATGCCTGATTCAGATTATCTGATTAATTCCTCTTGTTCTCTTTTTTGCTCCTTCATCCCCTCCCCTGATCAGAATGAGGTGGTGAACTGTCAGAGGAGACCTTGTCCAATCCAGTGCTCCCATCCGGTACCTTCAGATAGTTGCTGCCCCGCCTGTGACTTCTGTCTGTATGAGGGTGTTGTCCACTCTCACAGTCACACCTTCACGCCCTTCTCTAGCCCCTGTCAGCGCTGCACTTGTGTCAGAGGCACTGTCACCTGTGTGCCCCTGGTCTGCCCAGCAACACCTTGCATCCGACCAGTTACCAAGCCTGGATATTGCTGTCCTGAATGCACAGGTGTTTGTCTAAATGTTTATGGCCTTAATATTTATTCTAAATTAATTAAGTCTCTGCAATAAAAGCAAGAATGATAATTCTGCAACTCACAAATTTTCAGCATGAGATGCACACATTACCATTTATGTTTCAAGCACATGGTGCAAGCTTATGCACAGATAAAAAACATAAAAACAATCTCTCTATAAAGACCTAACTGAAAAATCTCTTCACTTTTTCCCTTCTCTCTGTCTCTTGTCTGTCTTTGGTCTCAGTGTGTACACTTGATGGACAGGAGTTTAGTGATGGGCAGACATGGACCCTGAGTTCAAACCACTGCTCCACCTGCACTTGCCAGGTATGTCTCCTCCATCTTTGTCTTTTCCCTCCATATTTGCACCTTTCCTTGTGTTTAAATACTAAATCTCTCTGAGCTTTGCAGGCAGGTGAGGTGCAGTGTGCATCTCCTGAGTGTTCCAAGCTGCCTTGTATGCATCAGGTGACTGATCCAGGAACCTGCTGTCCTCGCTGTAGAGGTAAACATATCACTGGAAATTATAATCACAGGAGGAAATTGATTTACCAGTGATTGAATTTTCCCTCTCAGGTTGTGTGTATGGAGGAGAGGAGCATACCGAGGGCAGCAGCTGGTTCGCAGACTCGACTCCTTGCATGACGTGTATGTGTGTGGACGGGGTGACTACCTGCTCTGAAGTACGCTGTCTATCTCCCTGCATCAACTTCATCAGCGTGCCTGGAGAGTGCTGCCCTGTGTGTGCTGGTAAACAAACATTAGCTGCAGTTTATATTATAAATATTAATATACATATAGACTTTTTGGTACTTAATAATCCTATATATGTTATGAATGTTTTCAAATAGATTGTGTATTTGAGGGCAGAGTGTATGGTCCAGGTGACAGTTTCCATCCAGCCGATGACCCCTGTCAGATCTGCACTTGTGAGGTACGACATTGTGACATACGCGCCTCTACATCTGGAGACGTGATTCTGATTCTGTAACTTGTTATTTTAGTGATTTTCTTGATCTTAATAGATGAACTGATACATCTTTTAGTCAATAGTCAATCAGAAAACAGAGTTCAAAACCCAAAGAGTTTAGTTTAGAAGAGAAGCAGTACATCTTCAAGTCTGAGAAGGTGAAACCACACAGTATTTGGCATTTTTGTTTAATAAATGACTTAAATGACAAATAAATTGTCAAAATTGTTGCTGATTAATCTTCTGTCAATGCATTTCTAGATTAATCAACTAATTGTTTTAGCTCTATTTATTAATAGAGATAAGTAGTAATAGAATTAGATATGTAAGTTGCAGGGGTTAGTGTAGTTATCTAATGTGTGTGTTTCCCAGGTAATGCCGGATGGAGAGCAACACCTGAGGTGTTATCGAAAGCAGTGTCCCAGTCTGGTTGACTGTCCTAAGAGCAATATCTTCTTCTCTGGACCAGACACCTGCTGTCCTGTCTGTGCACGTCAGTACTAAATTGCACTTTCTGACATATCGTATGATCTCTGCATTGCACTGCTCTGTAACATTTGTGTGTGTGTGTCTTTGTCTAGAGCCTCTCAGTAACTGCACCGCTGCAGTAACTGGCAACGAAGTCTTGGCAACAGATGACCCTTGTTTTACCTGTCAGTGCCAGGTACCGCAGCACTTTTCTTCGCTCTGTTGTGATCTACGACTTTCCCTGAACTCAGTCTGAGAGTCTGAGAGTGATACAGTGTCTATGATTTAGGACCTGACGTGGACCTGCTTACACCAGATCTGCCACCCGCTCACTTGTCCTTTTAATGAACAGTTCACCCCTCCGGACTTATGCTGCCCTGTGTGTAAAGGTGAAATAACATTATCTTTCTTGCTTATCTGTATTCTGTTCCTTTTTTAAAAGTCGTACTGGCATTCAAACATCCAGAACAGTGATGGTTCTCCTGTGTTTCATACAGACTGTGTGATTGAGGGCCAGAACAGACGAGTGGCCAACGGCAGCAGCTGGACAGACAGCGATGACGACTGTGTCACATGTACCTGCAACGTGAGTCTTGCAGAAATACTCAGACTGCTTGTGCAATGCTTTAACTAATGCTAATAACATTTATATATTTTTTTTCAAATTAATATCTGAATATAAGATAATATGGCCAGAGGGACTTGATTCTGGTGATTTGCTTATGCTAAAGAAATGTAATTGCACAATAAGTAAGTATACAGGTAAAAATCCCACTTACACACAAATCATGCCTAAATAAAGACACACCTAATATTAGATGTATATATAATATAGATTTCCTAACCTAGGCCTGAGCAGTGGTGGAAGAACTACTCAAATCAACACTAGTCCTGCATTCAAAAATGTTACTTAGGTGAAACAACAGAATTATTATCAAAATGTACTGAAAGTATTAATTGTGCAGAATGGCACTGATCGGTTTTCTATTATTTTATCATTATTGTTGATATATGTGTGTGCAAACAGTACTGAATGGTGTAATTGGTCGAGCTGGAGCTTATTTTATCAAGTGAGTACTTTAACTGATAACGAGGCACCATATTTCATAACATGATCACTTGTTTTAGTGTAAAAAAAGAAAGAAAAGAAACTATATCTGTGAGGGTAATTTAGTGAAGAAAAACAACACATTTCTCTCTGCAATGGAGTCAAGTAGAAGTATCTGTTTCTGAAGTAATCTATTCTTTCATTTTCCTTAGCTGGGCTACATTGAGTGCAGCATTGAAGAGTGTTTACCTGCCATTTGTCTGGACGGTCAGAAACAAGTGAAGATTCCAGGGAAATGCTGCTATGAATGCCAAGGTATCAAAGCCAGCCAGTCCTGCGAGAGTCTGTGGTCGTGCTTGTTCTTAATATGGAACGTGTGTGTGTGTCGTAGACTCGGGAGTTTCGTGTTTGTACCAGGGAACAGTATATCACTCTAACGAACAATGGGAGGTGGATGAGTGCACCAGCTGTACGTGTGTGTTCGGAGATGTACACTGTCAAAGTGAACGCTGCCCTCCCCTCACCTGTGCAACAGTCAGTATAACAAACACACACACTTTCTTTCTTTCTTCTATCATCATAGTCTAAAATGTTCTGTAGAGAGACGTTAAATGTCTGACATTTGTCATCAGTGCAGACCGTTATTTGCCTCCCTCTATTTGTCTCCTGGGTTCCTCCTCACACAGCTAGAGTGGCTGAATCGGTGTGTTTGTATGTGTGTTTCCTCCCAGGACGAGATGCCAGCCATTGTCCCGGGTTTGTGTTGTCCTCACTGCCTTCCTCGTCCAGCCACCTGTATTGCCTTCGGAGACCCTCATTATCGCACCTTCGATGGACGCATGTTGCACTTCCAGGGAGCGTGCACGTATATCCTGGCACAAGACTGTGAGGGCGGAGACTTCAGGTGAGCGGGTCACTATGGTTACCCAAGGTGCTTTGTTTGTTTGTTGTTTTAAAATATTGGATACATTCACCTCTTCCTGTCTTATAAAAATCATTCATATTCTTTTAAGAACAACATACCATCTCATGTGGATTTTCAATAAAGCACATTTTATAAGTTTTATAAAATGTTAAAAAAAAATTGAAATGAAAAATTAATCATTACACTCTTTATACCCCGTTCTGTGTTTATACAGTATTCATGCCACTAATGATGATCGTGGCCGTAAAGGAGTGTCCTGGACTAAAGAGGTGACGGTGTTTATAGGAGACGTCACAGTGCAGCTACTCCAGGACTGGGTTGTGAAGGTTTGTGTGTACAAATATTCCAAATACATTTTGTGTAATCATGTTTGTGTTCTGTATCCACTCAGCTATTCCTGTACTCCTCAGGTGAACGATGAGGTTGTGACTTTGCCATTCCTCAAAGAGCCATACATCTATGTCGAACGACAAACCAACACCATCTTACTCAACACCAACATCGGGCTAAAGGTGCAGTTTTGTCTGTTTTATCTATCATTGTTTTGGTGGAAAGCATATAGTTTAAATATTAACCGTTTAGGCAAACACTGATACACCTTGATCATCTTTAGGTACTGTGGAGTGGTCGTTCGCATCTAGAAGTGAGTGTGCCAGGCTCCTATAAGAGCCACACCTGTGGTCTTTGTGGAAACTTCAACAATTACTACCAGGATGACCTCCGAATGCCAAACGGACGAATCAGCCAATCAGAGTCTGACTTTGGCAACAGCTGGAGGGTAAGATAAATACTCAGAGAATAAACTGAGGCATAATAAAAGAAATAAAGTTGTCATACAAAAACAAGTCAAACAACTATTTGTCATTTTAGGTCACAAATGGTAGCCACTCTCTGACATCCTGTCGTCCCGGTGAGAACGTCGACCCCTGTAAAGAGGCAGGCTACCAGGCCAAGAAGGGGGCTAACGCTCGCTGTAAGGTCCTGAAATCTGCTACCTTTAAGCCCTGTCATCGTGTGGTACCCCCTGAACCGTGGTACGGAGCCTGTGTGTATGATCTCTGTGCCTGCGGGGCCAATACTGACGAGTGCCTTTGTGACACACTGGAGGCCTACGCCAGTCAGTGCAGAGAGGCTGGAGTCATCCTGAAGTGGAGGGGCCCATCACTGTGTGGTGAGTACAACACACACTTAAATATACCTTGATAATTTACTGAGTCAGGACCAAAACAGGTTTTCAGTTACTTTAAACATGTACATTTGATTATGAAATGATAAGATATATAAGGGGTGATAAGTAAGATTTTCTACTGAACTATGCTGTTAAATAATCTTTGCTATTCTAAAAGCAACAATTTAGTGTGAACCAATGAAAATAAACAGACAGTTTCTCCTTTGAAACAATGATCTTATTGTTGTCAGACACCTGCTGATTCCTACTGGTCACCAGTTAAGGTCAACAGAAGTCACAGTCTTGGAGTCACAGTGGTCACAATGTTCTCAGTCTCTCATTGTTTTTTCCTCTGTCACTGTCTTCCACAGCTGTGGGCTGTCCAGTGGAGAGGGGCTTTGTGTTTGACGAGTGCGGACCCCCGTGTCCTGTAACCTGCTTTAACGTTGACGTACCACTGGGGGTGATAGAGAGCCACTGCTTCAAGCCTTGTGTACCAGGCTGCCAGTGTCCTGCTGGTCTGGTTTTACACAACAACTACTGCATACAGCCAGAAAAGTGCCCCAAGATCATTCATGGCAACACCTCATAATGCTTGAACTTCTCACTTTCAAGTGGACACTTGCACACACATGCACTACCACCTCTAATAATCTTTATTCCACTCGAGGACTGCACAAACCTTCTGTTACTGTACAAGTTTGAAAAGGAAAAATATCTCAACAGATTAACCTCCATGACGTGTGGATTTAACACAATGACTGAAGAGAAATACTGCATTTTAGTTTTATTATTATATGTAGCACTGAATATTTATACTACACAAGGGTTTGTTGTTTAAATTTCACAAGTTTCTTGGTGTTGTCCTAACAGTTTTGTTTTATACACTTAGACACATAGAGACTGATATTGTCCACAGCGTTTATATTGTTTTAACAGTATTATTTACCATCAAAAGAGCATTTGTTTACTGTACAGGTTCATTTCAGCACAGTGCAATGTCTGACTGTATATACAAGCTACATAATCTCAGGTCTCTCTTTTTTTCCGTTCTCCATCCTACAAATAAACAAAGGATTCACTAATATTTGCTGTGTTTCATTTTCATTAAATTCATTATTCATGAAGACATTAGTGTGATCTTGATGTTACATTTTACTTTTATTTAATAAGAGGTTTCCTGAAAAGCGTTACATTTTATTAAATTAGCTGCTTGTTTAACTTAGGGGGTATTTTAGTGAGTGCACTATGCAGAAATGTGAAATATCTTTCCAGTGCAACATATATGTAAATATATTCCAACAATTTATTTAAAAAGGAAAATGAAAATTGGGATTTCAATGGAAATCAGTAGAAATTATGAACCTAAAAATAAAGCCTGATAAAAAGTTACCATGATCATGAACCAGTGGGTGTTTTATAAGATTCATGATGACATATAATGTATGAGACATAATATGTACAAGCTGGGATCCACCAACTTTCACTAGTAGTTCAGTGTTACTGAACACTTTTCACACAGGTGTAATGACTCACATGGTCATGTATCACCTTTCACTTCTCTCTGTCTCCCTCTGACAGATACACTGTCACTTTTATAGCTTGGTAACTCGACCCAGCTGTTGTCCAGAAGACTGCTGTAACCATAGTAATAGCCTGTATAATTTATTAGCCCACACTGGTGAAAACATGGAGCGGGTAAGTCGTGTTTTGACACCGCAAAACTGCATTTGTTTTCCATATGTAAACTAAAACTGATATGTCCTCGTATCTTCCTGTCCTCAGGATTGTATCGCCGGTCTGTACCAGTTTCTGGGTATTTCTGTCGGAGCAGAGTTCTCCTCTGAAGATGTGAGCCTCCTCTACCACAAAGTGTTTCATGTTCCTGTCCACACTGATGAAGCACATGCAGCTATGAAAAAGGTAAAGATTCATTTTAAATAATAAATATCACTATCAAAGCAGCTGATCATTTAATCAAATAACAGACATTAAGGAATATGAATTCTATATGTTTCAGATTGCAGGAAGTGACAATAATTGGTCATGTGTTGGTGAAAATGTGTTGGATGTTCTCCTAGAAATGGAAAGGGAGAGGGAAAACAAGGAAGAGGTCATTAATTAATTTATCCTCTAAGTGTCACTTATTATTTTGTCATCAATACTAAGAGTCAATATTCTTATTTACAGCTTTACTGGGACCTCCAGCTGCTAAATATTGGGAATCTCAATTCTCTCCATGCAATGGACAAGCCAATCATAACAGATCTTCACGTGTTGAATTCCCTGCATCAAAACACAGAACCAAATAATTTCAAAAAAGCTCACAACCAATCAGATTCAGGGTCGATACAGTTATGTAACTTCATAGACAGTTTACAGGTATGTATCCTAAAGCGTGGCAGATTTTCTCCTGCATAAGAAGAAATTTCTGTGTTTATCATTACATTCTCTTCCCACACACAGAAGGAGAGGCTGGTGGGGAAAAAAGAGCTATATGGGAGTGTGATGGGTGTAAGGAGGCTCAAGAAGGCAGCCAGACAGTGCTGGGCCAGGTAACTATAAGAAAAAATTTCAAATTTCTCAAAATACAATACTTGACTACCAGAGGTAGAGGTAAATATTTTATATTTTATTCCACTACATTATGTTTCTTTGAGTTTCCTGTTACTTTGCAGCTATTCTTACAAAACATACAGTAAGTTTAGCTTAAATGAATTAAATGATGCATTTCCACAATTAAATAGTCCAAACAGTTGTTTGATGTAAAGTCACTTTACTTGTATTTTACTGCTAATATTCTTTCTCACCTTTAGTAGAAGAAAATGCAGACTATTTCATTTAAAGCAGGCCTACACAACTCTCGCTGAACAGCAGCCACAGGAATAATATTACACACTACAACATATTGTAACAACAAAATCTAAAGTCAGTGAACTGACCCAGTAATGTGTTATGCATATATCCACCTTACATAAGATACTGGTCATAAAAGACCAAGTAAGTTGTCACACCGAGGTGTATTCATTTTAGCATTCATGTATTTAGAAATATATATTTGTAATTGAATTCAACTTTTAATTTCTTTGAGGTCAAATGTTTAGTGTCACAGGCATTGCACTATTCATTGAGTGTGCCTGAAAGCGCACACTATATGTTATCCACCGCACTTCTTCCACTTATTATTCTTACGCCATTTTTTTGGCTCGCTTCTCCTTCCAGAGTTTTTGTCGCACACACACAAAACAGGTATCAAAATATGCAGCTCGGCTGGGATCGGTGTGCTATGACTTTTTCTAAGAGTTTCGGCAAAAAAAAAAGTGTATTGCAAGAATTTTCGAGACCTAGAGTGAGTGATGTAATCACCACAGTGGAGAGGGAGAGGAAAATTTGTCTAAAAATAAATTTGTAAACTGTGATTGTGGCCGCAAATGTCAAGCTACTGAAATCATTTATAGCTAGAAACCTAGGAAAATTTGTCGTCTCACTCACTTCAACAGATACTTTAACAGACTTTGGTTCTTCAGCTTCTCAGGTATTTGTGGATCAATGAGACTTCAATAAATTCCTGCTTTAACCAAAATGGAAGGTGACTGATGCTTACATCCTTTTTTTTTGTCATTTTATTGAAATGCCTTATTGAACTGAATGTAGAGATAATGATACCTTCTTTATATATTTAAAAACAAGGGAAGAAAGAAAGGAAGGGGAAAAAACAATGAAAGAAGGAAGGAAAAAACGAGGGAAGAAAGAAGGAAGGAAGGAAAAAAACAACAAGGGAAGAAATGGAAGGAAGGAACGAAGGAAGGAAGGAAGGAAGGAAAAAACGGCAAATGGAAGGAAGGAAGTAAGGAAGGAAGGAAGGAAAAAAACGACACATGTTGTATTAATACTGAATTTGCTGAGCAGTGTCAGTACTAATGTATGGGGGCGACGGGGCCAGAGTCAGGCACACTCAAAATTTCTTTAGAAATTTTCTAGTTTTACTTTACATAAAGGATTTTTATTGTGTCACTAGATACAATTAACTGCTTTATGCAATGTTACCAGCCAATCCTTACGCATTGAAGGGTTTGTTTACTATAATAATGACGTTTGTGTTTGTGTTCTTAGATTGGTGTCAGAGGGGGTGCAAAGTATATTTCCCACTTCCTGTCAGAGCCAAAGCCTCGAGGTCAGGGATCAGGCCTGGGGCTGTGTCACCCTGCCAGATGTCCTCCTCTTGATAGAAGTGAAATACGATGTGGTGACCCACTTACTTTATACAGAAATGCTCCAAGAGCACTACAGTAAGGAAACGTTTCTGTTGTCACAGCATAACACAGAGAACAGTCTCAACTTACACTGCATCATAAAGCCGGGTCAGGATGCTACACATTCCTTTCTCTTTTTTTTTTCTGGGGTGTTTTTCTGTGATACCACAGCTCTGAGTATCTGGGAGACCCTGCTGCCATGGCAACAACATGAGGAAGAAGAAGGGCTGGAGGATCTTGCAGAGGAGGCTTTGGAGTCAGGTGACATGATCCGTTTGGCTGAGCTGCCGGGAGCATTCAGGATATACAGGTAACAAACATGCCACAAAGTTATTATTGTAAATTTAAGATGAAATGAAAACTAAATATACTGGAATGCCTTAAACTGAAAAGAAAACACCAAACTACAATACAATAATATTTATTGGTTACAAAATGAAATAAAAAACACTATGTACTCATGAGAGAGGAGTAATTTCTGTTATGATTCCAACTCAGAAACTCGCCTTCAGTTTTGGATACAAACATGGACAGTGTGCTTAATCAGAATTCAAGTAAACATTTGGAAAAGCACCTTCCATTTTTCTATACCATTATAATAATAAAATCATTCTCGTGCAGTGCCTTGCCTCGAGCATCTTTAAGAAGCCATCCTGAGTCCAGGGAACAGTCTTGGTCTGCTGTTTCGCTACTGTATGAGATTCACACATTACGTCAACAAGAGATGGACACACTAACAGTCCTGGGCAAGAGGTAAATACTTTTGAGACACGTTCAGATCACATAAACTGTAATCTGTTGGGAGTAAGCCACTGGAAAAGAAGAAAATAATTCAAAATACTGTCAGATGAGTTGTCAATCCCAAATATATCCACATGCTTGACTTAGGAATACTCTTACAATAATCTTATTTACTTACTTGTACCCAACACAAGTTAACACTAATGCAAGAAAATTGTTTAATACATGCCTCTATCCAGGTCTGGGATGAGATGATTCATTAATCCTTTGCATTACAGACTTGACGGGGAAAGTCTGACACTGATGTGTCTACACGTCAGGTTGGCAACTCTCAGAGCTCAGAGAGAAAAAATGTCCTATAGCGCTCTTCTGGCAGCTTGGCAGTCCTGGGAGCCATGGTGAGGCAAACAAGCACTAACAGTGAAAATAACAGCTCAGTGCTGGAAATGACTATTACTTCTTGGTCTTGCGTTAAGTCTTTTGTAAGTTTAGTTTCAGTTATACACTGTGTGTCTCTTATATCTGTCCAGGCCACATGTTAAGAGTCCGTGCAGAGCAGATCAGGTGGCCCTGTGGTTACATGGTGAAGAGGAAGAGCAAAAGGAAGACTTTATCACAGTGTCAGCACAGCAGGTAATGGAAATCTGCTTATGGGCCACTGATTCTGAGACATAGGCAGTGCATGCTTAAAGACAAACTAAAATACTTTTATCAGCAGCAGAACAAAAACTTTGGCCCTGTCACAACAGGCAGTGCTGCAGTTGCTTGTGCTGACTCAGGAGCAGGAGAGGAAGCACCTTATCAAGTTGGTACATGGGGTCTCCCTGGAGGATTTACAAGATCCAGGTTGCCGAGTGGCTCCAAAAGAGGGTAAAAATCTATATTCTCTTCTTTCCCTGCTGCGTGTTTGTCAGAATTATCTTTGTTTTGTATATCCCATTCTTTTTTGTTTCCTATTTCTCATGCAGATAGTCATGAGGAAGTTGCTTTAAGAAATGGCTGTATAAAAAGACTGAAACAAATCCATGCTGGCCTACAAACAAGCAACGAGACTCAGACCCCCTCAAAGCAAACAAACCATCAGCCAGAGCACCAAATGGAGCCCCACATAAGCAGTAACTCGGCAATGTGGTCCCAACAAAAGCTGGAGGATTGTTCCCTGCTCCTCTTGACCCATCTGACAGAGCACCAAGAGGTCCAAGTTTCTGCAGTACTGCCAGCACTGATGGACAAGGTGAGTCAAGACAACCACAGCATCCAATCCAAAGATTCCACAATAACACATGATCTTTTTTTATGTCTATTAGAGCGCACAGCGGATCCAAGCTCTGCGAGATGAGTATGAATCCGAACTTCAAGCACAGCGCTACACCAACATACTCCAACTCCTGATCTCAGATGCCCCGCTTACTCCAGGCTCTATACTCACTCCTTATCCGAACTTAACTGAAAATAACAGCAATGAGCAGATCGCAGCCCAGTCCTGCGGCAGGGGTCCAGGCAATGCTCAAAACAGCAGTGGTGGGCCAGGTGATGCTCCAACGGTTGATTCAAACAGTAGAGACAGCAGAGAACTGAATGGAGTGCAAATTGCAGATGGAGCTGACAGACAGGATGTCTGTACAGGTACTGCAAACACATGCAATCACAGATTACCATACGTTAACAACTGCAATTACAATATTTTGCATTACCCCAGGTTGTGGAGCGGCTATAGAGGACCCGCCCTACTTGGAGTTCTTGTGTGTGTCAGATCCAGCAAGTAATACTCATCAGAGTCTCACTGCAGACGGAGAAGGAGCCCAGGAAGCAACAGAGGCTAATGCAGTAAAGAGCCCCCAGAGCTATGAGAAACAGGCCTCACTGATCACTCTTGCTTGGAGCAAACTACCAGAGGATGACAATGACTCTGAGGAGGAGGCTGCCCAAGTCCAGCCAATTGATATAAGCAGCACAGATGAACACACACATGGTGAGGAGACGTCTGAAGAGAGAGACAAGGAAGATCTAAAAGCCACTCATCACCACCCTGACATACAGTCTGCAGGCCAGCAGTCCAGCACAGTAAGTAAGGTAGTGTAAAGATGCACAAAACATTGTATCACTATGTCATGCGTCTGATTTTTTTCTTCTATATTCTTGTTAGTTGACTTTAGAGGAGAGAGAGACTGCTAGTCAACTACAGAGCGGAGAAGCTGTATCTGAATGTGACCTTCCAACACATGCCTCAGCAGCAGAGACCCTGCAGGATGCACAACCACATCTCTTAGTAGTCCCCCCTGAGATTAAACGGCATGCTGGTGACCTCTGCTCTGGACTGTCCAATGAGAATGTGGAGAGGGAGGAGGTGGAAATGTGTCCCACTGCACCGGAGTCAGAGCTGAGAGGGCCTGAAACCACTCACATGAAGGACCAGAAATATAATTCACAAAACACAGTAAGTATATCTACACATTTACACAACTAGGCCTCATGATTTGTACTTTTTTACATAACTTACTTCTTTTTAAAAGTGCCGTCAATCTGCTGTTTCCTGTTGAAAAGGTTGACTGCAGCCCTGCAGAGAGGGAATCCACACTGATCGCCAAAGAACCAGTTTCGGCAATGGAGAGAGAAAGGACGATGCGCAACCTGGTGGACATGCAAAGAAAGGTCGAACAGAAGCAGCAAAGGGATAGAGAGAGACAGCTGCTGAGGGTGAGAGACAGCAGCATTTTTGGTGGATAGTGGATAAAGTTTTCAGGTCATAAGGGGGGAGAGGTCACGTCACCCTGGATTGTTTGTCTTTCAGGTTCAAGAACGTCTGTCGATCATCCAGAACAGAAAGGCAGAGGAAGACCTGCTCGGCCTGAAACACACAGACCGGCTCAAGCACCTCACACAAGATCTACCACAGGTAAGAACTGTAGATTCAGGGAATCATTCTGCATAACGTGATATACATTTTGCTTTGTGCACCTTTCATTCAGGAGGATAAGAACCAGCAGAAGACAGTTGTCAGAGAGCGACTCGAACAGCTGAGAAGAGAGCGATCTTATATCATGCAGTCCAAACGAGACAGGTAAGGAACACCTAAGTAGTGTTAACATCATCCCTTCTGTTGTCTTTGTATGTCTGGTCTATTCTATTTGCATTTTATCTCCTTTAACTTTAGCTTTACTCATTTTAGTCTGGTTTTTATTAGTTATTGCTTTTTAATATCATTCTAATGGTTTTCTTTGTCAGTGTAAAACACTTTGAATTGCCTCTGTGTTTGTAATATGTTATATAAATCATGCACAGCCTTAATTTTTTTTTTTTTTAACTCCTAGGAATACTGCAGGATTTAAGGAGCTCTTGGGTCCTGTATCTCTCCAAAGCAAAGAAACAGACGATGGAGCAGACTGAGAAACTACAGCTGCTTAAATTCATGTAATTGTCAACAACATGCGACTTCAAACCACAAAATACCTCAACTAATGATTTTCTATTCATTTAAAAATCGATTGAACTGTTCTTCGGATAAAACTCTGATGTTAATGTTGCAGTTTGTATCAATAGTGCCCTTCATTTGTTTGTGCTCATATAAACCAGGTTATTTCAGGTTGTGCATATGAAATAAAAACAGACATGAAACTTGCAGTGACTTGTGTATTATACAGTTTAATTATCATCTTGACAAACATAAGCATCAACAGTAACGTCATTTATCAATGACCCCCTTCAGTTGTGTACACATTATCCCCCTGTGGCCCGAAATTACATACACAATGAGTCGCAGAGGTGCATGTTACAGAGTCTACAGAGGTTCCATCAACTCCCCTTCATGTGAATGCAACATGTATATCGGCACTGTTGGCCATTGCTTGTGTCACTTAGAGTGTAAGAAATAATATGATTAGATGAAGGATACTGCTGTAGACTTTGAATGCACCTATGGACTGGGGTTGTATTTATTTACAGGTCTATGGGAATGGGAATATCGTAATATGATTTGGCTAACAACTCTACAATGGGGGAGATATGTATAATACAGAGGGTTGGTGCGGGCCCAGTGGTTTTCCTGCAAGAGAGGGTGATCTCTCCGTCCTGGTGAGAACAGGGAAAATGTCTACGTAGGATAGATTCTCAACAAATAAACATTCTGTTTTTTTTCCTGTTTAATTGAACCTATATAGTGTCCACTCACACTGCAGTCCAACACAAAGCAGGAAAACCCATCACGCGAATAAGCCGGAACATTCCACAGTAGCTCACACACACATACTGAGCCACTGCATTACAAACATACATACATACAATGTACACGTGTCCTCATATCAAATGAAGAGTACACAATTCAGGTTCAAGTTCTGTGCCCTCGAACACACTGACATTCAAACCAACAAAGACAAACAAGCTTAAATTTCAAACTAAAACAAGATGCCTGGCCAACAGTTGCTATACTCAGGGCTTTAATATTCTAGTAATGTGACAGCTAAACAGAACCAGTCCCATTTTCAAAATATGACAATTCACCTTAGAGGATGCAGGATGGGTTAAACATGTGCGGTTCTCAGCAGGCTGTGCAGAGGACACACTTTTAGGGCTGTACTCAGGTCAGCTCTTATGACAGCAGGGCACTTTGATAGCAGTGACACACTGAAATTTCAAAGAAGTGTGGCGTCAGATTTCTCTGTTGTATCCGGAACCTGGATCTACACGTGTAAGATCTTCAGCAAGAAAGCAGCATGCGCTTGTGTGTGACAGACTAAACTACACCTTATACAAGATAGTCAACAATATTTGCATTTTATACACTAGACTGGTGTTTCCCACAGTGAAAGGTAAAAGCCTAGAATGAAAACGGGGAGGTCCAAATCGAGTTCAGTCAGTGAACCGCTGAGACTGAGACCACCTTCATGCTGGAGGCTTTGATGGGCACTACTGTCCATAAACACAAAATGGTCATCACACATCCAGCATATCTCTGACTTATGGGCACCATGGAACTGAGGAGGGTGAATATACGTGTATATGTATTTTGTGTACGTCTCTTTTTTCATAGGAGTCATGAAAGGAGAGAAATGTGCGTGTGTATGTGCGTCAAGTCTT
Source organism: Larimichthys crocea (assembly GCF_000972845.2). Taxonomy (NCBI): domain Eukaryota; kingdom Metazoa; phylum Chordata; class Actinopteri; family Sciaenidae; genus Larimichthys; species Larimichthys crocea. The sequence goes on along the minus strand of NC_040031.1, from coordinate 18,814,447 downwards.
GAATGCTGTTAGCAATGGGACTCAAGGGATGCTCGTGTATTTATGTGTTTACGTGTGTGTGTGTGCATGTCTTTATGTATGAGTCTCTCTATTGGTGTGCGCACTGCACCCCCGGGCCATGGTGGCCCCCTTCCTCATCAGAACTATCATTGTAGGCCTCTCTCCTGGCTCCACCTCCTGACCCTTGACTCCTGTCAAAATCTGTCAGGTCAACTTCCTCCGCATCTGCTGCGATCACGGGATTCTCAGCGCGGGCAGGCAGCAAGCACTCGAGTTCCTGAAAATTAAAAAAACAAACAAAAAAAACACACAAAGTCATTCAGGCTTAACGTTATGTCATAATTTTGCAAAATGGGAGGCTTATGTGTTTCTCACTCACGTTGAGCTTTTCGGCGCTGATCCAGTTGTTTTCAGGGAACTGGACGTCAAATTTGACGTAAAGGTCTCCCTTCTCGAAAGGGTTTCTGTACTGAGGCATTCCCTCTCCCTTCACCATTCGAATACACCCTGCCACACAAACATACACCAACAAAAGCGTGTAAAAAGTATGCCGGCGCAATGAGAACAATACAGTAAGAGGCTTGTGACAATTGTGCAATTTACAAGCTGTGTACTATATATTGTGACATGAGCCAAGAGAGTAATCAGGTAATTAAAAACGGTAAATGTTTGAAAATAGGAACACTTTGCCTTTGGCATTTTATGATGTGCTACAATAACAATTAAAAATCGTATTACTTGGGATTTGTTTCATAACCATCATTAAAAAGTATGTGTATATCTGGGTGTGTTTGTGCACAATCCATAATTAATGGTGTTTGAGTGGTCACGGAGATTATAGTTTTTTTTTTTTTTAAAACAACAAAAATGATGACATGCAGGCTGCAGAGAAAGTAAAACTCTCTGCTACACTGGAAATTTACCAGCAATCTGACATATGGCTGATGTTTATTGCTCACTGCGCTTAGTTCGGCAAGCCATTATTCCATATCAGCCTGCACTCCATTAGTGTCGGGGTAGAATTTTTTTTACAAAGCATCTTTTAAGTGTGTTTTAGAAACACTCTATTCTGGCCCAAAAATAAAGGTTTGCTCCAAAGCCACCACCTAGAAAAAAAAAAAAAAAAAAGCTGGTTTGTCACAAAATATGTGATATCAAGACATGTTTACCTGGTTCAATGATCTTGCCAGGTGGGTATTTCACAAGCAACTGACGTCCATCAAGGTGTGTGACAGTCATCTGGAAGCCACACAGAGCCTCAACCAGTCCGATACGTTGGACCATATGAAGGTCGCTGCCTTCACGGCGGAAATCCTGGTTTAGATTCAATAAAATGTGTTAAACAAATACAAAAACATCCTCTTAGCCATGAGAATAATGTAAATACAAATAATCAAACAATATCAGAAGCCTTTTTTTTTTACCTCATGCTCTTTCTCTTGAAGAACCAGGACTATATCTCCTGGTTCGACTCCTGGTGCTTGGTCAGCTTCCCCAGAGAATGTGATCTTCTGTCCATGTCTCATGCCTTTGTCCACATGCACCTCCAGAAGCTTAGTCTCCTTACTCACCTTATGACCCTCACACTTTCTGCAGCGGTCCTTCTCATTTATCACCTCACCTATATTGGCACACATGGAGAGATTGGACAATTTCAAAGTGCTGCTTTGCCTATTATTGTACATTGTCATGTCATTGTGTGGGCGTTCGTGGACACATTACCCTCTCCATTGCAGTCTGTGCAGACTGACTGCATCTGTTGGACCATCCCTGGAGCCAGCTGTCTAATCATGATTCTCATACCTCGTCCTCTGCACGCCACACACTTTTGCACTGCTCCTGCCTTACCCCCCTGACTAAAAAAGGCAAACAATAAAGCATCAGCACTGTTACCAGAAATTTCTATGTAACAAAAATCACTGCAATTACATACTATGTTCCATTGGGGCTTTGAAACTATAGATCAATATGCCTCTTCGTTCATTAAAATGAAAAAGCAAACTCACCCATTGCAGGCACCACACAGCACGTTCTTGCTGAGCTGCAGTTTGGTGGTTTTGCCGTTGTATAGATCTTCAAGAGAAACTCTGTGGGACAAAAAAAAAAAGTGGGTTGTATGCAATATCATATTATATTTGAAGCACCCACAGAAACACCCAGAGTGCATTTAAGTCATATACTTACTTCAGAGGGTGTACCATGTCATCTCCTCTCCTCTTGCCTCCATTGCGTCCTCTGCCCTGTCCACCCATGAACCCAAACAGTCCTCCACCGAAAATGTGAGAGAAGATATCGTCCATGCCCGGCCCGCCGCCTCCTCCCTCCCGTAAACCCTGTTCTCCATAGCGATCATAAAGCTCCTTCTTTTCTGGGTTTGTCAGAACCTCATAAGCAAAACTGATCTCTTTAAACTGGAAAATAAAAACACACACACCAAGAAAAAAAAGAACAAAAAACATCAGAGTGCTTGACACAGTGATACATAAAATACAGCACATCACATCAGAGCAGAAGGGGTGAACTAGTTTTGTTTTTGATGAGCACCTCTTATAAAAAGAAACAAAAAAAAGACTTGTCTCTTGTGTCACATTCTTGCAGAATATTAAGTATAAAGGAGGGCAAATCAAAAACTAATGCACTTTCCTCTAGGGAAAAGCTGTTTCATGTTCTGTGCTCTAATCTGCACCTTGCATTAATCCTCAAAAGAGCTAGGCCATGTGGTCGTGACAAACTAAATTGACATCATTACTTTGTCCCAATTGTTGAGCGATTGAGGTGCTGCTGGTGGTGGTACTGTTGCTAACTATGGTTTTGCTGCTGTTACCAGGGCGGCTGTGGCTCACAGGGTCGTCCACTAATCAGATGATCGGCGGTTCGATCCCCGGCTCCTCCGGTCTGCATGTCGAAGTGTCCCTGGGCAAGACACTGAACCCCAAATTGCTCCCGAAGGCTGTGCCATCGGTGTGTGAATGTGTATTAATGGTTAGATCCTCAAACTGATGAGCAGTTGGCACCTTGCATGGTAGCCAATGCCATCAGTGTATGAATGTGTGTGAATGGGGTGAAAGAGATATGTAGTGTAAAAGCGCTTTGAGTGGTCGGAAGACTAGAAAGGCGCTATATAAGTACAGTCCATTTACCATTTACCATGATATGCTTTGATGAATCATACCTTGTCTCCGGCGTCAGGGTTCTTGTCAGGATGGTACTCTTTGGCCAGTTTGCGGTAGGCCTGTAAAACAAAAAAAACAAACAAACATCAACATAAGTAAAGTCATGTGAGCTCCCTGAGATCTGTGTAGCTTTGCTAGCACATCACTAAGTGTATTAACTGTCCTGACCAGCCTCACTAGCCAAGGGCTTGACCTGTGGACCTGCTGTCAAACACATCAGCTGCCTTTGACATCTCAAGACACTCACACACTTTTACTCCAAAGTGAAGATGTCCTCAAAACTACATTTAGAGTTTACCTGCTTTACCAATAGAGCAATAACAGCTATGGTCTTGTGGAAAATTCAAATGCAGATAACACTTATTTCTGACATTTAAAAAAAAAAGGTTTTAAAAGTGAGTCACACTGTGGCTCCGTCTCCACCGCCCAGCATCCACGTTAAAAATGTGGAAGGAAAAACATCTGGAAAGACCGAAGGCGACTGTGTCATAATAGTTCAAGATAAGCTCATATTTATCAAGTTATATGGCTGGACGTAAGGACGAATAAACAAGGACGCGAACATATGATTTAAATGTGTCGAGTCGTGTGTAACAAGGGTCATAAACGATGCCTGCCGGGTGTTTGGATGTAGTTTGGAGCACATAGCCAGGTGCATGTTGGCTAACTACGCTAAGTACACAGTGGTGAGGCTATACGACGGATGAAACGATCACAAGTTTAGCTGTGTACGTTTAATTTCACGGTGAATTCAATGTAACCAAATGTTACCGACCCTGTAAAACACACGCAGTTTTCTTTCCTTGGTGTTTTCTAGCTCTAGGTGAGGTGTTTATCTAACGCTTTTACTGGCGTCGATAATGCTCGGCTCGGCCCTGGCTATTTGCTGGAGCGTCGTTATCATCTAATAACTAGCCGGCGCGCTATCACACTCGTGGTCACCCCGTGTATTTCTTGGTTTTCGAGCAGGCTCAACTCAATCGTTCTCATTTATAACAAAACGTAAAAAAAAAATAAGTCAGGCTGGTATTTCACCGATACCAATAGGTAGCTTTAATTTTCCACGCAACGAAGCACTGAACGGTTACCCATGGTAACTAGCTTAGCTTACCAGCTAGGCTCACTGTAAACTAGCTCATGTTGATTAGCTTGTTTCTAGGCCACAATTTCACTGGTGACCTCTCTTCCTTTTTTTTATTTTTTCATTCCGCTCTAACACCAACAAACTCCCCTTTTTATCGGTTCAGAGGACGCGTTACCTTTTTGAGTTCATTTTCAGAGGCTGATGGTGAAACTCCGAGGATGTCGTATAGCTTAGTATCCACAACGTTCGCCATGATGCTAACCGGCTACACAGAGAGACCTTCTGCGGAGCTTCAGCCGAGAGAGGAGCCGACGCAAGATTCACCGGCTGGGACTGAGCGAGGGTTGCCAGATACTACGACAGACTCAAACACCCACTCGGAAACAGATGCCAAAAAGCAGCAACCATATCATTTCAATAAGAGTTATGTTTGTGAATGTGTCGTTATATTTATTAATATTGAACAAAATAGTAACAATACTTACTTTAACCACAATGTTTCCAATTTGCCATGTTTTTATTATTACGGATATCAGAATAAGTAGTACTGTAGTGATAGCAAGAAAACAAAACTTTAACACTATACACCTATACAATATCCCATTTTAACACTATATACACACTATATACACATGTATAAATAAGAGTTAAATAAAACCAGTAACAGTAAAATAAAAACAAGTAACAGTGAACTATGTAATATGTAAATATAAAACCTTATGACTAATTTAGTCTTTGAAATAAATAACAGTTAAGTAAAACCAGTAACAGTAAAAAAAAAAAAAAAAAGTAACAGTGAACTATGTAATATGTAAATCTAAAACCTTATGACTAATTTAGTCTTTGAAATAAATAACAGTTAAGTAGAACCAGTAACAGTAAAATAAAAACCAAGTAACAGTGAACTATGTAATATGTAAATCTAAAATCTTATGACTAATTTAGTCTTTGAAATAAATAACAGTTAAATAAAACCAGTAACAGTAAACAAAAAAAAAAAAAAAACAAGTAAAAGTAAACTATACAATATGTAAATCTAAAACCTTATGACTAATTTAGTCTTTGAAATACATAACAGTTAAGCAGAACCAGTAACAAAAACAAGTAACAGTGAACTATGCAATATGTAAATCTAAAACCTTATGACTAATTTAGTCTTTGAAATACATAACAGTTAAGCAGAACCAGTAACAAAAACAAGTAACAGTGAACTATGCAATATGTAAATCTAAAACCTTATGACTAATTTAGTCTTTGAAATACATAACAGTTAAGCAGAACCAGTAACAAAAACAAGTAACAGTGAACTATGCAATATGTAAATCTAAAACCTTATAAAGAATTTAGTCTTTGGGAGACTGTACAGAGAATACATTGATTGTTTAAAGTGCATGTGTGGCAGATTTCACTTATTAACACTTAAAATACATGAGGTTGAAATGGCCATAAGTTTACTTTTAGGTTTCCCTGTGAATGCAACCAAACTACTAAATTATTTAAATATCATTTGAACACAAGAAATTGCATTTGTATGTTGATTAATGTGGGGTGGTGGCCTTTTGAAGCTTCGGACTGTCTGAAGTTCAAAGGTCCCCTATGAGTGAATTTGACTTTTTTTTAGTGTATCCCTAAATCTTAAGAGTTTCCATAAGAACCAGCATTTATCTGAGGTAGGTCAAACTGAAAGGCCACTCCAGAGAGAGAACTGTGTTGGGACATTTTGTAATAAAACCTTGTACATAAGGTACATTACAACCATGAAGCCAACCAACACAGCTTTAAGCATTGACAAAAACATCACTACATTAAACTCCTTATGCGAATAGGAGTCATTACTTGTAGTTTAAAAGACTTAAATTCATCAAACAAATGTCTCCTGTTCAGGTATTGGACGGATAAAGAAATACACATTTTATATCTTACATATCTTATGCAAGTGTTATAAGATCTTACATATTATAGCAGTTGTGGAAAGTATCATTCCTCTAGGACTGTTCTTATCTAGCTACAGTTTTGAGGTACTTGTACTTTATTTCCATTTTTTATACTTTCCTTTTCAGATTAAGATTTTACATACAAAACATGATCAGTTTCTAAATTATTTTGTATTATTAAACTACCCCACAGTCCACTTCAAACAACAGTACTAAATACTGCTTACATGCATCAAAAATAAAATGAATTTTATATTTATATTAAGCTGGGATAGGCTCCAGTCCCACCATGACCCTGATGATTATAAGCAGCTATAGATAATGGATGGATGGATTGATTATAATTATATTATTATAGTATAGTGTATTTGTTGCCAATACTGTTATTTTGTTTGTATTCTAAATTTGAACTCTTTGTTTTTTGCCTGGCAGGGATTATTATCAGTACAGCTAATATATGCTGTATTTTTCAACAACTGTTGCTCGTGCAGCTTCACAGTGTGGCTGCACATAAGGTAACATAATGAAGGTGTAGTCTGGTCTTGTTCAGGGGGTAAACAAGGTAGCAAAGCGGGGACCAGAGTCACTGCACAAGGGCTCCCGTGTATGTCAGATTAAAACATTTTTTGAGTTATCCTTTATTGGGGTTCATTTAAAACTTGGTTGAATAGGAAATCTGTCTTATGTGCCTGCTCTTGTTCATGTCCTAAATAAACATATGAATATTCATTATCAGCAATTTTCAGATGGTCCCTGGGTTTTTCAGCAAATGGCTGAAGTAAAAGAGTGACAGTCCCTAAACACTTGTCGCACTGATAGAGACCAAAGCATTTTTTTTCTAATAGTAAAATAATTCGGTTATATTTTGTATTTTATTGCATGTTTTCTTTCTTTCTTTCTTTTTTTTTTACAAGAATCTGAAATTAAAGGTAGTTTATTTTTTATGTATTGAATCTGAAATCTGCATTTGACTGCAGCACTTGACTCTGTATCAGCCCAGCAGCAGCAGTGAAGCAGGCAGTAAACATTGAGTTGGTCTTGTTGTTTACACAGTTGATGGACAGCCGAACTTTTGATTACGTTTTAGGTATCCGCCATTTTGATTTCCAAATCTGACAGATTCCCTCTCGCCTGCCTGCTCCAGTATAATTTGGACAGTGTCAACAAAAGCGGCTCCGTGTTAAACGGCGGCGTGTGTAAAGGACGTTGCAGCCGGAGGAGGGGGGGACAGGGTACCATCTTCATGCTAGCAACGCAGTCATGAACAGCCAGCTATGGGCCTCTGGGTGACCTGACAGCCAAAGTCGCCGAGTTGCTTTGTTCAAGCTTGGGGGATGACGACTGATAAAATGATGGACAAGAGGTAACAGCCGCTTATTTATTTATTTTTTTTTTCGGTTGATAACGCTAACCTAACGTAACCGCCCTCCCCTCCTCCGTGTCAGCTGCCTCGCTGTCAAGTGGTCGGTTGACGCTGGGGGTCTGTGTCAGGAGGAGGACATCGTCCCACCGAGCCGCGCAGCCGTTATAAACAACTGACCAACGGTAGCTTTATGATGTAGCTAATATAAAAAAACGTCGTTTCGACACCACCGGGACCGTATCAAACAAACAAACAAACATTTTTATTAACATTAGCGACATGATTGAGACGTTGCTAACGGGCTGGTTTACGATGTGCATGCAAGGTAAGTCAGTCGTTGAAACAAAACGTAAACGCACCGACAGAGGTTAACTTAAATAAGCTAACTTGACGTGGAGTTACGGTAACGGCCGGGATGAGCTAATTAACGGTAACTGGCGCCGATGTGACCGTTACCCTGTTAGAACCAGTAACCGTTAGTTGCTAATAGAAACCCCGTTACCAGCTGATGTTAGGGTGCCAGCAAAGGCCTGTCTTTAAAGCTGAGTGTGGTTGTGCTGTAATGTGAAATTTTAATATCTATAACTATGATTTTTTATTTTTTTTTAAACACCTGTTTGTTTATTATAAACGTGTTTATTAAAGGGGTGGGTTACGTTACACAAGGGTAATGGTAAGGGATCGTTAATGTTATGCAATCAATTTTTATGGTGCTTTTTGAAATGAGCAAGTTGTTGTCTCCAAGCCTCATTTTACACTGTTTTTTTAATATATGTATTTATTTATTTATATGTGTATTATATTATCCACGTGTTTTAGTGTGTGACTGCTGACTTTGCGGTATCCGAGAGATCAGATTCATTTTCATGCAGGGGAGGGGGACCTTAACCACAATTTAGATAAACACATGCTTGGATCACCGTGGGAATCAACTTTAATCTGAATGACAGTGGACTGAATATTAGGCCGGATGTTATTAAGATGCATGCATCTTTACTATGTCTCTGTGGTCTGGTTTCAGGGTGATGTAAGGTGAAGATCCCTCCCTCAAAGCTATCGGCCAGTGATAGCTCCTGACTCCCTCACGCAGTGTTCAAACTCGCATCCTCACCACACCTAGTCTCAAGTTTGCATTTTGTAGTAACACAGATGTCAGCAAATGCAAGACTCAGTAGCCCTCCTCCAGCTCGGCTCAGCTGGCTGGCACGAGTAGTAATATACCTCACGCTAAAGCGAAGCTAAGTGTCTTTCTGCACAGGGAGGGGGGATTTGTTTTGTACTCCGGTCATTATTTGATGATGTAACTGTGTGTGTGTGAGGCCATTCTCAAAGCAAGCTGGGTAACGTCAATACACAGATGAGCAGCACTAACTCAATTACAGATTCATTGTTTCCTGCTCTTTCCACAGAGGAGCGCAAGTCCGGACTCTGCACTTATGCTGACTTAAACTCTTCTTCTTGCTCTAAGGAAGAAGTGGTTCTTTAACATTTGTCCTCTCTTATTTTCTCATTACCAGGTTGAAGCCAACGTCTCCTCGGTTTGTGTGTGTGTGATGTTAGTATGAGTGAAGTGAGTGTGTTTGTGTCCTCATTGTTTGAATTTGCTGATGCTGATTGATGTCCAGGCCGTGCAATGTCAATAAGGCTTCTTAGCAAGATCTGACTGAGGATACTAGTCCTTGTCCAAACGTAAGAGCATACAGTATATTATTTCACAAAATCAATGCTCATAATTAAAACAAATAGTGTCATTAATGTGTGTGTATGTATGCATGCTCCATCCTCTTTTGGTCAACAGCTGTGTATGTGCCTGTGACGTCAGCCATGTTTTGGAAGTTTGACTTGCACACATCTTCTCACCTGGAGGCTTTACTGGACAAAGAGGATGTCACTCTCACCGAGCTCATGGATGAGGAGGATGTGCTGCAGGAGTGCAAGGCCCAGAACAGGAGGTTTGTTATAGCATAATCAGCAACATATTAGTATTATTACATTACAGTTTTACATTCCTGCTGGTGCTAACTGGTGTTTCCTTTCTCATCCTTGTGGATTTTTTAGACTTCTCCTGTTCTTGTGCCAGGACCAGTGTATGCTGGAGCTGGTCCGTATGATTACTACAGAGCCCCCTGCTGGTGTAGAGGAGATCAAGCGCTTCAAGTACGTGGTTGTGTTGAATGTGCTGATGGAGTATATTGTATCCGGGAAAAAAAAATGTGTTGTGCTGGTGCTGCACTTACCTGCCATTTTGTAGTAAAGATGATTGGGCTCAGGGCTGTAAAAAAAAAAATGGTACTACTTCCTTGCTTGTTGGGCGATCAGCTGGTGAAAATCAGAAATTAGCAGAGCCTGTTCCAGAAAATATAGTTTTTTTGTGTGTTGTTACTTCAGCAAATGCTCTTAGATAAAAATAAAATAATTGATTTTGACTCTGTTTAACTGCCAGGTGTGTTCTCTTTGTCACAGGTATCCAAATATAGCATGTGAACTGTTGACATGTGATGTGGGAGTGATCAATGATAAGCTGGGTAATGAGGAGCCTCTGCTGGAAAATCTGTATGCCTTCCTGGAGCAGCCATCCCCACTTAACCCCCTCCTGGCATCTTTCTTTAGCAAGACAATTGGGAACCTAATCACACGGAAGACTGAGCAGGTAACACACGCACACACACACATGCTGCTAAATTGAAGGGCATGCTCAGAGAAGATGATTTTGAGTTGTCGTGATTAAATTCACAAAGTCTGAAGAGGGCTCACAGCAAGATGAGAGAAATTGCTCGCACTGGGTGTTACTCTCAACCAAGATGGATGTTAAGTTTTATTTCTGTTGAAATGGCAATAAGCAAATGTTCCAACATATGAAGCAGTACACCAAGAGCCTGAGATGTTAAGGTCAGTAAGGCCTGTCCATCTGCCAACCAGCTTAATGGTCCAAGCAATGCATCTTGGAAACTGCACTGAAAACTGACATTTGTAATGGATATTTAAGTGAAAGAGGAGCTGATTTGAAATGATTCTGGTGACCCCCATGACCTTGTCGTGTTTGGAATTTTCCACAGCTCACGATAATATGTATGTCTGTGTGTAAATATATGTATGCTTATATGTGGACAGGAGTTGTTTGTGATTATCTGTGCACACTTGGGTCTGATTAATACACTTTTTTAGAGTTAATATTGCCCACTGGCCCTATGGGACATTCAGCAAAGCAACTCTGAAGAGACCTATCTTACTGGAGGCAGCCACTTGATTCACCTGCTGGAATTGAACTGATTGACACTAATGTTGGTGGCAGGTTTAAAAGGCTCAGTCCTGAAGCTAAATGAGGAAGGAGTAGCATAGAAACTGAAGCAGAATTAAAAGGTCGTTCTGACACAGTTGTACTTCCATGTGTATAGGTTTTGAAATATCTACCTCTTGTGTTGTGAATGGATTATAAAGCAACATTAGCTTTAATATGCGCTGCAGGAACAATATCCAATGTACTCACACTAATCTTTTTTATATCCAATAAAAAATCCAGATGAGAGCTTTTAAAGCTTGATTTGAGTCTGTGGACACCAGTTTTCAGTTTTTGTCATGTTGCTTCCTCTGCCCTCGGTTTTGTTCAGGTGCTTAGTTTCCTGCGACGGAAGGAGGGATTCCTTTCCTTGGTCCTGAAGCATATCGATACATCAGCCATGATGGATGTGCTCCTAAGACTTATCAGCTGTGTAGAGCCACCCCCCCTTCGGCTTGATACACTTACTGTATGAGACCCACATTCATACTTATACACATTACACACTGATATTGTTTGCAGTTTTAATGTGATATTTTTCTCAACAGTGGCTGAATGAAGAGAAGCTTGCACAGAGACTCATAGAGCTCATTCACCCTGAGAGAGATGATGAGGTAAAAGGGCATTGCAGTATTTTTATATTAATAAGTAACTCATGTTTGTGATAAAACACACTCTCGTGAACACTCATAGACTCTTGAATAGACAATTCCACAGGACTGAATGTTCATGTGTGTGTTTTCTCTTTCAGAGGCAGTCGAATGCATCTCAGACTTTATGTGACATCATTCGTCTGAGCAGAGACCAGGCCAATCAGCTTCAAGAGATTTCCCAGCCTGACCCTTTGCTGACTGTGCTGGAATCGTAAGTCAGACACACACACACACACACACACACACACACACACACACACAGTTTGCACTCTCTTTAAAGGATGCAGAGGTGATGACATTGTGTTTTTACAGGCAGGAGTGTGTGGAGCAGTTGTTGCAGAATATGTTCTCAGGAGAGACTACCGAGAGCTGTATCGTCAACGGGATTCAAGTTCTTCTCACATTACTGGAAATCCGGAGGCCTGTGTGAGTGTGAGGCTTTAAATCAATTTATAACTGTGTATACATAATATTATCCAGTTCTACTATACATGGGTCTCTAAGGATTTTTTAAAATTGCCTCTAGGTGAAGTTAGTCATGTTTCTCATGTGTGACCATTTATTAAACGTTTCCTGTTTATAAGATGTGTTTGGTCTGTGTTAATGGCAGGGTGGATGGAGTAATGGATGCTCAGGGATTTGAGAGAAGTTACACTGTTAACAGCAGCATTTTGTTGGCCATCCAACCACATCTGAAACACTTCCACCAGCTACTTCTGGAGCCACCCAAGGTACATAAACAGGGATATAGTCATCTGTTAGTTAATATTAGCTCTTGTAGCGTGAGATAAAAGGCTATACATCATAAATACATATAATAGGAGTTATCAATAGTAAACGCAGAACCCCTGCACAGCAGTATAATAATTTCTGTGCTAGTCACAGATACCAGGAATGAAGCAGAGAGTAAGAACATGAAGCATGTTCTCATTTTTTATGTGCGGCAAACTGCAGTGGTTGAATCTGTATAACAAAACTCTGCTAAACCTCCTGACATCTTCCTCTATGCCCTTTCTCTCTGTGTATTTTTAGCGAAATCCCATGCTGACTACTCTGGGTGTGCTGGAGGAACCACTAGGGAACACACGTCTGCATGTAGCCAGACTGGTTGCCTCTCTGTTGTATACAAGCTCTGCTAGCCACGCGGTCGTAGCACAGGAACTCTGCCGGCTTAATACAATGGACCTGCTTCTGGTGAGATGAGCAAACATGCTGCATGAATACAATGTGACAGATGTTCAGTGTTCCACTGGGGAAATGTATGCCTTTCTTTTTTTTACAGGATTTGTTCTTCAAGTATACGTGGAACAACTTCCTGCATCTCCAGGTGGAGCTTTGTGTTGCTGCCATCCTCCGGCCCTGTGCCCATGAAATGAGACTTCATCCTGGCTTGGGAGCCCAGGACAAATTCAAGCCACATCAAGATGCTTTACAAGAGCCAGCATTGACTGAAACCCCTTCAGAACCTCCAGTCACCCCTGAAAACTCTGCACATAATTTAATGGTGACTCATGTAGGTGTCTCTGCTTGCGTTTGAAGCAAGAGGCTTATGTAACATTTGATCTATTAGCTCTTTTTAAAAAATGAATTACAATTGATTGATTACAAAAGACTATCTTTGTCCCTCACAAGTTGTTTCAGCACTGCCACCTTGTCCAGAGGATTCTAGAGGCCTGGGAAGAGAATGATAAAATACAGTAAGGACCTTTTAAAATAATGACATGACATTGTTTTTACAGTAACAGGCAGCACAATATGGGGTCTCTTAACTGTGATACTTTTGTGTTCAGGTCAGAAGGTGGTATGAGAAGAGGGTACATGGGACATCTGACCAGGATTGCCAACACAGTAGTCCACAATCTGGAGAAGGGCCCGGTTCACACACAGATTAGTAGCCTCATCACAGGTGTGTGTCACAGTCCAATGTGAAAGAAGTGATTCTAATGCTCTGCTTGAATATTGTTTTCTTAATGCTGTTGTTGTTGTTGTGTTTTTGCATGTAGCGCTGCCAGAGGACTACAGAGGGCGCTGGGAAACCTTTGTGGATCAGACCCTGTCAGAGACCAATAGGAAGAACACCATAGACCTGGTAAACACACACACGATCATCTACAGTATGTAATAGCTGTTTTTAACTACACACACATTCAAACTTCAAATGTGATGCTTTTTTCCCCGGTCCAGATTGGCACTGGAAACCCACGCCCATCCTCAGAGGATGATATGGAGAGCCCCTTCCCTAAAGAACTGACACTACAGCAGGTACACATCAATAAGCATGCACACAAAAAATAATGAAGGCTTCTGCTGACAGAGATTGTAATCTAATTCAAGTTGCGATGTGTTTCAGGCCTTTTCAGACTACCAAATCCAACAGATGACGGCTAACTTTGTGGACCAGTTTGGCTTCAATGATGAGGAGTTTACTGATCATGACGACAGTATCGGGTAAATCAACACTGCTCTCTTTATGACTGTAACATAACAGCTATTGTTATTGTGTCTCAATTGAGTGAGTTTTACTGTTATTGCAGGGCAACGTTTGACCGGATTGCAGAAATCAATATCAACATTGATGCAGGCCAGGACAGTGTGAGTTTATTTACACATTTGTTCTGTGATTCTGTATTTCTGTCTTGCTTTGGGGCTACAAATGTCTGCGTATGAATGTCATGTCATGTATGAATAACACTGATTAAACCAACACATTATGATTTGTTCACCTGTCTTTTGCAGGCTAATGCAGCTGTGTTTGAGGCCTGTTCCAAGGAGAGGATTCAGCCCTTTGATGATGATGAAGAGGATATTTGGGAGGAGAAAGAGATTAACTTTGCAACACAAGCCAAGTCCCGCAACAGGTCAGACACACCACAGTAAATACACACGCTTGGAATTATTTGTTTTAGCAGTATTCTTGGAGTTTCATAATGTATGTGTATTAATTTCCTTTGATCAATCAGACACACTAAAATGTTTTGTTTGATTCAAGGTTTGGCGGGTCACGGTCAACCCAGAGCCAAACAGTTAATAAAGCTTCTGATAAGACAGCAGCTTCTGGCACTGAGGTCTCCGACAGAACAGCAGACTCAGACTCTGAGGGAGAGGATACTAAAGATGACCTGGATCCTTTCTTAAGCCTGAGCCAGACCGAGGCAACAAAGAGTGAGAAATATTATACTTTATTGTAATGCAGATTTTTTTCCTTGTGTCCTGTATGTTAAGACCAAAGCAGGTTTGGAGTGAGTATCTCTTGTTAAATATGCATGGTGCCTTTCACACTCAGGCACTGGCTGGATAGCAGACTTTGGGGAGGTGAACTCAAAGGCTCCTGCAGCAGGAGTGGGCTTTTCAGCCTGGGACACTCCAGACTCTCAACCAGCTGCCTCAGAGGCAGAGGAGAAAGGATGGGCCAAGTTCACTGACTTCCAGCCTTTCTGTTGGTGAGTCTGATGTGGTCTAAATGTCAGGAGCTTCTTTAATTGCCTTAAAGTATCTTAAATGTAAGTTTAAAATTGTATAATTGTATTGTACTATTGTATAATAATTTATACCAATAATAACTACCCTCTCAGTAACTGTAAAACTACACATGAAGAAGTTGTAGATAATTAAATGAGAATATACTGTATTGGAAGTATAACGGTTTGCTACAATGAAAGACTTTTAACTGAAAAGGCCAAATATAGTTAAGCATGGGAATGAAAATCATATCACACGAGGTTAAATAAGTTATGAATGCAATTAAAGGATTTTGTTGGACTCGTGTTTCTTTCCCTTCTCTGTGGTATCTTTCTCCCTGCATTAACACATGTGCAAAAAATCCTCAGTGAAAAACAATAAACAAATTACTGCAGGTTTTCTTATCTGTGACTTATGTCCTCAGCTCTGAAACAGGCCCCAGATGCAGCTCTCCTGTGGACTCGGAGCTCAGTGGATCAGACAGTACTAAACCAAACCAGAACCGTAAGTTGCCGCAATGGGGCTATTTGACGGATATATATAAAATGTATAGGTTAATCAATACAATATTTATTTAAATCCATATGCCTTGGTCAGCAAGCTTGGCATCTATCTTTCAGCCTTTTATTTCACAAAATAACCCAAACTCTAACAAGAAGCCGCGATCTTCTAGTTGGCAAACTCTGCTGAAACCAAACAAAAAATTCCAAAAATTAGGCTATTAAAATTAGATGATTTCATCTCCGTCACTCTCTGCAGCGTGTGTTTGGAGTGTGTGCGTGGCGAGAAAAGCTCCACTGGTGGCGTCAGACAGTTCTTCCTCCAGCAGCTCAGACAGTGATGAGGAAGAGGCCAAGACAGAGTCTGTGACCAGTGAGACAGTCACCACAGAGACCATCACCACGGGGGCTGGCAAGGAGACCATTCGGCTCACCGTAGACGCCAAAAATGAGAGGGCAGTCTTCAGCAGGTACTCATGCTCATGCTTGAATGATGTGCGATTGCTCTGTATCTACTGTTGTGGTGTCCCCACTGTCGAATCGTACTTTGAATAGAGCCCTTCTTTCCCCTCTAAACTTTTTCCTGCACAATTTTACTTCCACCGTCTCTGTTTTTTCTTCTGATACTGCCCTCCTCCTGTCTGTTCCCTCCTTTCTCATCTCCCTTTGACTCCAGAGTATTCAGACCAGCAGTCAGACGGTATGTTGAGTTTGAGGTCCTCTGCTCTGGAGTGTGGAATGTTTCCCTGAAGTTGTATGAAGAATTTTAAAAGGCCAAGAACCAATGTGTCACACGTTATTTGTTTGCTTGTTGCATTTAACAGGATTGCGATGTAACAATTCCTTGTGCCATAATTCAGGACGAGCCTAATTCATCATAGAAATACACTAACCCAGAGCTGGAGACTTGTAGAGAACCTGCAGGACCACTGTCCCTATGCTAGGCTTATCCAATATTCTCAACATTCCCCAGACAACACTGATGTCAGCGACGACCCCACAGCATGAATCCAATCCACTCAATCCACTCAGCATCTTAGAATTCAAACGGTGGTCTGTTGTCTTAGCTGCAATGACACCAAAAGACGAGAGCAATGTATGGTTACATGAAAAAGATAATTCTTTGACTCAAGTCGATGTGATTTGTTTTCTTTCAGAGCACCCACACTACTAACAGTATGTCAGATAGCATGCTGTGAACAGAAATTGCTACCAGCATTCTAACAAATCAACACATTAGCAAGTTACTAACAAACAGTGCACTTATGAGCATGCTTCAATTACAGAGATCCCACTTGGAATTTGAGAGTAACTACCTTAGCACAAACCTTAGCAACCGTGTGCCCAACTCACTTTGATTCTGGTCAGTCACAGCCGGCGATACGCTGGCAGTAACAGAGGGGTGGATGTACATGGTAATGGCTAGTGTGGACAGCCGTGAGCAGATAACTGGTGAAATGTATTTAATAGCAGAAACTAGCATCTGCAGTTTGTTCTTTACGATATGACTTTAGGTGATAACCCATCTACTTTGTTACAGCTACATTTGTTTGTTTCTTACAGTGAAGCAGATAAGGTGCCAGTAGAGGGACTCACCATCAAAGACAAAAGCAAAAGCAATGAGAAAGAAAGTGAAAAAGGAAAGAAACTTGGAGATGGTTCTAGTCCAACTACCGCCAGTCCTGCTACCCAGTCAGCTGCGGTCACAGAGTGAGTGTTGTGTTTGTGTATTTGTGTGTTTGTTTACAGCTGAATAAAGTAACAAACAGATGCTTCAAATGCTATAATATTAATATTGCAGCATTTCAATTTGGTGTGCCGGTTAGATCATACCGACACACCTAAATATAAACTGAAACTATCATTATGTAGTCTGTTGCCCTGGTGCCAACACAACTGGAACCTTTGACAACCATAAAATAACTAATGCATATCATTCAAAGAAATGTTCCTGAGTTTCATTGTCATAGTTTTGGTTTGCCTTGTTTAATGTGACAAGAGTTTAATTTCACCTGTACTTTGTACAGGTTGTAAACAGGCCCTCAATCTTAATTATGTAGAAGAACTTATTTTGAGTGCAAGTGCAACCAAAATGTCCATAACGTCACCACACAGAAGGTCAATGAATCAAAAGTGAGACTCCTATAGACCTTTTCTTACAGCTGATGTTTTTAACCTGTCAAACAAAGGTGTGACCTGTAATACATCCACACGGCAAAATTATATATACACAACTACCAGTGAAAACAATTTCAGTTTAACCAGGAACTAGAAAAATGTATGTAAAAATTAAAAGCTACTGTAATTGTGCATTACCAATTGCCTTATTTCATTCCTTCAAGTGATGTTTATCACATCCCAGATCTTCAAATCTGAAGGATCAGTTCAACCAAATCCCAAAAGCAAATTTTAACATTTATAATCATGATATTTGGCCACACAAATATTTTTTTTCCCTGCTCCCAGTTTATGAGATCCCCACACTTGAAGCTACTGCCACCATACTGAATCAGCTGTTTTTACTGACTTACAATTAAAGCTATTAATAAGTTGCCAAGTTAGAACCAATTTCTTAAACCGTATTTTTTCTGTACTTAAGGTTAAAAACCACTTCCATGTATTTAGGTTGTATCAGAGCGCTCAGTATTTCAGATAATTGGCAGATAAAAATGCGTCTGAACTGCCCTTTCTGTCTGTTTTCACCTTCCAGAGAGATGCAGCCCTCTGCCAATGGGCCGGCCTAACGGTGCAGCACAGGCTCATGCACACACGCTTCATACCTGTCCATTCAACACACAGCCATGCAACGTTTGCTTCCTGTTAACAGCCCTCCAACGACCCTTCTTTTTTTTGTATCAGAAGAATGGAAGAGCCTCATTTAACGTTGAGGTCAAACAGCCCTTAACAGTATGTATGCTGGATAACACAAATCTACACGTTGGTACTGCACCTTCATGATATAATAATAATTGAGGAGTGTGTTTTAAAGAACATTTTCATCATGCCAGAACGCGCAAAGCCAAATTGTTACGTATGAACTATTTCAAAATATGATTTTCCCACTGAACATGGAGCGACAGAGGTTACACTGCGTGTGCCAGCTGTGGCACTTTAATCCTAAGAAGAAGAAAAAAAAAAAGCAAAAGTCTGAAATTTGACCTTTTATTTAATTCAGCATCAAATTTTCAGATTGTTTGAGCATGTCTGCTCTCTGGGCATTAAATCACAGCCCAGAGAATTTTTTCTATCAAAGCATTTGACTGTTTACACTTTAGTAAAGAAACTGTATTCAAATAATCAGCCATGATTACAAAAGCCAAGATGCTTGCAAAGCTAGCCGCCATTTTCTCTCGAGCATTTCAATGTACAATGCCAGGCAGACGTTTTAATAGTGCAAACGTGTGAGTGATAATAATTTGGCTTTTTTTTTTTCATACACGCTATCTAAATCATTTCGACTAAGATTCCTTTGCTTTGATCATGTGGAACATAAATTGTTCATTTGGAGCATAGTGTGTCACTTCCTCCCCAAACCTCTTGACAGATTCGTGTAGTTTAGAGGTGTGTGTGTGTGCAGGAGTGTATAGATACATGTGTGAGTGTGTGAGAGAGCTCTGTCTGAGGTACAGAGTGCATTCTCAGGTCAAAGGAGCGGTATGCAGATACAAAGAAAGCACACCTGTGTAACACACACACACACACACACACACACATGTACACGCAACCAAATCTATACACATGTGCAAAAAAAAACAAAAAAACACTCCCACGAGACACAGTGATGTGTACATAACAATTCATATCACCCTCAGAGCTGTTTAAATGTAATATTGTGAAATTTGAACCTGTATTAGGTTGTGGCTATTCTTGGTAACATGTAAACGTAATATAAATGTAAACAATATATATAAACATTATATCTATTTTTGGAATAAATCCAATGTATGGAAAGGCGGTTGTTTTGCAGGTTGCAGCGTGTGTATTGTATGTGTGTGTTGTACTGTTGAAATGAGGCAATAATGATGTCTGTGTTTCGGTTAATACCCCAGCATCAGTTCCTGTTCCTGTGCTACATGCTTCCTACATGGAGGTTTGGGAGTGTGCACGTGTGTGTGAGCGTGAGTCAGTCTGTAGTATGTCCTCCGTGTTATTAACCTAAAGGACAATCCTGGTTTATTAGAACCTGGGTCTTACTTTGATTCGCCAGTTTTAAACAAAATACCAAGTTAATTCATTTTATTGGGAATCGATATCAGTCATGATCAATCAGTCGTTAGTCATTAGTAATTTCAGCTCCCCCATTATTGAGGATTTGCAGCTTTTCGTTGCCAATGTTTTAAAGGAACTGAATATATTTAGATTTTGGACTGTGCAGACATAACGAGCTATTCGATGGCATCAATTTGGACTTCAAGCAAACAAGGGAGGGAAAACATTTTTCACTATATTCTTATTATATTTAATCTGTAATCTGATAAAGCGGTTGGCTTGTTTAAAACTTGACTTGATTTGATTGCTGCTCTCCTTTCTTGACTTGGCGTCAGGGGCGTTTAACTTGGTAACCACAAAAACGAGACCCAAGTTGTAATAAACCAGAATTATCTCTCAGGTTGGGGCATGTGCCAGACAGTCATTCTTTACGTTATCTTTCTCCTCGTCTCTCTCTTTCTCAGGGCAGGAGTTGACTTTAATTGCTTATATGCCGATGGAACGATTTACATAGATTGTTGTATTTATTTTGAAAAACACTTTTTCAAGAAGCACTTTTGGTTTGTATTTGGTGGTGCCAAGTGTCGCCACATTATTCCCCACTCGAAGAGGTGGGAATGTTTGACCTGAATGAGTGAATCATGTAGATACTTTAGAATACTTTCTTTCTTCAATGCTTTCTGCCAAAGTGTGTCTTCCCACCAGTGCACAACTGGGTTTCATATCTGTGAAGTAGCCTCCTTTCTTGCAATGGTCGTACAGATCTAAAGTTATCTAAAGCAGTCTTTGTTTGATCCCTCGTGTTTTCCTTTGAGTCATGTGATGACGTTGTCAGCGGTAGGAGAGGACGACGCCACATGTCAAAGAAAGACTTTGAAGCTTCTTCTTAGATCACAGCCATTTTGCTTTTTATTCGCTTTGAGCTGTTTTGAAATGGAACTGCACAGAAGACCGAGCATTGGTTTAAGTCAGGGTTAGAGGAGAAAAACAGGGCTGTTTTTTTGTCAGGGTGTGTACAGGGTCAGAATATGTCATCCTGTTTGTCGCCAAACCTAAGCACTGCGTCTGACCCTTACCTTTTTTTTTTTCTTTTTTTTTGGTGTGTGTGTGTGTACGTGTGTGTGCGTGTGTGTGTCTCCTTCACTTTGAGAATGCGGTGCGTGTGCAGTGTAGCTACGGGTACGGTGTGATGTTATGCATAATGGCATGAGGTACAAAACAGTCATCTTTAAGTGCCATTAAGTTTGCACATTAGCCTCATTCACCTCATTGGGTCATGTGCTGTATTGAACAGTGTATGCCCAAAACCTTTTAATTGAGAGACAATGGGTGTAAAATTGTTATTTCATCCCATTGGGTGTTACTGACACTGAGGCCATTTCAAAGTTTAAATCTTTCTCTCAATAGAGCTCATTACATTTGTATGTGCGTGTGTGTTGAGGAAGTGGTGTGAAAGACAGCTATGTTGTAAAACGCCTTTTTTGTAAAGTGGACTGATGCTGGTGTTTCGTTTTGTTTTTTTCATTTAGAGAGTAATGTGTCTGTTACCTGTTGTCAATTTAGCTTGTACATTCAGATATGAACCTAATAAATATGTCAGACCAAGAAGAAGCATGAGCCTGTTTTATCTCACATTTACCACTCGATCCACATCCAATATATCACACAGCACAAACAGAAAGAGAGAGCAGCACTCGGTCTTTGGAAACATGTTTACCTTAGGGGCAGGTGAGCTAGTGGATTATGTTGCTTCCCGGTACTGACTGCTTGTCTCTCCTACACATTAATGCTACACCCTCTCACCATCTAACCGAAGTGTAAATATAAACCTGCCTGTCACACGGATCTTACTGCACTGCAGGCAGAAGTGAAAGGTGAAGTGTATTTAACAGTGGGGGGGGCGGAGGAGACCCTTTTGGTGTCTATATGTCGTTACACTTTCTCTGTGGGTGTTCGTTTTCATTCCTTGGCTCAGATACACCATGTATGTCATCACATTCCTCTATAGTTTAAGAATGGAGCACGGATACTCAACACTCTCTGCTCCTGCTCTCCAGCCTCTCCTTCCACTCTCCGCTTTGCCTTCTTCCTCCCTTTTTCTTTCTCTCTTTCCACTTCCACAGAGGAAAAAAAAACACCTTTACTTTGTCACCTGCACCTGGCTACTCTTTCTCTCTCTCTTTCTCTCTCTCTCCCTCACTCTCCGTAGACAGGGTTTCCATGTGGAGAGGAGTGTGTGTGTGTGTGTGTGTGTGTGTGTATGCAGTGGGTGGAAAAGGGAAGAAGGCGGAGTTGTGTTTTGTACTTTTAATGTGTTGTGGAGAAACCTGCCTGTCCGCTTGGAGCTGAGAGAGGAGGAGCCTGCAGGGTGTGGGACTCCAGACAAAGGAGACATATACACACTGACACTGGATCTCTGGAGCGAAAGGAGAGCAAGACAGCTGAAGAGCTTCACTTTTCCACGCAGGAGACGATCCTCAACTCCTGGACTACTTTTTTCTTTCTTTTTTTCTGTCTTTTGTCCTTTGAAAAAACTTTGTTAGAAAGGGAACTCGTGTGTTTGTCAGCTGTATGGACTCATCTGTGAGCTGAGGGTTGTTTGCTTCGGAGCAGCGGTTACCATATGCTGTGTGGAAGTGTGTGGGTTAGTATGTTTGGGATGGAAAAGGGGGGCTGGGACGACCGACAGCTTTCTTAGCTCTCCGCCATGGGGGGTTGCCATAGTTACCCCTCAGCTACGAAAGCAGACAGCAAGAGTCTTCAACCTTCTGATATCAGCAATGAAAAACTGTAAGTATTCTCTTCAATCAGCCTTAAACTTAGACTTTCCTACCTGGAAATAGGTTTTTCATTTGCTCCTCCATCTTTTCTAAACTCTTGCCTTCTGTACAGAAAGGGAACATGTAATTAACATGTAATTAAAGCAAGAGATGAAACATGACTAGAGATCTGGCTGCATTATGGTTTACTGAGGAATGTTCCCTAGATAAGAGTGTGTCTGCATGTGCATGTGTGTTACATATTTGCCTGATGGCATCAGTGAAAATGGATTCCTCTAACAGCAGGAACACATGTCGAGAAGTAGTTTGAACCAAGACGAAGAAAGACTATATGCGTACATGTTTCTGTTCAAATATTTGCTCTAGGAAGGAATCTTCTTCCAGCCAGCTGGCTGCGCTGAACAGGATTGTTTATTTCGCCCACACGGCAGAGAGGTAAAGGTAAACAGATGGCAGAAAGCAGAAGAACAGGGTCACAGAGGAGTGTGTTTACACACAAACACAACATCACAAGTAGCTCCGGGTTTATTTATGTGTGTGTGTGTGTGTGTGTGTGTGTGTGCTGACAACTGGTAGCCAAGAGGCGGTAATTGAGTTAGTGCCATGGAGCTGGAACAGAACAGGATGTTAACAAAAGAAGTTCCTGTGGACATTAGAGAAGTTTGTCTTAGGTCAGATTTGCATTACTGTACCGTATTTTTTTTTTTTTGCACAGCAAATGTTTACATTCTTCTCTGTCGCTAGTCCTTCCTCTCTACCTCTTGTGACCTTTACTTTGGACAAAGACCTGCTGTTCAGACCATTAAACGAATTCTGCCTGCCCATCCCTCTCTCTCTCTCACACACACACACACACACACACACACACACTTTACACCAGGGGGAGTGAAACCCCATAGAGAGCACAGTGTTTCCCTTATCACAGTGGGCAAGGTCACACTGAGTAAACTCTCAGCTGCTGTGTGTGCAGACATCTAAAAATGTAGCAGCTGCATGACTCCACCACACTTTGAAATGTTCAGTCTAAAGCGCCGTCTTAAATCTATCAAAGAGACAAGAGTAGAGCACCCTCGTCACCATCGTAGCAGCACCCTTTGTCTACCTATTTGCATGAAGTCAAATCATGATGCCAAGTTTGACTTTCCAGTACACGCTGGCATTCGCAAACATCATTTATTTTCCTACGCTGGCACTCTGTAATTATCACAAGTTCCCCAAGCTGCCTGTCCCCTGTTCCTGATTATAAAGCACTGCCTGTAGCTTATCAGTAGGTATATGAGAGGTGCAGGCCTCAGCACTCACCTCTGTACATTATCTCACACAGCGTTAGTTCTTTCGGTAATTTGCTTTGTCGCGCTGACCACTGCAGCAGTGAGCTTTATTAACAGTAATTACCCTGGCTCTGGATTGACTTCCTTCATTACATTAACTGGTTTATTGGATGTTCAGGTCTGCAGTTACAGCACTGTTTGTGCGTGTGTGTGTGCCAGCCACAGAGGGCAAAATAGATGAGAGAGCATCAGAGAGCGTGTTATCCACTGGCTGCAGCAGGAGTAATTAATCCACTGACCTATTGATTGTTTTACACAGCCATATTTTCTGTCTCTCTGTCTTTTCTCTTTCTGCCTCTGCTTCATTAACTCTGTACTGTCTTCCCAAGGGGAATTAATAACAATAACCTGGAGGCGCGTCCATATCTGCAGCAGCAATATTTGTGCCAGCGCATCACACACACAGACATGTTTGCCCTCACAGCGCTGCCGCCTGGCGTCGACAAGGCAGAGTGGCTCGCCAGCAACAGTGAGTAGACCTGATTAAACACAGCAAACCTCCCCACACACTGCAAAAGAAGCAAACTGGACAGACTATAGGACGATGTACAAGATGTAATTTTCTTCTCATTGATTTCTTTCAGCAGTGGCATTTTTCAAGCATATAAACCTGTTCTCTAGTGCGCTGTCTGAGTTCTGCACGCCCAGCACCTGCCCAACCGCCTGTGGACCGGACAACACGTAAGATACTGACCCCTACACTGCACATATTTGACAAGGGTCAGTTCACCCAAAATACTTTATCCTAGTGGCATGTTGTCATGCAGATACCTTAAGTTTTATCCACAGGTGAATTTGTTTTATATAAACCACTTCCTACTAAAGAAATTGTCCCAAAACACAAGTAATCTGTTGACAGAGCAGTTTGTCTTTATCTGGAAAGACAAATTACTGTTATATTTTTCTAATGTTAGTTAGATAACTGTGCACAAAAGAAATTCTCCAGTATTCACACATTATTGAAAGGGGTAACCTGATTTTACATATCAAAGTCTGTTAGGTCTTGGGAAGCATCTTGTGCTGTATATGTGGAAAAAAGTTGTTGTGACTCCAGAGAGACGCGATAAATGTCCTAAAATCAGGTCACTTGAATCAGTGTATGTTGCGGTTGAAGACTACAAGTTTGAAAATGAATCTAGAGGTGAGGTGGAGCTTTAGAAAGAAGTGACCTTTAGTAACCTGCTGCTCACGGGTCAAGGCTACTGCAGATACCTCTAACTGAACTGTTGGCATTGAGTTGCAGAGAATGTGTGGAATAAAAAAAAGCTGATGTCTCCAGTTGTGCTGCACCTATTTTTATACTTTTCTTTTTTTTTTTACTATCCATCATGTAGGAGTGCAATGATAAACTTGGTTAAGCAGAACATTTAAGATACTTTTTTTCCACCAGCTTCACCATCTGGCACAGTTTGTAGTATTACTCCTGCAATGTTATATAAGAGCTAAACTAATCACTAGTCTTGACAGTTAAAGTTTATTCACACATCCTGTGTGTTAATGTTAATGTGCGTTGTTTTTTTCAGGGTCTATGTTTGGACCGATGACCACGGCAGGAAGCTGAAGTGTTCTGCCCCACTTTACTTTGACTATGCCATGTCATACATTCAGGAGCTACTGACTGATGAAGATGTGTTCCCCACGAAAGCAGGTAAAAGCCGTTCTAAATATGTTTTATTATTCTGCATCGCATTCTGTTTTCAGTGTTAAATCATTATCTCATCATTCTTTTCCAGGCTCAGTGTTTCCAACAGGCTTCGTTTTTCTCGTCCAGAAGGTGTTTTTGCTGTTTTTCAGGACTCTGGCTCACATTTATTGGTCTCACTACAGAGAGACGCTCGCGCTGGGCCTGCACCCACACCTCAACACACTCTTCACACACCTCACACTCTTCTGCCAGCAGCATGCCCTGTTGGAGCCGGAGGACATTGAGCCACTGCAGGATCTCATCACAGCTCTGGGACAGCAAGTCTGAACCTAAAGAGCAAACACACACATTGTACACTCACATTTTCATCACGCTCTTTTTACTTGTTATAACTGGTATATAAAAAATATATAGTGCCACACACCACTCTGGGCCAAACTTACTTCACAGTATGGATTTTTTTAAAGGTCTGGAAGTTGTAAAATAGGAAAGAAAATACTTTTATGAAAAACATGTGTGAGATCACTGAGTCTGCGCTTTAAAAAGCAGTAAATCAGACCAGATCTGGAGTATCTGACTCCGACTTTTGTACATAGTTATTAAGATACTGCGTGAAACTGTAATATTGCATATTAGTGTATGTTAACAGATTTAACAGCACATTATTATATTTTGATAAGGTCAAGATCTTCAAGGTCAATTCTGTCTTCCTCACTTATTATAACATAGTTATAACAAAAACATTATCTCTCTTCTTCTCAAACGACCCAGACAATTCACAGCTAATAATAAAAAAAGTACCATCAAGGGTGGTGTGTCGATGCAAATGTGATTACAGTTATGAATGCATCTGCATGGAATGGCACAGCTTATGTTTGCATCTATATGTATGACTCTGTACTCTATAATAAACATTTATGACAGATTTTCTGTAACTTAAAATCAAAAAAAGTGTCTTATCTGTCTAAAAATGATCCAATAAGAACATTTATCAGTCTCACTTGGCTATATTTTGGCACTCTGTTACTGCAACTGTGTCTTGTGTTTTTGTCTCGATCACTAACTGCTGGTGCTGTCAACATGTCTCCAGGTGTTTGGTTTGTGAGCAGCACCACCTGCTGCCAGTACAGGAACCCAGCATGTATCGCATTTCAACCTTCACTGTCAGCTTACAGTACACTGCAGTCTGTACATGTTTCTTTTAGTTGACTGCAGGATATTGGATTTGAAATAAAACAATGGCAATGAGGGTAAAATGCTGAGTTTCAGCTTTAATGTGTTCATCTATTTCAGTTGTGAACACCTTCTAGGACACATTAAAACTGGCGAGTCGGCACTTTACTGTAAGCTCATTGTTTTATTTCCTCAGTGTCTTGGAGCCAAGAAAATAGAAAATGTACCGCTGTTAACAATACTTATGGACTGCACTGTACATCTCCACAGAGTTAAAGTTCTGGCCCATTTATCTACAAGGTCAGCAGCAGCTCAGGGAGTTTTAGATGACTATTTCCACCAATGATACTTCTAATTTTTGGAGTCAAATCTAAACACAGACATATAATACTCACAGTTTATGACTCACACATGCATTACATGCATTATCCTGCCTGAAAATCATCACATTTTTAGGTTTTCTTTATTACCAAAATAATCCTGTGATAGTTGTCTGTGTCTCCAAAGCAGGATTGCTTAGATTAACTGCTAATAACTAATTCAGCTTACTTTTAATGCTGTTAATTTGTGCAGATGTAAATGCCAGACAAACTCCATGGCAACAATATACTTTCTGTTTACATCCCCCCAAAGCCCTCAGCTTATGTACTGCAGTTCAGAAACGTTTAGCATGAGAAGTAATCTAATCCCAAAAGTAGGCTATCCAACACAAAATAACATAGAATCTGTACAATTTTGGTAATAACATATCCCAGACACCCTGGTCTTTGTCAATATACTGTGTGTTTCCAGAGGGGAGAAATCTGAGAGCTTTTACAGATGACATCAAGAGACAAATCCTGGAGCTGCAGTGCTACCAGAGAGCACGTCTGTGTGCACTGACAGCACTGTGAGATAAGCTGTCTTTGTCTGCCTTTTGCTGTCAGTCACAAAAACAAAAAGAATATCCAGGGCCGAAGGCAAACTGATACTGAGACCATGACGTCCCTCAGTTTCACAGTCATAGAGCAGGATACTGTGCTACATACATTACTGGCAATGCAGTAGATGCACAGATAGTTGTTCTCCTCTCTCTGGGAGTGCATCTGTTCTAATCAGACCTTTGCAGAACGCTGCAACAACAAAGGCGAATCATATCTTGAGAAATGTTTTTGTTCAGATATTATGTCACCCACTTACCCTGAATGGGATAAACTGGGAAGATGTGATCAAAGAATTATTGATATCAGTAAATGTGTGTTGAGTTTTTTGCAATTCTGAGCCTGTAGTCCCATATTTCACCACACAGAGGCACCATGTTATAATGGAAACATTTTTAAAAAATACTTGTATATAAACATTTTTTTTTAATTAAGCGGTATCGTATTATTAGAATTTAAAGAACAGTATTTCCTTTCCTTAAAGAGATAAAATATAATTCCATTAAAATTGCAATATTTTAATAGGAATAAACTGCCCATAGCTGTAGAATTAGGTGGGATTTAGTGCTGAAGTGACTTATCCACTGAAAGGTTTCTGGAAAAAATATTTCTTCAGTATAATTGCAAATGCCCTGCAAAGTATGCTCCAATGAAAGCATATCTCTTTCGTCTGCACTTCACTGCCACCTTTCTCTACCTGTGTGCTGCACTCACTGAACCTGTCAGCGAACAAATCTCCTCCTTTAAACACAGCTCATTTGAATTGTGCAATATCAAATCCACATCCAAAAACTGGTCTCTTCAGATTTGACATCAGAATTTGATCTTCACAAGCTTTTTATTCCTAGACTTGCCACTGACGAGTAAAGCTGAAAATTACTTTGATGATACTTACAGATTGTGAATGTAGCCAGACATCTGATTTCCTCTCTGATTTCAACCCAAGGTGTCCGGCAGGCTCGTCAAAGTTAAGACTAAGTCTGAAACTCAGCCTGCATTGAGAGCCAAAGCGCCTTTGCCTGCTAAGAGGGAGAGGGTATGAGTCTGTGTGGACAATCATGCACACACACACACATACACACACACACAAACACACACACACAGACAGGTTTGTTCTGAGGACAGATAGGAGATGTGTTAATGCACATGTTGGACTCAGTTGAGGCTCACGGTGTTGGAAACTGAGCTTAGAAGGTAATACTGCAAACCGCTGAGTCACAGACACACACACTCAGCTCTTTAATTAAGGCCTGAAGCCACCTCCACATACAGAGCATTCTTTTAATCAGGTTCAGACTCTGAGCTTCTCATCTGTGTCCTCCTTCCCAAAAAGAGAATAGTTTTTGTTATACCAGGAAAATGAGGAGAACAGGATCACTGCGACTAAGGCAGAATCAGACCACCTCTCAGTATCTTTTCCTTTCCTTCTTTAGACGTTTGTAAATCAAGGGGCACCCTGACAATCGTAGCCAGGCTGGCTGACTTAAGCCGGTGACACAACTTTATTAATTTCTCTGCACACACACACTTTAATGTCTGATATGAGATCTTTTTTTACATACAACAAGGCATGCAACAGGATCCGTTTAATCATATGATTCCCAACCTTTTTGCCATTTGACCCTCAAGCAAAGACAGCCCGTTGTCATAAGATACATATTTCTATGGGTCGTGACCATTTTGAGGAAAGGCTTCTGACCTTCTTCTGAGGCTATTTCATTAAAATATCAGATGCCTGAAGTTGTCAAACAAAATCATTATTGTGGGTAACTTTATTGTGGTTCAGTGGGTTGCAGTTTGTACAGCGACATCCCCAAAAAACAGCTCTGAGGAGGGGGATTCATACACACTGCTGGACCCCCACATTAATTCATATACTGCTGCACTACAGTCACTAAAATGCAGCAATCTTTGTAAGACAGATCCACATGAGCCCCAAGGGTGATCCCTTATTTTTGGTCTTTATTGAGATTGAATCTTGTGATGGGTTGAAGAGATAAATGTCAGGTTTTGCAGTTAAACTTACAAATGTCACACAAGCCCGCCCTGCACTAGAGGTGCAGCTTTTAAAAAGGGCAAGTTGGCATGAATCTAGACTGACAGGTCAGATGTCAGACAACATGTGATTCGTCTGTTGGGTAATAGGAAAGAACCAGGAATTGTATTGTAAGGCCATTCTTTCATCTCTTATCAGCAAAGTTTCAATGTGAGCTAATTATTGATGGATAATTGTATTTGTCAGTTTACAATCCATTCAGTCCACAATCACATTCACACTTCAAGGACTCACTTAACACCTGCAGGCTTTCAATTTAAAGCTATATAGCTTAATAGCAGTTTGCTACTCTTGATTTTGGTTCATTTATCACTTTTTAAACCGTATTTACCCAACATGCACCCTCTGCAGGATCTATCCTTTTGTAACTCAGCCAGTCTTATTTCTTATTTAGTCAGTTTAACAAAGTGTAAAGCTGGAAGAAACAAGAAAAAATGACACAGGTGCCTCATAATCATTCAAAAAATACTGTTATAGAACATTTTCTTTCAAAACATGACATATAAATACAGTAATGTTGCAACACATAAAACACTGATAAATAGATGGACTTTAATATGACCTCACTGTGTTAATGGCGATGATGATCTAAGTGGGTCAAGCTAAAAAAGAAACTAAATCCAATAATAAAATCTAACCATGACCTCACTTTTAAACAAGACAAAACACCTAAAACAACAAATATGGAGAATGAACTTTTCCTCTATAACCAAGGTTATGTGAGAAGACTGGATCTCATGAGGTTTAATTAGGTTGTGAGGTTTATTAGAGGTAAGGTTGTTGAGTAGGACAGACAATAAGCCTTCTTCCTCCCCCCTCCTCCTCCTCCTGTTCTTCCTCCTCCCTCAATCAGGCTTTATAAATGAGCGAGCTCAGGGCTCTAGTTGTTCCCGATGTGAGCTTCAGTGACTTTCCACATCTTTTTTTTTTCTCTCCTCTCTCTCTTTCGCGGATTTAGTTTTTTTTTTTTTTTTAATAAAGCGAGAAGGCCAGTGTGCGGAGAGGATGCAGCAGCCGAAACTGATGATGCTGTCAAGGTCACTCATCTATCCGGGACAATTTAGTTCTTAGAAATAACTTAAAATCTCTGAACTCCGAGAAAGTTTTCACTGGATTCCTACGCCTTTAAAAAAAAAAAAAAAAAACCCAGCCTATATCTTTATAATATTTTTCTTGTCTGAGATCCGCCTCCCTCCCCTCGGGCAGTGTGTTTTTAGTGCGCCGCCATGTGTGCATTGCTGCCGGCGTGGCTTTGCCTGCTGCTCGGCTTCCTGCCTCTGGAGATCCAGTCCCGGGCTTTGACTCTGCAGAGCCTCACTCACAGACACAGGTACCACTGCTTCAGTCGACATGTACACACTGTAGCGTGAATGCTGCTCTTGTTGACAGTGACTGACTTTTGAAACAAAACTTTTGAGTTTTTTTGTTCAAGTTTTTATGTTTTGTGATTCAGGGAGTCATTTCTACATTGATTGAGAGGTACATTTCTACAGTAGAGTAAATTTATAAGCAATAATTTTCCATGTAATGAATGGTTGAAATTCTAGAATGGAAAAATCCTCAACAAAATATTGAGAATGTTGGTATTTAAATCCATTAGGGACTGTTCTCTATCTATCTATGTCACCCCTTCTCTTTTATTTATATAACCACTGTATATGGATACATATATGCCCCGGATTACATATTTTGTAATTAAGTGGCATTCTTTAATGAAAAGTCAATTTATTTACCCATAATTTCACTTATTTGTCTGGTTTTCCGTCATTCTGATAATCCAATAATCGTTTAAGTTATTTATCAAGAAATGCTTTTCTCTATACGGTTATTGCAGAGTGAATATTTTCCAGTTTCTGACTTTTGGTTGAACAAGATGTTTGAAGATGAGCTTGTGATGGGAATTTTTTAGATTTAGCTAAATTCAAAAAATGATCATTCAAAAAACTAATGAAGAGCTTCACCAACAATGAAAATAATTAAAGTCTGTGTATTGCCCTCTGGCAGTCATTAATGTGAGAAAAAGGTCCAGTAGCAGAATGAGGTAATTCCTCTCAGCAGCAGGAGGTGAGACAGAGGTGAGGGTAATTTAGTGGGATTTGGGACAAATATGGATATACAGGACATACCGAGGGGGCTAAGCAGAAAACAAGCCAGACTCAAAGAGTAAGGTAGAGTCACACCACAGAGACAGCAGTTTGTTGGCTGTGATAGTTGCTGCCGTGAGGGCATCTTGTGACCGAGCATTGTAGGCACAGCATCAATTTCTATCACATGCAGACCCATGCATCATCAGTTTATTTTCCAGTTGACTCTGTGGTCAGATTTTTTTTTTAACTGTGTTATTTGAGAAAGGTCTTTGAGTCTTATATAACTTTCATCACACTTAGATCACAAATACAGTTTGCACAAGCAACGAGAACAATAACAACAGAACATATTATTTTCTCAAGATTAATGATGAGTTGCATTTGTTTTTACAGCAGAAAAAGGAGCTCTGTGAAGGTTTTAGTAACTTGAAGTGAAGTAGGTGTGATAAAAAAACACCCTGGCTGAAGAAAGACAGGAGACAGGGTCTCAGTGTGATTCAACACTGATGGATGTAACATAATACTGCTGCTAGCACTTAACACATTCTTTTAAAAGAAATATAGGGCGAGGAAGAGAAAAATCCAAGGATCCTGTCGTAATTTTAAAAAGACAGAGAGAGAAAGAGAAGGAAAAAATAATGAATGGAGCCATTAACAATAAATGTTAGTGAAACAGTGGGGATCTGATCGGGACAAAAAGTTTTCCTTGCACAAAGTAATTTTAAGGAGCTACGACAGGAAAGTGTGTGTGTGTAGGTGTGTGTGTGTGTGTGTGTGTGTGTGCGTGTGTGTGTGTGTGTTCAGTTGCTCTGAAGAACCCCATGCTGCGCTCTAACTTGGGAGGAATGTTGGAGAAGCTCCTTTTACTCTCAGGCTCTCCACAGGTTTACAACCCGAATTACTATACAATACACACACACACACACACACACACACACACACGAGAGAGGTCCCAAAAGAAAGTGCAGATAGTAAAATAGTAAAGTACAAAAACAAATGTGTGTTCTCCTCAACTGTGCTGTCACGTATTATTTCTCAAATCCTTCTTTTATTTTCCTGTGATTTTCTTCTCTAGCACCACCAGCAGGTCAAAGTTTTAACTTATTCTCTTAAATATTGGCATCATCTACTCCATGTACTGGCACAACACTTTGCACAGACTTTATTGATTCCCGGTTGATCCTAAAAACTTTGGTTATCCCCTGACTTATCACCTGAGTGCCATGATTAGGTTTGCTAATTAACAAGTGTTAACACCCAGGCCCACCAACGATCCACATCTTTGCCCATTTTTAGATTGGCCGAGAAGTGGCGGAGGCAGGACTGCCAAGATGGCGTCTATATTTATGCTATCTATGGTTGAACATGGTGAAGATTAAACCCGCTTCATATCAACCTGTTAATATCATCACTGTGAGCATGTCAGCATACTGATATCAGAATTTAGCACAAGCACATCGGTGCCTCACCGAGCCACTAGCATGCCTATAGACTTGTGTTGCCTTAGTGCTATGCCTGTGTCACGTAAAGTTTATTGCTCTGTGTTGGTGCAGATATTCCACCTGTATTAGTTGTGTTGCACTTGGCAGGCTGTTCAGTGCCCTACATTTCCTTGTTTTGGGAGGCACCTCTGCACCAAATGCTTGTCCCTCCAGAGACCACTGTGTTTTAAACCTCACCACAGGTGGCCTTTTAAACATGTATGTGTGTGTGCATGTGATAAAGACAGTGGAAAAGTACACCTGAGCATGCACATGTAAAACACGCATTGTATGTTAGTGTTTATACTGTATGTGTGCATGTTTTTGTGTCGCTAAATCTTGTCTGTTGCCAGGCAGTCACATGTCACTTGCACGTGTGTGAATGCCTAACCAACCAACACAACCAACTGTGTGTGTGTGTGTGTGTGCTGTGTGACTTTTGTCCAGTTTTACCAGAATTCAGAATCCATTAAAAACAATTCAAAGCTAATAGAGTTGGGCAATCTCACAAGCTCCCAGTCACAATAGTAAGTTGGTTAGTGAGTGGGTGGGTGAATAAGTAAGTGTGTTGGCATTGAAAGGAGAAGGTACCCAGCCAGAAGAGTGATCAGAATACCAGTCAGGATTACAGGATAAAGATCATAGATATTCTGGCCCACTTCTCACTCCAAACAAACACAAATCTCACTCCATCTCCGTTTATTCTTTGAGGAGGCGACAAATATACACACATACAAGGTGATTTTCTCTTTCATAGGACAGCTGTACATCATGTAAATTCAACACGAGAAATCACTGGAAATGATTATCTGTGTGATTGTCTTGATTAGGAAAGGGTCTTTTTCAGATAGATACACAGATAAACGGCTGACTTAATCTAACTGGGCTTCTGCAGGGTTCAAGACAAATGTAACACTTTCTAATGTATTGTTTTTTAAGACTACCTGTTATATGGTCATGCCGGTCAAATTATAAAAGTACAACAGAAAATAAGTAGGCATGATTATGTATTATTTTTCAGTACTACTTTCAGTACCCGATATATTTAGTCCATAATAACATGACCTGGATAAGCAGCATGACATGGATCCATGGATTTAATCATTCAAAATAAAACTTGCTTTAAGCTTCTTTAACAATCTACACTCGGTGCACCGCATGCTCCTTGTCGCCTGTTTGTTGCTTTTTACGTGATCTATAATAAGTATTGCACAATTTCTGACCGGTCACATGACCAAACAGACCAGCTCTATGCGGCGGCTGAACTCTTGAACGTCTCAGAAAGTGTGAAAAAAAGAGGTATTGTGACAATGTGAGAAAAAAACAGAAAGGCTAGACGGTGGGTAGGTGAGAAAGAAAAGTACTTACAACACACTCAAAAGGAGTGGCGGTGTTAGGAGCCTCTTACTACCATCCACATTGTGCTCTGTGGTTTTCATTGTCTTGCTCTCCTCCTCCGTCTCTCCCTCTCCTGTTATAAGATTTGTCAGCTCAGATATTGTTGTTTATTAACTGGGAATATCATTTTTTAGCCATGATGGTGGACTAAAGTGGTTTAAACCGGCGGATTCAACAAAGTTCATACACTGTTGAATCCGCCTGTTTAAACCACTTTGGTCCAGATATATACAGGAAGCAGAGCAACCTTTAGGGGATGCTCATGGGCATTTTAGACTGTTGGTCTAATATCTTAATTATTGACTAAAAGACATAAAAAAGAAACAGACTGTTAATCTTTAACTGTGTTTTGCAGGTCCACGTCAAGATGAGTAAGCAGTACTCAGTTTTACAGTGCAAGTTTTTGCCTTGTTTTGCACAATTCTGAGGCAATTCACGAACTAACACATGCCAGTGAGCACTAGTAGAGATTCATGCATTCATAAGACTCAGATTGTCATTTCTGCTGGCTCTATGTTCGCTAACTGTATCTCTCTGCTATTTAGTGCTGAGCAGGTAGTACCAAGTGGATTATCAGAGCTTTTTGGCTAAAGTGCAGCTGCCTGCTGTGACCCGAAAACTACAATACGAGATTGACAAGAGTGACCCAAAACAGTAGCAGAGAATTTTATACTAAAAAGATTGTAACTTCATTGATCTGACTCTGACTGATAACCTCTGGAATACATGATTTTTACATCTCCCATCAATTACACAAACGGCCAGTGTGAGCATAAAATTTTGATCTTAAAACAATGCAATCAAATGCGGAGAAAAATAGCGTTACTCTGGCAAACCGTGGTGTTGATTTCTTGTTCGTAAGTATCACATAGATCTATAAAGTGCTATGCTGGATTCAAATCATATGATCAGATGTTTTGTTGTAGCTCATTTGAAGTGTTTTAAACGCACTGATTTTGTGGCACCACCAGCTTTCTTCAGATATGTGTAATAGACATAGACTAGATCACACACACACACACACACACACACACACACACACACACACACACACACACACACACACACACACACACACACACACACACACACACACACACACACACACACTATCAGATACAGAGACAGTGAGGCTGGATACGTCAGCCACAGTAGTAGACTAGCACCTGTTCACCACCCTCTGTCTATCTCTCCTTCTATCTTTCCTTCTCACTTTCTCTTTCAATCCACTCTTTCTCTGCTTCGTAACCTCAAGAAAAAAGGAGGGGACCACAGGTTGAGTACAGTCGACATTCCCGCAGTACAAGACTGACTTCTTGTGAGGCATTTCATCTTGTTGTAGTGATTCAGTTTCACACAGAAACCCAAGCAGGTGAAACACGCATGACTGGCCAGCATCATATGTAGACAGGCTTTGTGTGAGGGTATGTTTTAACATAAAACTTTTTCTCTCCTTCTCTGTTTCTCTGAATCTCAGGTTGAATTTACCCAGAACCTCTAAATACCCAAAGTCTTCTTATACCACCATCATGCCTACTGCGTCTGATCTCTCATTTGCCATTGACAACCACATCCCCCAGAGAGACAGACAAATCATCTGGAGGACCCGGCCCCCGCCGAGGTTGTCAAGCCCGTTGTTTGACCAAAGTGACAGTCTGTCACGAGAAGCGCCGGTCTGGCAGCGTGGATCACGGGGTCGTCGTCATGCCAACAGTGGCGGGGCGAGGAGCCACGGACACCTGATGAGGGTCGGGTGTGTCCTAGGCACCTGTCAAGTTCAGAACCTCAGCCACCGTCTCTACCAGCTGATTGGACAGAGTGGGAGGGAAGACGCTTCCCCCATTAACCCTCGCAGTCCTCACAGCTACGGCTAAGACCTCGAAACTAGTGAAACGCCTTTTAATGACATAAGATGACAAGTTACCCAGGTCATCTGTTGCATCTGTGACACAAGTAGGGACAAAAAATAAGGCTTTGCAACCCTAGAAATTGCATTTATATCATACTAAATCATTTCTTCAATTGTGATGTGATCGCTGGCAGGATTATGAGCACTACATTTATGTACCATCACAGGGAGGTGGTCAGAGTGGATCCCAGGTGTACAAAGTGCAGGACTTTGACACCGCAGTTTGGAATATGTTGTCAGTGAACATTTTATCGATACGTTCAGTATCAACATTTTCTCATTATGTTAGAAAACATATAATTTCTTGGAGACAGGGTTGCACCTGAATCATCTGCTCTCAGCTGCTTGGTTGTAGAAGGATAATTATGATTTATAACTTATTTTTGTTGTTTTGACTATCATTCTCAATGGTCATAATGAAATCATACTCATCAAGTACATTACAGACCTTAACAGTCAAACTCAAATATTAAACAAAACTCCAAACGGGAATAAAGACAAGGAACAGTAGAAATACACCCAGACTGTTTGTTGCTTTAAAGGCCTAGGTCACATGACATAGAGACAGCAGCTATCAACAGCAGTCCAATGTAGTTTTTTAGTCATGAAAGTCAGGGTGGCAAAGGATAACATTGTATTTGCCAGAAGTGAACATCCTAGCAGATTAGCACAATAGTACTAGCCCAGCTAGTCCTGTTGGACACGTGACCCTTGCTTTGCTGGTTGTATCTGTCTCCCCACAGTTTACAGGCCAACTTCCAGGTTACACTTATCACGACCAACATTTTTGGTGTCCTCACATGTGGTTTTACCTCCAAATTAAGCATTTTAGGTGGCTAAACATTTGGCTCAAGAAGATACAAGGAGTTTCTTGCCCCATCAGAATATGGATGTACTTCGATGATAAGTACGATATCGTAATAACCTATGAATATGATGGTCAACACTAAAAATAAAACAATCCAGAATCTCTGAGAGTTTCTTTAATATTATGGTCTCTAGTTTCACAGTGGTTGCACAGATTAGAGTGTTTCCGCCCATTACCACCAGTTAACTGCAGTGAAACTAGAGTCCTAGGCTGTTTGGCATTTAAAGGACCAGTGTGTATGATTTAGTGGCATCTAGCGGTGTAGTTCCTATTTGCAACTCTTTGCCTCATCCTCTACTTCCTACCATGAAGGAGAAACTACATGAACATTTCAGAGGGCCCAGTCTAGATCCAGTGTTCAGTTTGCGCTCCCTGGAAGAGGATCCACAGCCTTTGTAGATATAAACATTCATTCTAAAGTAACATAATGATTCTTATTTTCAGCTGATTACACATTAATGAAAACATAATTATGCATATTATGTTTAATTTCTGTCATATTTTCTAGATAGAGGTCCATAAATCTTACACACCAGACCTTTAAAGAGTAACAACCATTTAGACACTATGTATGTAAACATGGAAAAGTGTGAACCAGAGAAACCTCTGTCAAACTGGCCTACCTATCTACTGTCTGCTATCGTCATCAATGGTGATCCTGTTGTACCTAATGTACTTCAGCTCAGAGCTAATCCACCTTGTCTCTCAAAAGCACCTTCATCTCCGTGTGTGAACAAGTAGCTTTACTTCAGTGTGGGCAGAAACCAAGAATAACCTCCAGTCAAACCCAGTTAACCCTTCACCCAAAACCCCACAGTGTGCACAATTAGCCAAAATAACCACTAACCCTAATCCACAAACTGCCGATGCGCTTCTTAACAGATGATTGTCTCTTAACAAGTTGAACCAGAGAGGAAAATACTGTAGAGTGCTTTTTACTTGCAAACTGTAAATCTATGGTGCATTATTTTGTCGTCACTATAAAGTCTGATTTTAAGCCTTAATGGGTTTAATCATCTGTAAGGCCTTATAATGTTTTGCCTTTCAATTATCCATATTAAGCATCATGGTAAATGTTGACTATTAAAGTGTTATTTGAAGCTTTATAGTCTGCTTTTCTCTGTGTGTTAGTTCAGTATAACTCCAGTATCGGTAGTTCTTAGAGGTCAAATGTTAATAGGAAAGCATGAAAGCACTTTATTGTTCTTGACATTCAGTATGACTTGAATTTGTGTTATTTAACTTAAAATGAATGAGACTGTTTTGCTGTAAATACCCAACTTTACTAAATCTACATGTGACACTCCCCTCAAGTGTCCTTTTGTAAAACATCGGTGTTGCTTTTATCTAATATCATCTCTGTTTTTACAACAGCAGTGTTGTGTAATAAAACTCCCGTCAAACCTTCTTCACGTGTCTGTTATCTGTCCAACAGCAGTCTGAGGTGCAACTGTGATCTTAATGTCCAAGCTCATATAGTCTAGTCTGTAAATGGAAAATGGCTCACACAATATTAATGATAATGATTTTTAATCTGGGTTACTACACACACACACACACACACACACACACACACACACACACACCTCAGTCCACAGTCCAAAGCAAGTTCAAACCAGTGCCACATTTAACAAGTTCAACATGACATGTGCATATCTATGTTCTTCTTCAGACAGTAAAAAACATTTCAGTCTTGTTATCATAGAATTAATAATTAAGCAAGCCTATGAATTAAATTAACTGGACTAATTGGGCGTTGTGAAAGAAACATTGTCATGTACAGATTTGCTTTTAAGTGGTAAGAGTAATTTAAGACAATTTGTGTCAGTCCAAACCTGTGGTACAAAGCATGAATAGATTGTGTGATCTGGTCTACACAAGAAGGCATAATAATTGTGGCTCAATCTAAATAATGATCCATGTCGAAGGTTTCTATTTGAACCTCCTTGAAATTTGCACAAAAAAAAACAAAACAAAAAACAGATGTAGTCAGAAAAATAGTGATGACGGTGTTTATCTTTCAACCCCCCAAGGTGCAAACAGTTCAAATACTTACAAAACTAATAAATTAATGAATGAATGATTAAAACAAAATATTCTATATACAATTCCAAAACCAAAAAGAAGTCTCTAGCAAGCTCAAAAGACGTTACCTCCACTGTCACCACACAAGACTCCTCTCACCTTGGCCCAGGCAGCCCAATTTATACTTGAAGCCCTCTCACTAGGTCTAATATTTCTCTAAGAAAATAGAGAAAACATCTTTTCCATATGATATTAAACATTTATTGTCGCCGTCTCCAAATCTCCAAAATGCACCAGGTAAATTATAATAATCTGTATGAATGTATACAGGTGTGCATGCAAGTGTGCAGCCTTGGCCGTGTTACTAGACAGCGACGAAGAGGAATGTGCAAATGAGTGGAACAGGTAGCCTTACATTACACGCGTGAATATGTGGCTTAACGGGCTCACACAAGCGATTTACAACAATTTTCTACAGTCAAGAGACTTTGGAGAATCTGATTTGAAACACCTGTACAAGCAAGCCTCAGAGAAAAGTAAGAGATCTTCAGGATAAGATGATGAGAATGTTCCTGCACGAAGCCCATTGGCTGATAAATCAGAAGGAAAAACTGAGTAGTTCTTTCAAGGTGATGCATGCAGTAAATGTGAGACATTTTCTCCACTGACCCTGAACCAAGAACCGAGGAAGGAGTCAACGTTGTGCCAGGCCTTTTATGAGTTTCATGTGATTCTAATAAAGGGCAGCTAAAAATCCTCAGGAACACACATGAGAGAGATGTATTTTAGTTCAAATGTGTGTTTCCAGTAATGCAACTTGATGGCATCTTTCATTAGACACACCCTGCCTGATGGTCTTATAAACTCCAGCTTGTTTCACAGGCTTTCTTTTATAAATATAGTCTGTTTTCACTGGGCGAAGTAATACTAACATAACAAATAACGAGAGTTATGAATGTTATCATTCTTTCTCCTTGTCAAGAACTTGGCGCCTTCATTACCCACAATGCAACTTGAGCTGCCAAAAATTGTGGGTGAGATTCAGTGTTTTATCCGAGCAGAGGTGAGGAGCGGGCTCCAGTGGTCTGGTGCTCACCACACCATCAGATTTTTATTATTATCAGACTTATAGGCAGCACCAACCAACACTGACTCAAATGACATCACTTGAGGCAATTCATTACGTTTCATGTGGCTCCCTCTGGATGTCAGATGTCTAAAATTGTTTGCGTTCCACTTTAGGTTAAAAACGTGGTGAACTTGACCACAGTTAGCCAGTAATATGGGCTTTGAGGGTGGCTTCTAAGAGGACCAATCAGATTTCAGGGTCAGACCAAGCCTCTTCCACCCCGAGGCACGTCCCAGAGTTAAGCAAAAGTAAAACAGGTACTTTTCTGACTCATATGTCTGGTTTGATACCAAACATAAAAGCAACAGATTAGTAGATGTGTTCAATTTCAGTGTTCACATCGACAAACAAATGATACAAAACACTCAGACCCTCAGAAGGAAACAGTAGGGCAAGTCAGCCAAAGGTTAAATTCTCATAAATCCTACACAAATCCATGACATGTAACAGATAACGTGCCTCTTTTACTATGCTTTAAACTTATTTTATGAACACATTCAGTCCAGTGTGTGTGAGAGGGACACCTGGTGGCCTGCCGTGCCTCATGACAAACAAGGCAT
Organism: Larimichthys crocea; assembly: GCF_000972845.2. Lineage (NCBI taxonomy): Eukaryota > Metazoa > Chordata > Actinopteri > Sciaenidae > Larimichthys > Larimichthys crocea. Next base: position 18,773,433 of record NC_040031.1, on the reverse strand, counting down.
CTGGTCATAGGAAACAACACATTATATATCAGTGCTGGGTCAATGACTGAGGGTTGTTTAAACATTGTCGTCAACTTTACCTCTGATCCAACAAACAGAACTGATTTGCCCCCTAAAAGAAGTCTGTTTGTTTGTCCTCACTGACCCAATAAAACTGGACATTTGATACTAAGAACTCACTGGTTGGGGGCATTGTTTAGCTCAGTTGGTAGAGCAGCTGCCCCAGGGTCAGTCCATGTCGCAGAGTTTGAATCCAACCTGCGGCCCTTTGCTGCATGTCATTCCCCCTATATCTCTCCCCACATTCCTGTCACTCTTCAGCTGCATCTGTACAATAAAGCTTGAAAAAAGGCCAAAATAATATCTTTAAAAAAATAAATAAATAAATCACTGGTTGGATCTTGTTGTATGTCTTATATAATGCAGTCAATACCCCAAAATCAAGATGAATCTATTTAAACTTATTCAGTTTTACTTGTGTTTTCTTTTCTTAAAGAAATATATTACGTGGTTAAAAAATAAACAACTTTACTGTGGAACTAAGAACTACTGAGTCACTCTACATCGGCCCAAACAGGTAACCTGCTGATCATTGAAAAACTCTTCCTGGGATGGACACACACACACACACATTTTCAAGGACAAGGTTCAACACAGGGTACCCCGTTAGCTGCAGTTTAGTTAAAGTGTGACTGAACATTGGTGCAGGATATATACAGGGAGGAAAGTGTTTGGTCATCGCCAGACAGCAAGACAACACAACACAGACTTCACCACAGACGTCAGCCATGAGGATCGTTAACATCGTATGTATGGCTTCAATGCATACACTCAAGTTTTGACTGTTGCTCTTGGCAAAAATGTTGTTGTTTTTTGTACTGTCTGTTATTTCAGGGTCCAGATCCGTCTCTGTCATATCGTCCAAATCTAGAGAAGAATGAAACTAAACAGAAGCAAGACTACAGAAACTTTGAGGTAAGCATTCAACACTCTGGCTGATGACACTCATTTGATGCTGCATTCATTTAGAGGTAAGAAACACACCGTTATCGGTTAAAATGTTCCTGATGACTGGACCAGAGCCTCTAACTGAGAGGACAGGCAGGACGAGGATGCAGAGCTGCGTCCGTTTCAATCAGCCGATCGTTGTTCCTTATTTACCCCAAAGACACTAGTTTTTGAAAGTCGTGCTGGTATATGAACTTATTTTCACTAATCATGTTTCGACAGTGACTCATCATTTTTGACATCCTATTTTATTTTATTTGTATATTTATTTGTAGTAATAAAAAAATCAGTTTGTGTTCATTCATGGATTATTTTTTCCTTAAATAATGTGTAGTAATGTTTCACTCCATCTACAAATTATAAAACATTGCAAGGGTGGGATAATTATCTTGTTTAATCCTCTGTGATTTCTGTGTGAAAGTAATACAAAGTAATACAGTGATACACACAGGACAACGGAGAGTGAACGTGGGTCTAAACCTGAGATGCTGTAAATCTGTTTAGACTGAGGTGTGTGTGTGTGTCTGTGTTTCAGAGTGGAAGTCTAATTGAGCGTGTGTTTAACACATACAAGCTGATGCACACCAACCAGACGGTGGACTTTGTAAAACAAAAGGTGAGCAAACCAGGAGCACATGCACATAAATTCAGTCACCTAAAAGGCTCTTTACTGAGATACTAGGGGAATAAAATACATCTAATATACAATTTATTGTGATGGTGCATCAAAATATTTGTTGTCAAATGTCAGTGTTGTAATTTTATCTTAGTCATTTTGTATTTTCTTTTGTATTATGCTCTGTAACACTGAGCAAGCAAAGAGCTAACGGACTAAGGACTAAAAGTTATTTAATGTCACTTTCACTTAGGTTACACACAGAAACACCTCCCTGTTTTTAGAAATGTGACCCAGCTATGGTCACCTGCTCTGGGGCTGTTTTCTGGACTCTGTGGGATATTTGAGAATGTTGTTAATATTAAAAGAGGGGCTGCCCTTTTAGTTTAAGGTGACAGATGATAAAAACATTCAGTAGATAGGCGTCATCTGAATAACAGATTACCCCATTTTAAAGTATATAAAGTACAGATGAATCTAATCTGTTTATCCATAAAAGTCAACAGAAAACAATATTTAAAAAAAACATTTGAGAAAGAAAAGCTTCCCTCTAAGGCTGTGACGCTTACCTTCATGCAGTACTCCGAATGGACCAGCTGCAAACGCACTCAGATGGGGATGATGGACACCGTCATGTCTCTAGACCAGCTGGTGGACGAGTCCGATCCTGATGTGGACTTCCCCAACTCCTTTCACGCCTTCCAGACTGCTGAGGGCATCCGCCAAGCACACCCAGACAAAGGTACTATAACAGGGAGAAAGACAGAAATAGACACAGAGGCCGTGTACAAGAACATACAGTATGATATACCAATATTAAATATCTGTATTCACTTCACCTTCCAGACTGGTTCCAGTTGGTAGGTCTGATCCATGATGTTGGGAAGACAATGTCTCTTTGGGATGAACCCCAGGTAGGAGACAGGTTCAACACTGGTAGTGTTGGTAATGTTAGGCATGCATTCACTTTATGTGACATATATGGAGAGATCTTATGAATTCTAACAGCTGTCTATGCATGCGTCCTACAGTGGGCTGTAGTAGGCGACACTTTCCCGGTGGGCTGCAAGTTTCAAAACTCGATTGTGTTCAGAGACAGCACCTTCCTGGAAAACCCAGATGACAAAAATCTCAGATACAAGTTGGTAACATGACGAGTCTGTGAATAGCTGGCTTAGATCCTTTCAAAACACAAGCTATGACAGTTATCTGACCAGTCACCACAGTGTTGTAATGCCAGTTTAAGGATTTACGCAGAAACACAGCATTTATTATTTGAAACAATAAAATAGACTTTTGAAGTTTTTGCTTTAAAAACATTGTTAAATTACCCCCTCGATATCTGAAGTGCATAATCTATCAGTTTTAAATGAAAGGAACAAAATAAAATCAAACGTTTTACATAAGGATTTATTTTCTCCTTTTAGTACTGAATATGGGATCTATGAACCAAACTGTGGGCTCGAAAATGTCCTCATGTCTTGGGGCCATGATGGTAAGAGGCACACAAACACCCACAACTTTTAAAATAAGAAAATGTGTCCTGACTGTTGTGACCTGACTGTTTATCTATGATACTCTTACTTTTGTCTTTAGAGTATCTCTACAGAGTTATGAAGTTCAACAACTGCCCCATCCCAGAAGAGGTGAGTAATTTATTACATGAAATGATTGTTTAGTTGTACCTTCAGTCTTTACTGGTCTTATATTAGAAGAATTAAAAATTAGAGCAGAAAGGGTCCAAGGATTTTCTTTCCTCACCCTCTCTTATGGATCTTCCGTCTTTCTTCAGGGGTTGTACATGATTCGCTTTCATTCATTCTACCCTTGGCACAGCCATGGAGACTACATGCATCTGTGCAATGATAAAGACCGGCGCATGCTGCCCTGGGTTCAAGAGTTCAAGTAAGTATATCCCTATTATGTTTCTAGTATTATCCTACTTACTGCTTTGACCTGAAGCTGCATCTTACATCCCTTCCACAGCAAATTCGACCTCTACACAAAGACCACTGAGTTGCCCGCCGTCGAGAAGCTCAAGCCATACTACCAGTCTCTGATCGACAAGTACTGCCCTGGAATACTGAAGTGGTGAAACAGACAACGCAGAATTCAACAGCAACATTATGTTGTCAGAAATCAAATGATCCAGAGGATGATTAGAGTTGTTGAGTAACTCATAACGTACACACATTACTTATCTCCGGATTTATAACTACTCATAGTATAACCTGAGTGACCGTATCTATCTTATATGTAGTGACAATTCATGTTAAAATGTAAATATATATATGTACATTTTCAAATTGTAAAAAATCCAGAGAAGCCTTTATATTTTTCTGTATTTTAATATGATATAAAAAGACATTTTAAAAGCACCACACTGATTGTTTGATGGTTCCTTGCTAATGGAAACAAAAGACAGAAACTCAAAGGCAAAAGTGCAGATTTTAGTTCTATACATACAGTAAGAGACCACAGTGACAAATATAAAAGTGCAACAACAAACACCACAAAGAAGAGAAGAGTACTATGAACACCACATATTTATTCTCTTGATGGGAGAAACAGAACCCACCGTATATTTTTATATTCCATACTTCTCTTTACTTCTGTTCAACACGATTTGATCTGGTGACTGGATTTCACATTGAATGTTTCGACATAAGTTGGAACCAACCAGGGGTGGAAGGTTGGAGAAGGCAAATAAGAGATATTTTTTTCCATGAACAGCTGATCAGGAAATACAAACATTACAAACAACATTTTTGGTCATTTTGGTAACAATTTACAAAAGGCAGGTGGTGACAGTCCACTATGGTTTTTCCTGCATCTTATTTAAGGCCTTCTCTTTCGGACAATCTCAGTTTTTTCGTCTTCCTCTTCTCTTTCATCCTCATCATCATCCTCATCCTCATCATCTTGTGCCTCATCCTCTTTGTCATCACCAACAGTGTCTTTCTCCTCTCCCTCGCCCTGCTCCACTTCATCTTCACTGCCCTCCCCATCTTCCTCCTCCACCTCCTTCGCTGCCTGATGTTCACCTGACTTCCCACAATGGTCTGAAGAGCCATCAGGTACATTTTCTGCATGATCACTCACAGTTGTGCATTTTTTTCTGCTTTGCAATCCCTGGAGCAGACAGAACATGACGCCACAACCCATGAGGGTCCAGATTAGTATGTGGGCAGGAACACCTCTCACCTGAGAGCGAACCCACCTGACCGCCTGAGCAAGAGGCTTGTTAGACAATCGTGCGGGCGATTTGTCCTACACACAAATAAAGATGAATATTAATCACTATAGATTAAAGTTTTACATAGTTATTCAGAGTTTTACTATCTCGCTTATTAAAATATACCTTAAGTCCATACTGGGTGATCATGCTGTCCAGGAAGGTGTTGCCCAGGTGCACTGTGGGATAGAATTCCTCATCATAGACCCTCCTCCACCAACGCTGCGGGTAAGAACTGACAAAGACCAGCCAAACAATAAACATCCTGCTTGTTTGTGTGAGGTTACTTATAAAAGCAGGGCTAAGTTTGAATTGTATTCGCTTCTCTCAGTGCATGGTGTTACCTCAAAGCCAAGTATTATCAGATTTCAGAGGGAGAAAGAGAAAGCACTGACCCGTCAGCCTTTGGTTCAGTAAACCAGTATCTGTAGCGGTGGGCTCGCAGGTACGCTGGAGGTTGCTCGTGAAACGGATACTGAGATACATCTGTCTGGATCAACTCTATCACTGCAGGACATGAAACAAAGCATTCAGGATTCTGCTTGTTCTTACTCATTTTCAATTGTAATTGACTGAAATATTTAAAAAAGGTGGAGAACACAGAACATTTGCCCTATTGGAAAATTATTTTACTCAATAGTACCACTGGGAGGCACCAAAGACCAATTTTCAAATTTTGCACACGGTGTCTTTAAGTGCAATGTTCCTGCACAGATGTGCTGATCCAAAGTTAGATTCTTTCATCAATTAGATGGAGGCATTGGCAATAAAATGATAAAACACCTACTTGGACAACACTATTTGTGTTTGGTAAGAAGTGTAACTTCTAACTTATAAAAGAGCAGTTTGATTTGTTGAATTGTTCTTCAGGGAGATAAAAGAGTGAGGACACACAGCAAAAACAAAAAACAATGCATACCATCTCTTTTGCCCTGCAGCAGTCTGTGCATGAGGCTGGTGAACCATGGAGACTGTGTATGAGGCCCCAGGGCAGCAAACCACATTTGCCAATCCAACCTGGGCTGGTGGGGTGTCAACACGGGAGGAGGTGCACTTAGATTACCTGGTTTATACATAAACTCAATCTCCTACAAGAAGAAAAAAAAAAGAAACACGCTGAGATGAATAACTTCATACAATCACGCCTCCATTACTGTACAGTACAGCATTGCACAGAGCATCACAGAGCGCCCTGTCATCTCTATTCTGTTTAAACCAGAATAACTTTTGTCCCTCACCGTCCACGACACGCCATCGTTGCTTCCCTCGATGACAACCTCTGGCCGCCCGCTGACCCCAGTCATTCTCCTGAACAGGCCATATGAGTTGACGAGCTGGTAGCGATCCACCAGATCGTAGGCCTGACGCACTCCTGGCCACAACCTAGCGTTAGAGTCAAACTCTATGTAGGTAAACGGCACCTGGAACAGAAGAACGTGAAAAGAAATGAGAAATCATTACAATGGATGAAAAAGGTGGTCTTCAACTTGCACCAACGCCAAAATAAACACTGATAACTAACAGATTTGCTTAATTATGAGGCTCAACTGCCCAACATGTCACCCACCAGACTGATGGTGAACATAGCAGCGGTGGCAGCGGCAAACACAGTCCACTGGACAGTTCCACAAAGCCTCTTCAGGAAACCAGAGACACACGCACACCTAGAAAAACACATTCCATTTTATTTTTGTACCTCTGCTAAGCACTTTCCTATAAAAAGAAACCTCATTAACATGCAATGTAGAACCGCATAATGAAGCACCCATCTGCACACACAGGGAGAGACCTACCTGAACATGGATGTGACAATCTCCCAGGTGAGAGAGAGGACACCGATCCAAACACAGGGAATAGTGACAGTCTTCAGAAACTGGTTAAACTGGTGGTATGTGAATGCTGCAAGCAAAACAAAATGTAAACAGAAAAAAATGGCAAAATGCAATTTTCTCTTATTCACATACATGCACGCACACACACAAACACAGACGCACCTATTCTGGAGTTGACGAGTTTCTTTGTTGTATCCACCTGCAGATCAAAGAACACAATTGCACCGAAGATCATGAGAGCCCAGACTGCCAGCTCCAGCAGATAACACAGCCACGTCCACAGCTTGGAGTCTGAGCAGAGTAGAGAGAGATAAACAGACAAACAACTCAGGTCCAAATTCAACATTTGAATGTGTGCCCCTTTGGAACAGGATTCAGGTGTTTTACCAGTTTAAAAAATGAAAACATAGTGTTTTTGTAGGCGATAGAGGTCGCTTGATAAGCTGATGAGCCTACAGCTGTGCAAAATTTTTTATTTAAATCCTAAACTTCAAAACCTAGGCATTGTGATACTAATTTTCCTCATTTTTAATTTTTTTGTAGCCTCATTGTGTATACAGCCGTTTATCATACCATTGTTAGTGATCTTTTCCGCCTTGCGTAGCCAGAAGTGTACATGCTGGTCATCCAGAAGCGACAGGCAGAGGGCCACAGTCAGTAGGTTGAAAAAATTGTAGTTGCCAGTCAAAATGATGAGCACTTGAAGGAACACCTACACAAGAAAAAACACAAACTTAACCAGTAATTCTTAAAAAAACCCCAAAATGTTTCTGAACAAACTAAACTGAGACAACAAAAACAACAGAAAGGTATTTCTATTCACCTGCATGTAAAAAGCCCCGAGCCGGAGTCTGCGCAGAGGGCTGAAGAAAAGCGGGGGTGCAGCAATCTCTATGACGAAGGTTGCCATCACACTCAACTTCTGCCACCACACGGGCAACTGGTGGGCAAACCAGGCCAGCCAGGTGGGGATACACTGAGTCTCATAGTGGTAGGTCAGAGCTGTTAAACACACAGTGAATGTTAATCAAAAGAACAACAGCAGCTGGGATGTTCCCCCTTTAGGGATGTAAAGCCTCAACACACACACTCTGCAACTAATTTGCATCCTTACCTGTAAGGCCCCACCATGTGGGACAACGTGACGTGAGTTTCACCACACCAGAGGCAAACATGAGCCTGAAGAGCAACCAGCGGGTCAGCCAGAAGGTCACACGATCGTGCTCTCTGACCCCTCGTGACCCTCTGATGATTGTCAGTGGAGCAACGAGGATACAGAGAAAACCCGTCTCCAGAAGCAAGTTGTCCCTGGACAGCAGTGAGTAGAAAAACTATTAAATAGATGGAAAGAGCAGCGAATGAGGGGGCACTGGGGTGTAGCGATGGTCACAGTGTCAAACATTACTATGATGCTACAAACAGTGGATGACACAAACCTATCAGCAAACTGCCAATGCTATCTTGGGATCTTTTAAAAAGCTTTTACTTGTAGCACCAAATTTACAAATCATCACTCACCACTGGAAGTAGAGAAATACCTGGCCCACCTGAAATGAGAAGAAAAGGACAGTCAGAGATGGGACAGCAACTACAGCAACCTATGAAAGAAATCCATGTGCTGTAAACTCACCTGGTACATGGACAGGTACAAAACCCAGAGGCATAAAAATACCACGCTGTCTCGGAGAGCCTCAAATAGCATAGCACCGAGGCTCAGTGCAGCCCCTATAAGACACAGCAGCTCCATAGCGGTGTGCGTGTCCAAGCCGAGCCGAGGTCCCAGCCACAGCAGGGTGGGAGAGGACAGCAGCTGTTCCCCCAGAGGCTTACCGCTGTATCGCAGCTGCCAACGAGCAGGCAACAGCCCTTCATTACCATAGAGACCTGGACATAAACATAGGATGCAACAACATCAATCAACATAAAGTGTCTCAGTAAGTAGCGTTTAAGGCTGCGAGGCTCCAAGTAGCTCAGGGGATGAACACCATTCTTCCAAAACAAATCTGGTGTTTTGATGTGTTAGGGTTGAGCATCATGAGTGTTACACTCTCTTTAATTGAGACTGAATCATGGATTGAACACGTTTGCTTTAAAAAGGATCAGTGTGTAAAATTTAGGCAGCATTCAGACAGGAAAACACAGGTTTTTCCACTAATCCTGCGGCACAGCCATCCCTGCGACCAACTTTTGGAAAAAATGCAGCCCAATGTCACACTGCGGCCACCAATCACATGCTCGGATCGGGCAAACGTTCACAGTAAGCATGAAGTGTCTCTGAAAGATAGACAGATAGATACCTTATTTATTAGGGATGCACCGAATATTCGGCAACTGAAAGTATTCGGCCGAATATTGAAAAAAAAAAAAAAAGCCACATTCGGCTTTCGGTGAAGTGGCCGAATAGTGGCGTGACGCAATTGATGCAATGAAACAACGTGCGCGGGTGATCGGCCAGGGTTGCTGATTCTTTTCTCAGTCACACACATAAAACCCACCAGGATATAGGAAGCAAACAAATACACTGCCTCTTTAGCGAAGCTGTAAACTTCTCTCTAAACTACGGCGTCTCACACATGCGAGGTGCGTTCAATGACCGTCGGAATGACTATGATGCGTTCATAACATGAGAAAAAATTCACGGAAATTAATAAAACTAAATAGTTTTCTTTCAAGAACAAATTAACAGTGATTAAAACAACATGGGCTTTCTAACAATAAATGAATAATAAATTATACTAACTGGAATTCTACTGGAATATTTGAAGGATATTAAATAAACATTTACTTTCTTTGAAAAAAACATGTCTACAAATTTATTCTAGGCTATTTATGCAATAGTAAAAAAAAAAATTGTGAAAAATTTAACAACCGCATTTCATATTTGGTTTCGGTATTCGGCCAACCATTTAATTTTTATTCGGTTTCGGCCGAACATTTTCTTTTTTTTTTATTATTTATCCCAAGCTGGGAAATTACAGAAACTGACCATGCAGCTGGATTCATTGACTAAACTCTGCTACCTGTTGTATTGTGGCTTTGTTTATTTCCGCATAGCCAGCTTCTAAATCTGAGTCTGGCTTGCAATTTACTATGCAAAATAGAGACTAGACAAGAAGTTTAATTTGATTTGTGCCAGATTAAAATGTCCAACTTCACAGCAGAAATAAACCTGCCTGGTTCAGACACTGGTTCAAATGATATTAAGGCTTAAAGTTGCGCATAATTAACAGTGTGGCTGCTTGTAAGTGACAGATAAGTGCTGTTACAGATGACTTATTATAGCACGCATTAGATGCACGTCTTTGCCAATATTTAGATTAGCCGGGAGGTGGAAGAAGCAGTGTCGCCGTCTCCTTCTAATAACTAAAAACAATGGTGGCGGAAGGAAATTACAAAAAACATTATTGGCCCTGTCTGAAGTCACTGTTTAGTTTGTCTATTCTGGGCTACTGTAGAAACAAATCAATTCAACATGGTGGACTCTATGGAAGAGGACCCACAGCATCTGTAGATACTCATGCTGAAGTGGTAGTAGTATTTTTCATGATTACACAGTAATGAAAACATATTATATATCATATATATATTCCATGTCTGCCATGTGAATAGTGCACACTGGACCTTTAACACATGGGGCGTGGGCGACGTCTGGACTACTAAAATAAAGCGTCCTTAACTGATGAAAACCGAGGTTTTATGGGTAATGTAGTACAATTACTATCATGTGTGCGCATTTACAACAGGTTGTATCCGCTCCGTTTCCCCGCGTAATGCTCGTGAAGTTAGCCAGCAGCAGGGAAACCTTTAGAGAAACTTCAGGCGTCTGAAGTGTGAAAGCACAGGAAGGCAGCCCGCCAAGTCCCCAGCTAACAGGCTAACAGACCTCCAGCAGCAGCTGTGGGTAAGTTAGCTCCCACAAAGCAAAGTTAGTGAGTCTCACCTGGCATCTGCACGTACAGGGACACAAAGGCAGCCAGGTAAATGACCGCCATGCACCAGAGGAACATGCGCCGTGGTAGGATGATTTCCCCCATGTCTGACGGGACAGTCGCTGCCTGTTCCTGGGGGCTGGACGGGAAGCGGGGAGCGGGATTTAACGTAGCCGCCGGGGGAGGAGAGGAGGACACGTAGCGATGAGCGGCCGGTGAAGAGTTCAGTCGAGCGGCCTCAAGGGGGCGCTGCGCCTCGTTTGAACGCTATGGTGCATTCACGTGGCGTCGGAACAAGCAATGCTGCGTTCAAATGTCGTCAGTAGATTTTTTAAAAATTATTTCTAATAATACACTCATAGCGTTAACTATTAACGTTTACTAACTTTACTTATTTTCGTGCTGTGGGTAAAGCAAACACTCACTTATATTACAGGTTAGGTGTACCATAAAATATAGTTCCTGTTCTGAATTAAGTACTTAAATATAAATATTTATTAAATTATACTAATAGTAGTGTATAAAATAAATCTTCACAAAAATATATCTACATCTTCACACAGTTACACTTACAATTAAAGAACATGTACATTAAGAGAATACATAAAATATTAATAATATAATTAACACACAGGGTTCATATCCACGTGAAGATTTTCAACATTGTACAGGTTGCTATAGTTTGAATTCATTTTTAGAGAATATCGGATTAAATAAATGTGTTGTTTGAACTCATTATTAAATGCAAAGCATTGTTTCCTACCAGTAAGTTTACATTCATGGATATGGAATTTGGCAATTATAGTAATAAGATCAATGATTAATCGTGTACACAAAAGAGTCCTGCTACTCCAACAGACTCGATATTACACATTTCCTAGGCAAAACAATTATTAGTAGATTTTATTTGTTCTTAATCACCACTCTCAACAGTCCTTCCTGTTTTCCACACTTTTATTGCAAGACTTTTACCTGTTAAATAGTCTTACATTGTTATATTTGTACTTGTACTTAAAGGATCTGAATACTTCCGTCGTCTTCGTCTGTTACAAGTGTGTGTTGACAGCTTTTTTTATTAAAGATGATAATCAAACAGACGTATCTGTGTTTGAGTTTATTGTGCAAGACGTATCAGGCAAACATACAGATTCATGGCAATAAAAAGTGTGTCTGCATGCTGCTAGTCAGAAAGCATTTAAGTATGTACATTCAAGTTTTAGACACACGTAAAGGAAACCGATCACACAAACAGATTAGAGTACCACTAAGTCTGACACTGACTGAAAACATCAGGAACTGATTGCACAAGCAACACGAGCAAGTAAGTTTCATAAATTTTATGTTACAAAAATACTAAAATCTGATTTTTAGAGAACATTTACACAGTTTATTTTATAGGTGGCACCTACACCAGAAGATTCTTTTTCCAGCATTGGACATCAACAATGGACAGATCAGTAGCAGGACTATTACTCAGAAAATGAATGTCAAAGCAACAATGATGACACCTGACATAAGGTATCTGAAATTTAACGATGACAGCAAGAAACATCAAGAACAGGAAGTGATCCTTGAACAGCATGTAAAGCAAGAATAGCTTCAAAACACACAGCTAAAGGTTTACTTCAGTAAAATCGACCTCAAAGACTATCCTATAAAATGTCCTTGCTGCTAGACCCTAAAGGGCTCCATTACAACCAAACTCCATGTCTGTTTCGTTTATATCCAGCTGGCACCATACCCATCACCATTTGCCCATTCAATCCAGATATAAGTGAATATAATGCATACACATCATGCCATTTGAAGCCATTTTTAAGATAAAGCAATAAAAAAATCCCAGTAGTTTTAATTTATAAAATAGTCACTGGAATAAATGTTCTGACAGGGAACGTATTGCCCTACAAAAATATGTTCATATGCCTGTAATCCTTTACTGATGCATGTAAAAACAAGACTGTAATCTGTGACATCATGATTTGACACTTTCTGAAGAAATTTGGTTACTTTAGGATACTGCCTGTGAGCAATACTGTGACAGTAATTAGGAAGATTACCCATTAAAACAAAATCTAATCTTAGATAAATATTAGAACGGGACACCGATTAACTAGTAGATAATTATAACAAAATGGCATCACAGGTTTGTCTGGTTTCTGGATTCTAGTGTGAACTTTTCTATTTTAAGCAGCAGCCTTGTTAAAATTTAAATACTAGTCCTGCCTGACATAGTTACTATGGGGCCACTCTGATATGAACGGACGGGAAACAACCGAACACTGAATGAGAATCTGAATTGAAATTATTCGATGGTATACAACTGTGTCCCTTTTGGCATGGCCCTTTATTGACTCCTCCTGGGAGCTGTGGATGGACAGATTAGTCATAGCTGCCTAAAAAGCATCATTTGTGCCCACACACAACAAGATGGCCAACATACTGTAGCTTTGAGTGACTCCAGTATGGACAGTTGTAATACATACATTAGATGCAGAGGGAGGGGTCTTTTGGCTGTTGTTTGAAGTCTGGAAACACTCTTAGATTACCTTATTTCCAAAGAGCTGTATCAATATATCCTGCACAAATTCTCTTTCAACAAACAGAGGAACATCCCACACTCCTATATTTATACAGACTGCATGTTTGTGAGTGTGTGAGTACTTGTTCTTTATTACCTGTCTCCATACCTTTGGATCTTTTACAGAGTTTTAAGGCAGATCAAAATGACTCCTATTTGGACGGCTAGACTCAGATTGTGTGCCCTGCAGACAAAGTGAGGCTCTGCGTTTCACTGTCATGTAGCCCCATCTGTTCCACTAGTACAAGTTTGTCCGATATTTGAGGGAACGGACTCCTGGTCAGTTTCCCTGACGCAGATGACGGCATCGCCACTCACATTGATGAGACACTGAGCCTAAAGGAGGAACAAGGACAGGGAGGTTAAACAGACTAATAAATATGAGGACTTAAGTGTGTTTGGAAATGATAAGCATAAGTTTTTCAGAGTCAGTACCTGGTTCTTGTTTGGATTTTCCATAAACACACACTCTTTCATGCTGTAGGACACAACTGCATTGCCACCCAAAGCTGCTACGTGGGCTCGAACCATGGCAAACACCTCTGCTATGAATGAATGAAGGAAGCCACTGACGCCGCCTTCCTGTAGAGGACAAACACACGCATTTCATGTGTTACAGGTATGTCTACACGTTGCACAAGATAATCCTGGGGCTAATGCATATGTAGTATGTTCTTGCAGTCGTACCTCCCGCAAAGATGTTGTCTCTCTGATAAAAAACATGTTGATGATCCCAAGGTATTTAATGATGCGTGTCCCAGGGAGGAAGGAGAGAGGTGTCATCTTCACCACAGTGACTGAACTTCCCCCAAATGAGCGGTTGGAGCGCAGCGAGCGGGATCGTCCCTCAGGCAGTGGACTGGATCGCTCCAAAGATGAGACTGCAGGTTCAGAGAGAGCAAGTAGACGTCCAAAAGAGAGAGAGTGATATGAAAAGAAGAGCAAAAGGAGGAGAGGAAGAGAAAAAAAAAAGACAAAAAAGGGAATGGAGATACCAAAAAACACTCAAAAGTAGTGGAAAAATTAAAAGCCGATATGAACTTTAAAGCAGAAAGAAATGTGAATGTGGAATGTGCATGCAAAAAAAAAATCCTGAATCCAGAAATCCTGTTATTGTTTGCACAGCATCAGTAACACGTGTGCACGTTTATATGTGAGTGAGTCAGTTGTCTGTGTGGTCATAGGTACATGTGTGACTTGACATGCAGTGGTGCTGATGTGTGGTGCCAAGACAAATCACGTGGAAAGCGTGTGCTGCCATGCATGTCATGCAGTTGAGGCAAACGGACAAGACAGTTACACAGTGTCTGCAGACAGACAGACAGACCTGGGCACAGCTGTATATGCTTACGTGTGTGAATACAGTATTTGCAGTACATGAGAGAGTATTTATATCTGTTTGCATTGGTGAAAGAGGTTTGAGAAATGGAGACGGACAGAGACAGCTATGAGCTGAGCTGGGCACATGTGCACGAGCCAGAGTGTGAAAGATGTTCCATTACTTTTATTTAAATTTACCTGATGTGGCTCACATTCATCAAACCAGGAACCTTCAGAGCCACACATTAGATTGTAGTTCACTTACAGTGCACAGGAGTGAAAATCATACCAGATCTTGCAGAAAAGCATTGCACCCCCCACCCCTCCACCCCACTGTGATTTCTGTACAGTATATTTCACGTGGCAACTTCTCAGCTTAAGCAGATTCACGAATGCAAATGCACAGAAAAAAAAAAATCAGAGAATTTCCATCAGATTCTTGCAAGGTAAGCGCGCTGAATGCAAAAACAAGCCTCCTAATTCATTTAACATCATGGTTACCATGGCTACCATGGCTTCAGGCGTTTCAAAGCCAAGCTGCCGATTGTAGATCCATCTGAGGGGCGGGGCTTCAACTTTCACACTCTAAAAAGCTGGTGCTTGATTAAGATGCTCCGCCCCCCAGCGGCATGCATGGAGGGGTGTGTGAGTGTATGCGAGCGTGTGTGTGCGTGTGCGTGTGTGTGTGTGTTTGCTTGTGAAACGGTGTTCTGTATTTGTGGGTATGATCACCAGAGTGTGCTAGAGACTGTGTCCTCCTACTTGTCTTAACTGATCCTCGTCTTATGGTGTGAGCTTTCAGCCTAAGCAGCTCTAGCCAGGTGCTGCATCTGTCTGCAAAGGAACCGTAATCAACGGAGGCAGCTGGAGAGAACACACACACACACACACACACGCACACACACACAAATACACACGCACACACAGCCCACACCCGAACATACACAAACGCAACAACAAGGGGAAAAAAAACACAAAAAAATAAAAAAAGAAACAAGACACGAAAAACAAACGAACAGAAAAGAACAAAAGTGGATGAGGTTTGGGAGCGGTGCAAGATAACTCTGTCCGAGACAAAAGGATGAAAAGTCAAAACAGGGCAGTGTAGTAGTTTTGGGAGTGGGGAGGTGGGAAAGGGGGAGATGTTTGAGGAGAAAGGGGCTTACCTCTAGTTGAGACGTTGGCAGTCTCTGGGACACCTGTCACACACACACACACACAAACACAAACACGTCACAGTCTACCCTTGTCCTTGACAGAGTTCAGGGTTAATCCCTTGTCCTTGCCACAAGGCTCCACAGCACATGCTACTTAGCTTTCCCCTCCAATATCTATCTATAGTCAGTACTTGCTAGGGTACTCTTGTTACAGTGTTCGTTTCATGTGAATGGAAAGCAAGTCATGCAACTTTAGTCAAGTCAAGCCAGAAATCACAATTTGGCCAAGGGGGCTTTACAGCCTGCCCTTTAAAGGAGCGAGATGTCTCATCTACATCATTCTGCCATCTAAGTTCACATCAACAGAACACACTGAGCTATGACACACTACGGTTTATTTACCTGCTGAACGAACCATAACCAGCTGATTGTGGCAGAGTTTTGCAGCTGGGGTGAGTAAAGAGACTGTACCTAAAGTGTTAGTAAGGAGATGGGCAATGCCTGTTAAGTAAATAAACAAGGCAGAGCAGAGGAGGAAGTTCAGGAGTAAAGAAAAAAAAAAAGAGAGAAATGAAATAGTGAAAGGCTACCTGAGATTCTGGATGATGTCTGAGAGTTGGCGGATGACGAGTCTGCGCACAACTCCAAGGGAAACTGCAGCTGCTCTTCGGTCTCACTGCATCCTGAAAAGATGCACAGAGTCACCCAGGTACGTTCAAACACAAAACACAAGGGAAGTGATGTTTCTTTGATGGGTAACACTGTTTACTTGTGTGCTTTTGAAAATATAGTTCTGTTTTCATGTATGACTACTACTAAGACAAATTACTGAAACACAAAAAGGCTTTGATGTTTCTGTATAAAATGTCAAGGTTTATAAAGTATTGATATTAGTCTATCTCAGCTCAAACACTGCATGTCTATCAATCGACACACAAGTAGTAGCTCCACTCAGAGATACAACTTTAAAGTTTTCCAAAGACACCTAATCTACTAATTTTACTAGTAAAATAAAAACATATCCGTCTTACACTGGATGTATAACTATTCATCTAGTCAGAATAAATGACTGACTGAATGAAGAACGCTATGGTTCAACAAAAACATTCCTGTTAACACTAGACTAACAGGTACAATGTACACAGACATGCAAGAAGTAAATAGACGCCTTTAATTTGAAGGTGTCTATTTACTTCTTGCATGTCTGTGTATATAAGCCTCTGTGTTGTCAAAGATGTGATTCCCTACATTTTAGCAGAGCTGTAACAGATGCCACAGACCCAAAAAACTGAGCAAAGATATGATGAACTACGTGCATAATGACTGACAACATAAAACACTTCCCCAAAACCATAAATAATCTCCTTTAAGCACAGACCTTTGGTGATGGGCTTGTCTGGTGGCTTCTCCTGAGTCTGGTCTTTGTCAAACGTCATGGCAACTGCTGTTACTGCGACCTAGGAGGCAGACAGACAGAGATACAGCAGTAAATACGAGAAAAAAATATATGTTTTTCTGTCATTTCTGTTGCGTTCCACAAATCAGAGAGTGCCTGAAAGCTCTCACCTGTATGAGTTCTTCTTCTGGCACTGCTACGGTGAAGTTGAGATGACAAAGACAGCAGGGGATCATGGAGCGCAGCTTGAAGTAAAAGCTCTGTAACAAACAAAACATTGCGAGTGCCATAATTGTCATCGTCAGTGTGTAACCAAGGATTAAGCATGATTAATTAATTCTCAGCTGATCAATAAGGGCGTTTTACCTTTAGCAGGTTCTCACATAGGTCAGTGAAGATCTTGTTCAAGCCTTGGTTCGTAAGATTGACGTTACTCAACCTAAAGACCCTCACTGATGTAAACATCTAGGAGACAGTTACAAGAACACATAGCATAAACAAAAAAAGACTACCTCATTGGCAAACTTGTCATTTATATGTTTAAATTGTAGGTTTGCTGTAGATGTGAAAAATATAATAATTCTTTCAAGGTAACAGGAGGTTAATTTGTGAAGGAAGCAGTTGTATTATGGAGAGTGACCTGAACTGCTGAAGTCCAGTTGTAAATCCCAGGCATGATCTCAGTGTTGCAGCTGTAGAAACCTGAAGACGTAAAAAAAAAAAAAAGCTAATGAAACAGAGAAATTCTGACATTTTTAAGAGCGTCGACCAAATCAGGACATAAACGACACAATACTTTAATTGCTGTGGGGTGAGCGTAGATAGAATAGAGCATACCTGCGGGTGTAGGGGCATCAGTGAGGAGGGAGTGGATGTCCTCCACAGCATCAGTGTCATCAATCTACAGAAATAATGACACAAATGGTTACACTTGTCCGTGAAAATAGTTGCGTATAAATGTATTTATTTTCATAGATACACACCTCCAGGACGAAGGCATCCTTCTTGCCATGCGAGAGGTCCAGTTCTGACACTTCGTCTGAGCTCTCTGAGTGGGAGCGGAAAAGTCTGGATCGTTGCCTCGGCTCAGGAATCGGAGAGCCCACGACTTCCTCGCTCACCTCCTGCATGCAAAAAAAAAGGAGGGGACACGAGGTCCGAGTAGACAGGATGTCAATGTGAACAGTAGAACACCACAGCAGCAGCCCACATCTGCATCTCACATCTGTCCACACTGTACAGCTAGTAGAAAGACTGTTAATAAACACACCACATGCTCACATTCACGGTAACCAATCAACTGTACCATTACACACGAATGACTGGTGTTAATTTGAATATGGATCTGAAAGAGCAAGGAGTGGCGCAAACACACACACACACACACAAACATACACAGGTGAGCGTGTGAATGGGCAGAATAGATGGTCATAATACACATACATTAACACAGATACAATGAATCTACAGTGGGTTGCCCTCGAGAGGTGACTCTGGAGTGGGTTACACATCTTCCTGCTCCCAAACGTCCCCAGTTAAGAGCTGTTATACAGTTATAGTAAAAGTGGTGTAGTATTGCGATTAATATAGTGAAATATTTGTCATGCTTTGCTGTGTCTCACAGCTAAAAGTTGCCGTGCTCAGTACCATGTTTATGCCGCAGAACACCTCAGGGTCCAGGGCAAATAATTTCTTTAATGACCAAAGAGAGACAAGAGGGGTAAGTTTTCCATTTACAGAACAAAATTTTGTGTTAAAGGTTTCGAGTTTACTACATCAGGGACCACGGGCTAGAAACCTACTGTTACTGCCCATGCGTGTGTTGTGTGTCTCACCGGAGGGTTGATTTGATAGAGCTCTTTGTTCTTGGCTATGGTGTCGTTGATCCTTTTCTGGATGGTGAGAATGTGGTGCTCATTGCTCAGGTCACCAGGAGTCTTCCCCGCAATCTGGATGCCGCCAGGTGCCGGCAAGGCTGTCAGGTACACCCCTGTAGCAGACTGATCGCACACATTTTAAGAACCGTGTTGAAGAAAACACATGTATGCCTGATTAAGCTGTGAATCTAAAAACAACAAATCAACCTACAGCCAGACCCAGGAGCATGTTCTCTCCAACGCTGATCTGAATGTGTAAGCCGAACAGGGCGTTCATGCTTCGCAGCTTCAGTTTGTTCATCAGTTGAGTGTGCAGCTCGTATTCCATGAAAGGCAGCAGGTTGGAGATGGCCGTCGCATTCACTTCACCCTGGGCTTTCTTTTTTAGACGACACAGTCTGGAAGACAATAAAGATCGACATTAACTTTCAAAATGTCTTTTAGCACGTGTGTTGTTCAGCCTACAGGGGGGAAATATTTACACATATCACAAGAGTTCACAAACATTTTTAAATCTTCCCTGTGTGCTACATTTTACTGCACCAAATCTTCCTGTTATTTGAAATATTTTTGTTGCTACTGAACTAACTAAGCGATGTTATACCTGGCCTGTATAAGGCAGCCCTTCCCCGTGACAGCTGCTTCCGATGGCAGGTCAATTGTTGTGAAGAGCACATCAGGAACCTTGAAAAGAAATATTACAGTTAAGTCATACCAGAACTATAATGATTCTTATTTTCAAGTGATTATACAACAATGAAAACATAGTTATATTACATTTCTGTAATATTCTGTAAACAGAGCCTCTTAAATCGTACACACTGGACCTTTAACAACAAAATATATGTGAGACCTTCTGTCGCCTGCAGTGATAACAGTAGGTGAGCTGGGCGGGAAAGGGCATGTTGAGCTCATCGTATGGGATGTGACAGAAACCACAGCTCGGGGGAGACGGCTCCTCGAATCTGACGAACAACACACACACACACACACACACCACCTGGTGTCAGCCTCCGTAACTCAATTCAAGCTGTACTGACATAAACTCTACACGTTACCATGATGTGAAATCAGTTTGCTCAGCTGAATAAGAACAACCTGTGGTCTGTGATTCCGATGTCTAGGCATCCTTCACGCATATACCGAGGATTCAGTATGGCTGCTGTGCCTGATGCCGACAGGATACACACCTCCTCGCTGTAACATGAAACAAAGCAGCAGACTATGAATCCGTGTGTGTTTAAGACAGATAGCAAACCTTTTTAAAAAACACACTGATTCAACAACAGTGTTTTTGAAATAGTTCCTTTCCCAAATATGTATGTACTAGTACGTACCAGATGCTCGTGCTCTCACTGTACCCCACAACAGCATGGCAACCAAGAGCTTTGGCATGAGATTTGATCTCCTGGCGAATCTCCTCCCACCAGGCATCGCGTGTCTCTGGCTCATCTGCAAAACACAAAATTCTCAATCAAAAAGCTTTCACAAAAAAATTCTGATCTGCTGAATTGTCTATAAAAAAAATCTCTAGCTAAGAGTTAACAATAAAACTAAATATCTAACAGTCGCCAACATAGTTTGATAAAAAGAAACCGCCCTGACAAACAGGAAGTCTGTATCTAGTTACCTAATCTGACTGCAGACAGAAAATAAGTACACATCAAACAGTACAAGTACAGTTTGTATTTTTTTTTGATGATTTATGGGTTATATGGTGTATCAAAGCAAGCCGAAACCAACCATCAGTTTGTGATACAAAGGGACAGGGAGAATGATTTCATGAGAGTTAGAGGATGATGATGAAGGCAAAGGCAATGGATAGGTTAGCTGTGTGTTTGTTCTCATTGGCATTTCTTCAGTGCACACTAACAGAAAGGACACGTGAGAAATACAGCCATCAGATTTTCTATAGAAAAATAAATACATAAATAATAATGGCTACGGGCCAAATTCATCCGTTATTGTGTGTTTTGTCTCTTTTTTGACACTCAAAAACCGAGTGTGTGTAGGTGGAGAGAGATTCTGTAACTGTACTACTATAACTATAAAAGCGTATGAAAAGAACAATTACTCTGGGTGTGAACTACAAAGCGAGAAAGAAACAGAAGTTATTTATTTAGAAGATTATTAGAGAGACGCTGGATTAGTTACATGATAGGAGTTATCATCACTACTTGTATATTTAGACCGCCATCATCAATTTGATATGTTTTGACTGTAGTGGTTTGACAAGAGAAAGAAAATCTTGCTTACATAAAAGAAGCCTGATATTGATATTTCCTTGTTGACAAAGGTGTCAATTTCACAAGGATTGAGCCTTCATCATACTAAAACCATGGGTGTGTTTCAATAGTCTCATGAGGCTTTGCTCCATTACCACCATTGTTTTACTAATGGAGTTCAGAAGAGCTTAATTGTTGCAAGTTGTGTGTGCAGTTTCACTCATTTATAGTAGTTCTGGGTAACTGAACAAAGAGCACATGAAGGAAGCAACATTAGAGTATTGAGCCGCACCCCATGACTCCCTGAAAGGGCCACATGCTGACAATGCCCCAGAAAGAGAGAGAGAGAGAGCTGGGAGAAACAGTGGGGAGAGGAACGAATGAGAGGAAAAGAATGGAAGATCAACCGAGGACATGAAGAATAATGGCTGATGGTCAGGCATCAGGCCCACCAGGTGGGTTCTTTTAAACCAGAAGCAGCATGTCACACAGGCACAGGCTCACCGACGTGCACGCTCATGACCATGTGTACGCTCATGGGCAGAGAAGGGCCATATTCATTCACCAGAGTCCATCGGATCTAGTCTAGTTTTTGAGAAAATGCTGAGTTATGTAAAACCCTCCTCAAGCTGACATCTTTCCTTCCATCCCCATCATACATCCCAAATCCATTTCTTTAAATTTTCCTCAACCTGCCTTTCATACATCATTTCATCCATCCATCCTTCTCTCTCTCTTTCTCTCAGTATGAATACGGCCCAGTGAGTTAGGGATGCAACATGCCCGGGTCAGTGGCTCTTTGTCACAGAGTAAACCTCCTAAACCTCCTCTGGTCTAGAAAGGTTTGACCACGATGCTGATTCAGGAAGCGTTAGAAAAGCGCTGGGGCAACGTTAGGGGAAAAGAGCTCTTCTGTGCAGCGGGATGGGCTGGGTGGGGTTGGAGGAAGCCAGGCTGGATGGGGTGGGAAGCGGGGATACAGCGCATGCTCAACTCAGCTCAGCTCAGCTCAGCACACACTCACACAGATTAGAGAGAGGAGAATGGCAGCTCACTGAATTCATTACATTTCAGCGATACGCTGAATACACCTAATGCTGAATTTGTCTGTGACTATTCAGGCTAACTGGTCTATTTTAGTTAAATTAGTCGGTGCTGGGTGCATGAGAGGTTTAACTTCACTGAGCTGCCATCACTCCTTTGGGTGAGAGCAGTAAAAGGGGGGAAATACCTGCAGTGACACTATTCCAGTCTAGCAGTTTGTATGAGCGCGTGTTACCCAAGGCTGGGCCAGAACACACCGTTAGTACAGAAAAGAGAGAGAAAAAAGAAAAGAAGAGATAGTCTAACAAACAAGCACAGCACAACAGCAGCACTCCACAGTCACTATGCAAAGACAGACAGCACTTCACACGTCACTATGCGGAGACAAACTATATTCAGGCCTACAAAAACAATCTCGAAAGAAGAAGACTCGACGAGGAAAAAAGAGGAGAATAGAGACGAGTGAAAGCTACAGGCCTAGCCAAAATCTTAAAGAGAGAAATTAGGCTACATAATACTAAAAGAGTATTCTAAACTTAAAAAGGTGCCCTGTGGAGTTTTCTTGTAACAAACATACATAATAGAGTTGTGTGCATCTTCAAAGGTCTGTAAACTGAACAGAGTATGTGTCGTGTCCCCGTCGTCATAAACTCCACGGGGTACCTTTAATATTACTTTGTAGTCAAAGCATAGCAACAGTGAACAGGGCTCTCTTCAGAATGGTTTTCAAATTAAAACATGCAATTTGGATCAGGGAAAACTATGTGTGAACTATGCTCTTGGCATTTGTTTAGATATTTAATCATTGCACTCATCTAAACTTTTTTAGAGACTCATTTGAGTCGATTTTTTTGGTTGCACTGTCCACATCTGAAAAGAACCCTGCTTATCCTAACCCAGCCAACATTCACCAGAACTGTCCTCTCACTAAATTCTCAAACCTCCTTGATTCAGAGCCGTTTATGACCATTAAACTGAGTAAAAGTTACTGAGGCTGTCAAGTGGACAGTCCACAACACCTTCAACAGGCTAGTGAGCAAATATATCATTAGAAAGTCTACACAGTACACAAAACATAAGGATTTCACACAGACAAGAAGTATATTTGAAAACTCGAGGCAGCAGAGGAGGATATATAAGACACCACAGTATCACACCACAGCGCCACCTGCAGCCAACAACACCAAACGACAGAAGCAGCAGGCAACAGACTGGAGCCATGCACCATTATTGCACATCACGTCCAGGGGACAGCACACAACAACATAGCAACTAGAGCACACACGCACACGACCGGGACAAGACTATACATTACACAAAGTCAAACCACGAGGTGAAAGTTGCCCCTATCCATAAAACGTTTTGACACTGGTGATGACAGCCTATCCGAACGTTATTTCCATCAAAAGGCTACCAAGCTGCAGGCTAGAAGTGTGACCAGGAACAGCTTTCACCTGCTTTAGGACTCAACTGAAGTCGTTCAACATAATTTCGCTAAACAAACAGATTGGGACTTGGACCATACACAGGAAAACTCTTCAATACAAGAGGATAATGGGCAGCATTAACTAACAGCCAGTTGCAAACAAGACCAGACACTCACACGATACTGTAGGCCAATAAAGGAGCTGACTCATATCATTTCACAGGACAATGGACGATCTGCGTTAGGACATCGTGTGTTTATGCGCGCTGAACTCACCAGGGTTGTGTATACGATCAAGAAGTTTGACAGAGCGAGCGCTGACAACTCCACCGACATGAACCAGAAAACCAGGTGGGAAAGACGTCAAGGTAAAGAAGGGGAACTCCTGCAGATAAAAAAAACAAAACAAACAGATCACTTACAGAAGGGGAAAACACACTGGAAATTTTTTTCCAAATATATTTTCCATATTCAGTTCCTGCTCCATGAATGTAACATGTTAGACAATAAATTTAATGGTATTTTTAATGACTTAAGGTCTAGAATATCAGTGTGTCTGAGTTCAAATGTTACTTTTTGTTGACCGACATATAAGCACTTACATTTTCAGGTCTTCAACAACAACAAAGAGCACAACATTTTATTTAAAAACTAAGAAATCAAATCTTCAAACAGCAACTACAAAATCTACAGTGATCAAAACTGGATGCCAAATTTTATATCTAGCTGTCTCTCTGGGCTTATTGCAGTTTTTCAGTCCCAAACACTATGTACTATATGTGTGTAGACTTGATTACAGTGTTACAGGAAAAGTTCCAACATGCAGCAGAGATTGAGTGTGATGGTGTCCCTCCCCATGCAACGCTTTTACCCCCAAGGAGTCCCCCACTCGTTTCATTCCAACCTACACCCATAGACACAAACTTGAGAGCATTTCAAATAGATCTGGAAGTGATTGAGCAGAGATATTTTGCATCACAGATTCAGTGATTCATTCAATCCTTTCAAATCTACATAAATGCATTCATTTGGTTTAAAGGTGAAGAACAAACACACACATTTGCAAGGTCCTGGCTGAGAATCAGGACTTTTATTTACATGCTTACTACTAACATGAGAACTGGTCCTCTGCCTCCAGTGTCAAATGTGATGCAAATCCATGCAGTCACTCGCAAAATAATCTGGAAATACTTGGACTACCTGTTACCATTTGGTGTTTCTTCTGTTTAGTTCAAGTGATGACCACCTTTTATAGGAAACCTGAGAGTTGTGATTTCCAACCATGCAGACATGATGTGATTAGAACAAATCAGATGGTACTACCATTAGTTTCTTTCTTGTCCAGTACCCCAGGAAGGATGAAAGCTACTTATTTGACTGACAACTCCTCCCACTCAGAGCAAGAAGGCAAGAATGAGGTGATGAGGTGAGCGTGCTCATTCTCGTCATTGACACAGAAAAACCAAATCAAAGTCGGGAAAAGAAATCGAAACAGGAGGGAGGTGTTCGTTTATGCAGAAGACACACACACTCAGTCACACACCCCTTCAAAGCTGAAGGGAACAACAACACCTAGCCTCAACCCCTCCACGCTCACATGTCTGTGAATCTTTTATAGCGAGGTGGGTGCTGAGCGAACACGCTAACAGGTTCACGCAGGGACCTGCTACCATGTTGCTCAACCCAGCCTGCCCCTTTGAGATCTACAAACAGCAGAGAGAAGGGGGTGGGGTTAAGAGTTGATGCAGACTTGGTGGTAGTCAGGGTGTTAGAGGTAAGGTGAAGAGAGAGAAAGTGTGTCACACTGATGGGACATACCCTGGCGTTTAACAATAACCCAGAGGAGGACGTTCCCTGGGTAGCACAAACGGTCAAGAGGACACAGAAAGGCAATATTACTTGCTCTTACACAGACCCACTCCCCAGTAAACACTTGACACCTCACCAATGTCATTTAGTGATCTTTCAATTCAGCTGTGTAAAAAGTGGGCATTAGGTAACTGCCCGATCCTGGGTGCAGACATCTGAGGCAGATGTGTAACACAAACTGCATGTCAAAGCATAAAAGTAACGCAGAAAGTCAATGGAAGCAGAGCCTGGGGAAGAAAATGTGAAATTCTGTTGATAGAGAGCACTTTGATTTGGGTTTTTGCAGTGCACTTCAGTCTCAGATGTCTGCACTTAGCAAGTCAGTAAATACATGTTTGAGCCTGTGTGAGAGTTTGAGTGTCACCGTACCCTCTGCTCGAGAGCTGTCTGGGTCTGCTGTCTGAGCAGGGTCTTCAAAGGCCCTGCTTCCTTCCCGGCGCTTCCCCCACTGCCCATTCCTGATCACAGAGGAGAGTCTGGCTTCAGTTTTATCACATTCGGCACACAGGACTAAAAAAAGTCAGTTGATCATTAATGTTATAATGACATGTAACTGCTGGAGCTGCACACAACACCTTAGTTTGAGAATAGTTAATAGACCTGCCTCATCCTATGTCTAGCCTACTCTTAACATTTTCTCTTAATTCAGGCATGAATACTGGATCTAGAGTAAGATGTGAGTACGCCTAATCAACACATCACACCAGTCAGTCAGTAGTGATGTTTCACAATGACCTCTGGGCTGTTACAACATGCATGTTGAGCTAATGTTTCTGATAACACCAGTCAAGTGGATCTGGGTGTGGACAGACCTGCTGTTGACCCAATATACAAGGGAGACACCGACACTACACTGTTGTAAAGGTTCTGTTACTTGATGACACACAGCAGTCCTACTATACCGGAGGCTGCCAGCAGCAGGTCCTCGGTGAAGGACACGCTCTTTCTCAGCAAGGCAGAGTCTGAGCGGGTGGAGGAGGGAGGGGGCGGGGTGGTGGCTCTGGGGGCAGTGCCGTGACCGCAGCCCACTGAGCCAGAACCAGGAAGGGACAGAGTATCTGTGGAGAGGGTGGGGGAGCTGGGGCAGAGGAAGATCCCAGGCCTGCGTCTCACTGGCTGGGGCCCCTCTATCCAGCAGAAAAACAGATTGAGGGTGCACAGAGAAAAACAGATATATTGAGAATGGACAGGCAGAGCAATGAAGAGAGTGGTTCAGGAGCACAACAACCGAGAAGGAAGAGAGAATGTGATGTGACAGGGAGAAAGTGGACATTAGTGTAGAGACAGAATAGACTGATAATCAGACCGAGCTGCCATTTTGTTTCACGTAATTTATTTAGCGTGGTTTTGTGTTCAAGGTTTGTTTCGCTGTAATCGTTCACTCATCTGATCGAGTCTAATCACTCAGTGTCAAGTTACAGATCCGTTTTCAGTCAGCAGAGGAGCTGTATTAGAGGCTGCTGAGAGCAGGGAACACGATGATTTCTAGGACGAATAAAACATTTTTAAAGCTTAGAGTTGTTATTTCTGCAAGTTAACAACAACAATCTGAACGACTGCTTCAATCTGATCTAGCAAGCTGTACGCCTACAAAGTTCTGATGCGTTGGTTGACTGTTTCTCCAACTAGTGGAAACAGCCATCGTTTGGCACAATACCAGACCAATTTAAATTGCAGAACAAAGTGGAGCCGAGCTACAGAAAAGAGGTGTGCAACAAATAAAGTTGGGCAAGAGTGAGAGAAGGGAATGGGAGAATAGAGGAGCTAAAAGAGGGGCGGAATATGAGAAGGTGAGATGAGAAAGAAGAGGAAATATGAGAAAGAAAAGCATAGAGTGGGAACCAGGAGGAGGGATATCGGCTTTGGGGGCTGCTGGTCCACTCCTGAGGGGTTTGGGTTCTGCCGCTGGTAAGGTTCTTCAGGAGTTTATAGCTGAACTGGATTTAATGTGCTCAAGTTGTCCTTTGGGCAGACTGTGACTACACTTACCTTTTCCTCAATGATTAACCATAATGGCTGCTAATGAAAAAGTGACCTTAGATCAACAACAGCCCCCCTATGAGACACAGTGCTTCCATTAGGGACCACAACAACAAGGGGACAAAACTAATACAGAGACCTGGTGTGTCTTCACACAAGCATTAAGCACTTGTTTTAACCAAACTGCTGTATAGAATATATTTTTTCAATAGTGTGACATAAAATGAAGACACACCAGGCCACAGGACAAAAGGGGGAGGATGGGATCCAGCTAAACAAATATTTACAATACCATTTACAATAAAATAATGTTAAATTCAACCATGATAAAAATGTAAAAAATAAAATAAAATACAAATAAAGAGAAATTCAAAAAAACACCACCAGAGTAGCACCACAAATGAGGTGATGGAGAAGGGAGGGATGAGAATGGGGAAGGGCTGGGGTGGGGCCAAGTGTTCTTACCCGTCTTGGGCGTCAAACTGAGGTCTGTGTCTGATGATGAGGACTGGCGGCTGCATGGCTTGGAGGGAGAGAAAGGGGGAGGAGAGGAGGAGGAGGTGGGAAGGGCTCGGAAAGGGGTTGGCGGGCCGGAGGACGAGAGCAGGTCCTCAGCAAATACCGGCCTGCCAGGAGAACATGACACACACACACACACACACACACACCCACGTCAGTCACCACCTCACCCTTTTGAACATGTGTGCATATATGAGAGTGGATCAGTGTTGTCATTGGGTGGGAACGTTGACTATTGTCATTGTGTGATTTCTTTGCTTTGGTTGGGTGAGGTGTGTTTGAGGTGCTACAGATGGCCAGAGAACAAAAACAAAGGAGCAAGCATGGAAAGCAAAAATTAGATAAACACAAAAAGAAAAAACACACACACACACATATATTAAACTAAAAGAAAGCAACATGGCAAAACACAACATAAAAAGGCCAGATTCAAAAGAAGATGACGTGCTGAAGCATGTGTCCCAGTAGAGTGAAACAACAGTCAGGTGACTGTAGAGAGATCACAGGCCCCTCCTCGGGGGTAAAACCACACCAGAAACACCTTTTGTTCAAAAAGGCCAATAAAAATGCAGAACCAGGAACCGGACAGCCCGCCCTCTATCGTTGGAAGAAGACATGACAGGTGGAGGGATCGGAGGCTACTATGAATGTTTGGCCTTTCCCTGACAAAAGGTATCTGCCTTCCTTCCTTCCTCTTTCTGCATTGTGTCTCATTGCTACTACTTGGCTGTCAATCTACCAGACTCCAGCAAAAATATATTCATTTTTCTTTCCATATAGACACCACCACCTAGTTCTTATTGTATTTCAAACTTCTTCTCTGTGTCCTGTATCTATGTCCTTCCCTGCCTCTGCGTACCAGTGAAGATGAGTGTGGGAACAGAGACAGAGAAGTTCTGGGACAATCTCTGGGAGCAGCAGGCCGAATGCACAGGGCTGTTGTGGGTGGAGCGGCATCCGTGGGCAAGAGGAGACCTGGGCCAATCAGCACGCAGAGAGAGGAAGACAAAGAGGGACGATTTGGACACAAGCAGCGAGACACGTCCCAATCCGAATGTAGCCAGAGAGGGAAGAAAAGAGACGCACACAAGAACCAAACACCACAACATTGCAATAGAGTGAAAAAGGAGACAAAAAGGAAAAGACGTTTTTACTCCCCGTCTTCACCATGGCAGGAAACTCATGCATAGCTCTCAGCTAATGAGCTCAGTCTCGCACAATCATAGACAGCAAAGATGCAAAGACAACAGAAGCAGATGACCAAGGTGAAATTAAAGCCACAGATAAATCGACGGTAAAAAAAAAAAAAAAAAAAAATCTATAAATAATCTACTGTTGAGTTTCTCTTTATACATAATAATGCTGACTGCAGTCAGTAAGCTACGATAAAAGCAAACTTGATTTCATTTTTAAAAGACTACATTTAACTAATGATCAAAAACAAATTAAGTCAGGTTTATGTTGCTACAAAGTTTTCATCGAGGTAACTAGTTCATTGAATAAACACTAAAAGAGAAACTAAGATGAGCAAAATGTGTCTTGAAAATTACACAGGGTATAGAAAAATATCATTTCATGAAACCCCACAGTCACTCAGCGATTATACAACCACAATGACATGAACAGGGCAAAATTCATCACCACACAATATTTACATCCCTAATACAAACACACGCATATGCTGTATGAATGCAAATAAGGGGAACACATGCACTCAACTGTAGTTATGCTTACAGTAATTGGAAGAAATCACAAGCTAAGTACTCAATAGCCAGGGTAAGAAACACAAAGTTAAAGAGCACACTGAGGCTGGGCAGAACATGTGTACTAGATACTCACTAAAAGATGCAGCACTACGGCATGCAGAGAAGAAAGCCATGCAAGAGCAGTCTAAAAGAGCAGACAAGGGAGGAGGGGGTTTGAGGATGGCTGTGTGTGCACCGTAACATGTGTGTGTCTCAGGACATGTCGTGTGCTGTTAGTTTCATGATGCAATACACGTGACACAATAGACACACAAACTACAAAGGGAAATTAAAGATGCTGAGACACACACAGGACTAACTGCGAGACAATAAACAAACACAACATACGGTATACGTCATCCACACGTTGTCCCTCTCATGCACACACGCCGATCATCTTTCCCCATTCTACAAACTAGATTTGCATTGAAACATAAAACGAGGCAGGGTCCATGCTTGTGTTGTTGGTGTCATACTCACTCCTTTCCATCCTTGGATGGGGAATTGCAGGCATTAGAAGCAGGGGCTGTGTTAGGGTGTATATGTGTGGTGGTGTTGGGGGCACTTCCAGAGCTGATTTTGTCCAGTGTGCAGGCAGTACCTATGGCCCGCACCACCAGGCCAGACTCTCCTTCCAGGTCAAAACACTGCAAGTAGCCCACCACTGCATTCCCTCCCATCTCCAGTACTTTGAGCCCTATTTTCCTCTGTAGCTCTCCTAAATAGGAAGCAACACAAAGCCACATTAACAAGAGAGGGGAAGAAAAGAGAGGAACCAATTCCTCCTCCTCCTCTTCCTCCACACAAACACAAAAAAAAGAAGATTACTGTGAATTTCCCTACCAGACATTAGAGAGATGAGCCTCTGACGGGCCTCGTTGGAGGCTCGAGGAGTTCTAATACGGTCGATCCACTGGTATTCTGGATCTTCGTTTACCACAAGTTCCTCCACGAACCCATGCACCATCGCTGCCCGGTAGCACCGTGGAATGGATGTGGCTATTAGACACATGAGTGAAAGTATTTTAGATTCAGTGGAAAAAGTTGCTGGGAAAAGGCACTGACATAGCTTAGAAGTTTGCAGATATGTTGGAAATGACACGTCTCCTTTTTATGCACTCATTATGAGACTAAAAAGACGATAAGAGCATCAAAATGTCATATAAATAAATATCTTTAATGCTTTTCTTCCTGGATAACTGTCGACCAGCATTTCATTCACATAAATTGGGTCTTCTGATGTATTTTGAAACTGCAAACAAATAATCTTAAAACCAAAACTCAAGTCAGACGTACTGCAGAAGAACTTGACGCCGCAGGAGGACTGCCTGAAGCGGTTCAAATCGTTAAAAAGCTCCACTTTAACGAGGACATTGATTTCCCCTCGGATACCTGATAACAAATGATGCATACATTAAAAAAACATACATACATGAAAAAAAAAGGTGTGATAATCGTGGTCAGAGGAGTTTATTTTTGTACCGTGGATGGTATCATAGATGGGAAACCAGCCAGAAATGACAGAGGCAGCCTCACTGCACAGCAGCGGGTCAATGTCAATGTAAACTTTCCCTATGGCATCATTAGCACTGTATGTGTCGTGATCCAACACTGTGACCTGCAACGGCTCATCCTGCAAGTCCTCGTCATCGACCTGTCCAGGAAGAAGAAGGAGAGGGGAAAGAAGACAAACGGAGGGAAGACATAAGAGATGTTAGGAATTCATCCGCATTGTGTAATGCATTCAAATAATGAATTCATTAGAATAAAACGTTACCTCAAACTTGAACCACTCTGAGTTCCACTGTGGATTGAGGGATTTGGGACAGACATCGGTTTTGAAAGTTGTGTTTCCAAACTTAACCTGACAAAATAAATTTTAAATAATGATGAAGCACAATAAAAAAAAATATATATATATATATATTTGTTGTGTGTTCCTCAAGCTTTCACTCACCTCTACAAAAGCATCAGTAAGGTCACTGGCTCTGTCCATCACAGGCAAGTGGCGCCCTGCCACAATTTTGGCCTTCAGTTTCCCAGGCATGGCTTGATTATAGGTTGATCTGTTAACACACACACACACATATACATATACATATACATATATAACAATAATACATGCTGTGATCGCCCCAGCTGTCTCCAACAACAATGTCTCCCTTTAGAGTGGGCTTCTTAGCTGCAAGGGCATATGTTGTTGACAGTGTGGAGAGCCCCCCTTTTCACTATTTACATGCTCGTTAGAGAATAATCAAGCTTCCCTCAGCTTAAACAAGACTGAAAACGCCACAGACGTAACTCTAAATATCCCGTAGACCCTGATACGAGTTATCTTTTGAGCTACCGTGCTGCAACCGTGTTAGCAGAGCTAGCAGGAAAAGCCACTTAACTGCATTGCAGTCACAATCTCCTTAGCTCTACCTGATCGGCCATGTTTGTGTAATCACACTGCAAAGCCACCACCCATGTATAACAACACTATCACCTCTCTGGCTACCTCCAGGAACCATCCTTACCGATGCTATAACATCAAAAGACAGCTGTCAGAGCGGCGGCAGGCTCGTTTAGCTCCGACATTGCTGTTGTTGACAGTCCCCCGCTCGTCTGATCTCCGTGTTTCTCCCATAACACGAGACGTTAGTTCCCGATCCTCCGAGGCAGAAGAGTGTCCCTCACGTTCATCAGCTGATAGAAAAGGCTAAACAGACACGGCTGTACAGGTGAGGTCACGACAGACTTGTTTAGTCGTCACACATGTCGCTGGTTAGCGCTCAGAGTCGGCGGTTAGCGCGATAAGGACACGACTCGTGATGAATGAGCTTTCAGGGGTTAGAGTGTGCTGCCTTCAGGTGCACCTCGTACACTCGCGTTGGGAACGCCACACCAATGCCTCTCCGTTTAGAAATAAAATAAAACAAACATCTGAACAACTAGTGTCACCGGCTAAATCGAAACATGTTTATATTTATTCGCACAGTAAGCATTAAAATAGACTTTGGTCAGTTTTAAAACAGAATTCCGAAGCTACCTAAAGGCAGCGCCATTAGATTTGTGGGCATGCGCAGTATGCGCCGCCTCATTTCCAAGTGACAGAGGAAATAGATAGATAGATAGATAGATAGATAGATAGATAGATAGATAGATAGATAGATAGATAGATAGATAGATAGATGCATGAGACGCAGTAAGCATACATTACATTTAACCTAGACTACAGTAAACATACATTACAATTAACATGTACTATAGTAAACATACGTTACTATCAGGAAATCCTGATAGCTAAGCATGCCCTTGCCATCATACATACAGCTCCCCAATAACATTAATGCCTTTCAAAGACCATGGTTTAAAGTCCAGTGGCTTGTTTCAAATCAGTACATTCATGTTGTGCCAGAAGGGGGCAGGTGAATATACATGCATGAAAACATGGTTATGAATATTATATTCCATGTCTGACTTATTCTGAAAATAAAGGGATTTCCATGAGACACATCCATAAGGCCATGAAGCAAACATGCTATGATCCAAAGCTCATCTGCAAATGTTTTCTGTTGTCAGTTCAAACACTGAAGGGTACAACTCAAACTCCACCTTGAAAGTTATGACAGGACAGTTATGAACATGAATGCATGAACCTGTAAACATCCTGTCAGAAATATGAGGAATATTGAATTTGTGGTTAGCACTGCCACCATACATCAAAGAAATGTCATAGGTTTGAATCATATTTGTCTTGTTTGTTTGTGTTTACTTAAGTCAGGTGAACTGGGGCATGCAGGGACTCCAGCCAGTCTGTCTCCCAATATACAGATATGAAGGCTGGGTGAGTATTGCAGGATGAAACTTTGCTGTTGTTTCTGAAGTGTGCATAAATACACAGAGCTTGTGCACAAAGCATAGCAGTGCTCCTCACAACAATCACTTGCTGTCTCTTGGTCTGAATTGCAGTTTATTGTATGTCAGACACATACATGTTTTAATGTTTTTATTTATACTCTTGTTTTTGTTTTATGAATAATTTAAACTTTGACACTTGGGAAGGTCATTTCTATTACCACCAGGTTCCACCATTATTGAGCAGATTTCACGCCAGGTGGTCGGGCGTGGCTCCAAAGTGCAGGCTTTGGCATTATTCATCTGTGCAGTAGATGACTCAAGTAACCCTATATCATGAAAGTAAATCAACCATTTCCTAGTATTAAGATCATGAGGTGGTAGTCATCTTTGCACTAGAATTTTTTTTGGCAGCTGTGAGGCCGCTCAGTAACAGTTTGCACTGTTTATCACTTATATGCAGTTGAGAATCATCATTAAGGAGAAATAAGATTGGATTGCATGTTATGGCGGTATCTAGCAATTCAGACAAGACTTTGGATACCCAGCCCCAAAAGGCCTGAACAGAAGGACACTCCCACATCATGTGTCTGTAACACCCTATTGCATTGAGTTGGCACAGCTTGGACTTGGTATCAGTTTCATGTGAAACCTAGTGACAGGTGTATAATAGAGTCTGTGACACACTTTAGAATGAATAAGTTGGTGATTCGGATTCTTGGAGGCGAGGAAGATGTTCTCCCACACATTGTCCCAGGAAATGGCATCATCCTTCAGATCAAAGGAAATCCTGATAGCTAAGCATGCCCTTGCCATCATACAGTTCCCCAATAACATTAATACCTTTTAAAGACCATGGTTTAAACTTTAAAGTCCAGTGGCTTGTTTCCAATCAGTACATTCATGTTGTGCCACAAGGGGCCAGCATTGTGCCCTTCAAGTCTTTATCAACAACCCTGAAATTCCTGATTGAGTTGGCAATAATAGGGCCACAGTGCAACATACAGTATTTATCTTTAATGCCGGAAAATAAAATGTCCTCCAATCTCCTAGGGTGAACTAGGTTCACCCTAGGAGATTGGAAATTTCCATGAGACACATGAGCGGCCGTCGAGCCAAGCCATGACAGGGCGTAGCTGGAAGGATTGATGATATATTTAGTATAAGTACTTACTTCATTTGGGAGGGGGAGCCCGTCCTGATCTTTTGGTCTCTGTAGCACAGAAAACTTAAGTTTTGGATGGCAGTTATTACAAATGTATCCACGTAACAGTTTATCAGTTTTAACCCAGTAGTCTGGAGAGCCCTGTCTGGAGTCCGTATTTAATTTATCTGTTCATGTAGAAATATGGTGTTTCAGCATGGTGGTCTCTGTGAAAGAGGCCCTGTTCCCGGTGTAGATATAAAAGGCTCATTTTAAAGATTCCTATTTTCAGGTGAATATACATGCATGAAAACATGGTTATGAATATTATATTCCATGTCTGACTTATTCTGAAAATAAAGGGCCCAACTCTTATCATACTGCAGCTTTAATGAAAATGTCCATGTTTATAATTTACTTGTTGAAATGTCTCTGAAGCTGAGAGATAAAAAGAGAGAGAGATGGCCTCGATAAAGCTGGTTAATCAGCGAAATAAAGTTATTTCCTGCCATTTCCATCTGAGTTCCTTCCGAGTCCATGCTTGCTAAGCAGGTAAAATGTAAACAACATCATTGGGTCAAGGACATCTGTCAACCTGAGTGTGACAATCTGCCAATAAAAACACACACATTTTGTTTCTCATCGGATCTCATAAATGGACTCTGAACTCTACTTTAATCCATGTAAATATTTCATACCTTAGTTGTTTAACAGTTGATTTCTTTTTTAATGTATCATATGACAACTACAAAGGAGAACCCAATAAGAATGAAGACCAAAGAAATTTATTCCTCAGATT
Source organism: Larimichthys crocea (assembly GCF_000972845.2). Taxonomy (NCBI): domain Eukaryota; kingdom Metazoa; phylum Chordata; class Actinopteri; family Sciaenidae; genus Larimichthys; species Larimichthys crocea. Next base: position 18,737,894 of record NC_040031.1, on the reverse strand, counting down.
TGTCAATGACCAAAACTGTCCCTGAGAAAAGAGACTCTAGAAGTGTAGATTAAGGCAGAGGTTAACCCCCATCACAAAGAGAGGGATGAGGTATGAACAGTTAAGAATACTAATTTAAAAAAAAATAAACAAGGGAAGAAAAAACAAACAAACATTTGGGCCAAACCAGAAACCAAATTACAAAACTGTCAATTCTTGAATGTGTAAAAAATATGGCATGTTAAATGACCTACACGGCAATTGTGTATTCGTTCCGAAAGACTAAAAAAGGCACACCAAGTTTGTTAAACAATCACAAAATGCTGCTATAAATCTTAAATAAACATAAAACAATAAAAATACAAAATTTCATCAATAATTTTCACATTTCCTGTCCACAGTTCCTGTCGGCAATAAAAACAACATTTCCCACAAGCTTCAGAGACTAAAACATATTTTTTCACCAAATATTAACCAAAACAAACAAACAAAAATATATTTATATATATATATATATATATATAGATGTTGTCCTTCTACTTAAATATTATCTTTGGTAAGTGGCAGTGTAAGACAAATGGGCAGACATGTTTGCAACATATTTAAAATTGTCACAATAATTCATTATAGAGATCAGAGTTTTCTGATATCTGATCAGTTTCAAATGCAGCACAAACATTTTTTCATTGACTGTCCTCTAAAAGAACTTAAATATTGAAGTGACTTTTACAAGCATTAGGTATAATTCCAGTTTAGGGCTTTTCCTGCCTGTGTGGCCCCAGTACCTGAATAACAGTCACAAGAGGAGAACCAATTAATATTAATGAAAACAAAAAAGGGAGGGTACTAACTAAACTGAGGTACACATGTCTCACATGTTATTGTCCATTTCTAGAAATAAAAAAAATCCTACAAACCTTGATATAATAAATAAACAATTTTCCATAATGTACAAACAAGACAAATAAGGCTGTGTTTTCCAAATACACAATCTGCTGTTAAATACACACTTTTCATTTGTCACAAACAAACACTTTTTTTCTTTCTCCAGTTAAGACTCATGTGCAAGTAGATCTTTATTATGATACAGGACACTTGTGTGTGTATACACCCTTGAAGTGTGAACTGTCATTTAATTTACATTTTGTCTTTGGATCAGCTAGTAGTGGAGATCATCATTGTGAACAGCAGTATCTTCATATGTAATATTGCAGTGGTCAGCGGCATTCATCAACCAGTACCCTCTAAGTAGTCAACAATGCATCCAGTGAAATAAACTCTCACTATATCAGTAGTATATCTTTAGTATAACTCTGTTTCACAGAGCATAAGTGACTGAGGTGAGCCTGTGCCAGAATCCTAGGTCACCCTCTCTGTTGATCAGCAGGTATTACCATAATGCGTCAGCCTTAAAGTGCTCTGGTTGCCGTGGTTGTAACCATGACGGCCGCGTTCATGTTGCTGCGGCAGGTGACAAGGTCACCTGTGGCGATCCGGTATCTGATGGTTCCACATGCCACGTTTGGAGTGATAGTGGTGGTAGAAGTTCCTCAAGTAGACCCTGTCCAGTTCCAGTCCTGCCTGGAAGATCCTGGAGCAGAGAACAGAGATGTTCATTTACTTTAGATTTTGTTAGCCTTTATCAATATTAAGTGAAATACAGATGTTTTGAAGATGTTTTATACTGCTGTGCAGATACACAGATAAATATAGGAATGTAAACTAATCATTGCTTTTGTTCTGTTCAAAATTAAACCTGCAATAAATGATTTTTTCTTTTGAGACTCATTTGATAGTAGCAGCTGAAGAGTAACAGGGAAGTAAAGTAAGAGGCAGAGGGGTTGACATGCAGCAGAGAGCCACTAGTTGGAAACAGGGCTGTCTTTATTTGGACAGAACAGCTGAAGATATACAGGAAACAAATATTAACATAGTGGGTGTTGTTTGCAAATGGCTGCTTTACATATCCAACAGTTACAGAGCAACATTATCTACTAGTGTAGTCATGTTTCTGGTCACCTAGTCCAGTATTCACTCCTGAGAAAAAAATATTTGTCTCTTTAGATGTTAAATGCGCAACTATTTTACTACCTATTCTCTATCTGTGTCTGTTTGCCGTTTGATGCTGCGTAGGGAGTGCACAGAAGCTTTTTTTAAAAGCTTTTTCACTGAAAACAGCTGCCTGTTTTAAGCTATGAGAGTAGTGAGAGTGAACTGATTTAGGTGGTGTTTTGTCACTACGAATGACCCCTTTTCACATCAAGCATTAATTCTGTTCTTCATTTCACTCTAAGTAAACCGGCAGCTGTTTTCTTGATTGATGTGCACTTTGGAAATTATGTTTAGTGTTACTATGCCAGCAGCCAACCTGAAACTGTAGTCACTAGACTAAGCTGCGGCATACAGCATTTTTTAAAAATATTCAACATTTTTGCTTCACTTTTGAATATAAAAAAGCAGACAATGTAAATATGGCTTAATTTCTTCATGTTGTGAAACTTTGGCTAATTCTTGCAGGTGCCCACTTCAGGATCCACTGCTCTAAGTAAATGAAAACAATAATTATACCTTCCCAGTCTGCCATGTTCAATGCCTTCCAGCTGTTATTTTGCAATGTATTCATACTGTATCTGATACACTCAGTGTTCATACACTCAGAAAGATTTACAACAATTCTGAAGTAACATGCATGAACTTGTTTCACTCAGCGCATGCAAGTGGAGAGACTTATCACTGTCAGCAACAGCAACATAGTGACTTTTCCCCTACATAAAGCATCTAGTTATTCTGTCATTCAAAATGTGTCTACTTCTGTTGGTGCAGAAATGTGTATCACACCGGAAAAACAGCTATTTCCTAAACAGCATTCAAATGTTTCTATTTCCTATAATTTTTCTATACATTTCAGTGGAAACAAAAAATCCAAATAGAGGAAATAGACTGAAATTAAGTCTATCTAATGTCCAAGTGTCATTTAGAAAGAAACACACCTGTCTATAAGCTCCCAGTCCTCTCCTCCCCAGCGGTTTTTGTATTCTCTGGTGTTCAGTCCTCCCACTGCGTCCAGATCTGACTTATAGATCCCCAGCATCCCTAAGCCATTGACCTCCCAGTAACCTGCAACACAGATGGTCACATTTTAAAATGTAAGGTCACTTACATCCATCCATAACTGCTTATCCTCATCACAGCGACGGTGGAGATGGAGCCTATCCCAGCTGATTTTGGGTGAGAGGCGCGGTACCTCCCCACACACTAAAAAGTTTTTTAATTTAAGTGCCTAAAATCATTTACAGCTGTTCATTTTTGTTCTACGTGTCGTTTGTGTTGCTTGTTCATGATTCAAGAACACAATACAAGTCTTACTACGACTGCTGCCTTTCTTTTAAGATCTCATATCAGTGTGAAGAAAAACATATTCTTTATATACCCACGTGTTGCAATATAAAATCAATCCTATGAGTCATTTAAAAAGGTGTAGCCAGTAAAGCATATTTGTTGCGCTGTGCCTGCCTATAGGCAAAAAGATAACATGAATCGAACAGGTCAGTACAACATCAGATAATGACATGACTTGACATGAGGTTGTTGTGTAGATTCACGTATCTGCTTGTTTAATACTGAATTCCTAAATCAATGCCATAAAGGACTAAAGAGTGAATGAATCGACTACTGATATGGTGTATTCATTTAATAGTCAAATACAAATGACAAATAACCGATTCACTGACTAATCGTTTCAGCTCTAGTTTATACACTCATTTGGACACGGACATGTTCAAGAATTTCTCACTGGTTTAACATATTCTTGACACATTAAAGAACTTCAATTTAGAATATTGTGGAGTAGATAATGACTACTAAATGAGTATGTTTTTTTTTTCTTCTGATCCTCTGTTAATTTTAAAACTACACTGTTGCTCATGAAGTTGGAATTATTTTGTTTTCAGACACATTCCTCTTTTTATTCCTTATTGTGGTTTAACTTTCACTGTGATATGTTTGGAAGAGATTGATCAATAAAGTTTTGTGAAGATACACTTGAATCGATCAAGAATAATTCGCATTGTCACAACTATTTCATGAGAAGAGGTAAAAATATTTGATTCCAACTTCCTTGGCAACAGTGTAGTCATATATGAACACTATTAACAAAATAAACAAAAACAAATATGTTATATAAAACAAAAGATGGGTGTATCAAGCGACTACCTTTGGCGTCGAATGGTGTAGCCCCACAGTCCAGTCTCATGACTACTGGAGCAAAAGCCATGTATCCCTCCACAGTGTGTTTCCTGATGGTATCAATGATGAAGGTAGGGAAGGTGATGTGGAGGTCACTAAGAAACACAATGCTGTGCTTGTCCTGAGGGAGAGTTAGGTGAAAAAAAGAGATTTGTTTTTGGTCTATTCATACACTTATTCATACACTCATGCTTTAATACAAAGTGATGCTGCAATACTCACTTTTATGAGGTCTACACCTGCTTGCAAACCAAAAGCGCGCTGAAAGGATCCTTTTAGCCTCACGTACCTGTACCTGATGAATTTCACATGCATAGTTAGCACGTAGTACATACATATCCCACTTAATGAGCTTTACAAGTTTAGAATCAGGGTAAAAATTAAATACATACATCGGGAGTGAGGATTTCTGTAGAGCCTTCTCCACATCCATGTCAGTGCTGCTGAAGTCAGTGACGATAAGATTAAAGTTGGTGTCTTGAGTCGCACTGAACACTCGTTCCATCTCAGAAATCAGCAGCCGCACCCACCGAGCCTGGTTTTTTACTGAGGGAGACATACAGACAAATCACCAGTTTATTGAGGTCATGCATAATTTACACAAAAAGGTATAACGAGGCCTGTGCACTTAAAATACATGCAGCCACAATCAATTAATTCAGTGCTTATTAGAAAAAATGTTTTTTTTTTTTTTTTTTATATTTTTGATTGAATTCAACAATGAATTGAATTGTGGTGCTCATTAGTAAGCCTTCTGTTTTGACATTTTACTTTTAAGAACTTGCCCAAGGGAGGCTGTCTTTTGTGGTTTCCATTTCAGAGACTGGTTTTTATGGATCATGGCCAGAAAAAAACTTCACTGAAATCGGAGTATTTACACAGCTTTGAATCTGACATTGATGGAAAAATAAGGGTCAAAAACACATAGTAGAGGCCTTTATTACCTTTATTAAGTCAGTGAACTGTAACGGACAAGGATTCTGTGTTTAAGACACGCCTGTGCTGTATATGTCAACATGGTGCTCCCTACAAACGAGTCTAATAAGTAAATGTTTACATATTGAGGTTCAGTTCAGAAACAAAAAGCAGAACCGCAAAGGACAAGGAAAAAATGGGCATGGTTAAAGGTCTGCATACCTGGTACTATAATGTGGACGGTGGCAGCTGGATTCCATTGGAAGCCCACAGGGTTACACAGCAGAAGGTGAGGTTGCGACTCTTGGTAATTGAAGTCTGTGTTGCTGTTCTTGCTGTAGCGAAGCAGTGTGTAGATGTAGTGCGTCAGGCGCAGCAGCTGGTCATTCACTTCATCTTTAACCTCCAGCTCCAGGAGGTAGCGGCCACCCCGGACCCCATCCACACGTTTCACCACATGAAGAACACGCACCAATGTGAACCTCCTGCATTAACAGAGAGAATAAATACAACAAGTTCAACTGTGCTGCAAAACAGTTATAATACACGATTTCAGTATTGAGGTACATCAGGCTACATTCATGAAATTATTCAGAATCAAGTTTCAAGGCATACAGTCAAATATTCTCCAGACAAAGTCAACCAACCCGTTCTCATTCCCATCACGTCAGCTACCAACAATACACACCCTTCAGCGTCTCATACAGATTAACAAGGGACATTCCTTGAGTGTCTGTATGAGACACTGGGGTGGAATTTAAGGGGTCTACTTTTACCATTAATACATGTTGTAATCAGGTGATGCACAGGCATAGGTTCATATACAAAAACAGTACTTACCCATTGTGCTTTTGGTTGAGTTTATCCATGAAATTGTTAATAATGGGCAGAGTTTCACTGGACTGGAGCAGCAGGTTGCCTGAGATGTTGCATTGTAGGTCGATCCAATCCGATCGGTGCAATTGAAGGTCCAGGTGGCTGACATCGAAGGTCTGGTTCCAGTTGATCACACTGTCAAACACTGGTGGAACGCTGAGTTCTTCATCTTTTGGATCTACATAGTCTTCCTCTTCTTCCCGCACAAAAACGTGCTCACCCTCCTTGACGTCCCTCTTCCTGAGATCCCCGTTTTGAACCTTGTCCCATGCTTGATCCTCCTGTCCTTTTGTATCCGACTGCTTTCTGTCCCTTTGTCCTATTTCCATCATCTTGCCATTTTCTCTATCCTGTTGCAGAGGCATATTTATCTCTATCTCCTTATCCCTGAAGTGTTTTCTGTCATCCGTGTCCCCCTGATTCAGCTTTAATATAGGACGGTCTTTATTGGTAGTGTTAAGATGCCTGTCTCTGGTTTTAAATCCTTGCTGCTTGGCGACTGTAAGTTTTTCAGGCAGAGGAGCATCCCTTTCTAAGAGTTGAAGCTTTGAGTCTTTGAGTCTCTGGATTTGGGTCTGGTTCATTTTACGAGATCTCTGGATATGATGCTGTTTAGCATTGAGCTGCTCTGATGGGACAGCCGGTTGTTCATTTGCTTTACGGGATCTCTGGATATGATGCTGTTTAGCATTGAGCTGCTCTGATGGGACAGCTGGTTGTTCATTTGCTTTAGGCTGCTCCTTGTCTAATGGCATTGCTGGATGTCCTGGTTTCACAGCTGACCCTACTGATTTTAGCTTTTTTCTCTTTCCTCGTCTTAACTTTGCGTCTGGTTTTATCGGTTCTCCTTTTTTAACCTGGGTCTCTGTGTTTGTCTGGTTCTGTTGCAGGTCCAGTTGATGTTTTGACGCTTCTGTTGGCCCCGACCACAGAGGTTCAACTGGTTTCTTTGACTGAGACTTTGACTGAGGTAGTGGAACAGCACGACGCCTCTGCAACTTCTTTGTGTGCAGTCTTGTATCAGAGGTGTTCTTTAGCATGTTGTTTGTTTCTTTGACTAAGGAGAAGAGTCTACGCCTGCGTTTATTAGCATAATCATCATAATCATCACCATAGTCTGGAAAAAGGGACTTATGCATCACGGTTTCCTTTTCTCTTTGATAGGCTTCATAGTCAAACTCATCCTCCTTATTTAGCACAGATTTCCTCCTCTGGAAACTAAAATCTAACATTCACCAGAAGCAGAGAGAGAAAAGGAAAGTGTAAAAGGACTGACAATGCAAACAGAGATACATAACTTCATTTTTGTTTTTAAGAAAAAAAAGAAAAACAAAATACCTCTGCCTTCGGATTCTTTTTCCTGTGCATCAGGATGGTCCATTCTCATGTATCTCAAGTAGCGAGAACTTAAGACAAGAGTACAAAACATAAAATGATGCAAAGATTTAGAATATGTTCACACTTTCTTCCTCTGCGGAACCCTAAGTATTGAGTATTGAGGTACATCAGGCTATTAAACAATACAGCGCTAGAGGGTAAGTATGGATACTGTACTGCTGCCAGAAAAGACGCTAAATGACGCTGTGTGATCAAATATTCTCCAGACAAAGTCAACCAACCCATTCTCATTCCCATCACGTCAGCTACCAACGTGACACACCCTGCATGCCTGTGAATATGTTCACACTTTCTTCTTCTGCCCCACCCTACTTTAATTTTGATTTGTCCTACTGTATGTATTTTCATTTAGTATAGACTGTGAGGTCTTACCCCCAGTTAGGGCCCGCAGGGTAGAAGCAGCTTGTCTGTGTCTCCATGTGTGTGAGTCGGGTGTAGTCATTGGGGTAGATGTAGGACAAGTGGATCTAGAGAGATGAGAGGAAATGACACATTCTTAAAGATATCAGATGAATCATCAAGGTTTTGTATAATAAAGGATAAACAGATAAATAAGAACATACTGCATGTGAATGTTTTTGCATGAATATCAGATTTCAGATATCGAAACTAACATTCTAATACAGGGGTCGGGAACCTTTTTGGCTGAGAGAGCCATGAAAGCCACAGATTTTAAAATGTATTTCCATGTGAGCCATTTTTAACACTGAATACAAATAAATGCGTGAATTTTTAAGTAAGACCAACAATTTTAGAGTATAATAAGTGTCTGAATGTATTCTTTTTAATAACGTTAGCTAACCAATAGTAAATAAAATACTTCTTAACATTAATGCGACTTCTGGTGCTGCATGGTCCCGATCGTGCACCAATCCCCATAGCAACCGCTGTGTTTCAGTATCTTTTCCGAGCTGTTTTGTATCGTTAAATTGAACAAAATAACACGAAACATAACTGCTTACTCTCCTACTGATTTTAATTGGGACATTTTGCAACCAACGTAAAGACATTAAACGTGTGGTACATGTTTCGAAGGGTGGGCGCAGAGGAGACCACCGGGCTCTCTCCGAGGGGAGGGGGAGAGAGGGAGATGCCCGGCCAAGGCTCCATCCAGTATGGACTAAAACACAGCACGGACAGTTCAGAAACTATTTGGAATGAGTTAAAAGGAATAGGACAAAAGGAACAGACAAAGTAGTTTTCAAGACTGCATATTGCTAGCGGATCTATTTTATGAACCAGAGTGCAGCCGTGACTGCATACCGCCACTGAATCTTTTAGTGGTACGCAGTACCAGCTTACTTTCACCCCTGTCTGCGAGCCAGATGCAGTAATCAAAAGAGCCATCTGGCTCGCAAGCCATAGGTTTCCGACCCCTGTTCTAATACATTAAAATGGTACTTAAAAGTATCTAAGTGTAATCATCAAAATTATAAACTGCAACTAATTATTATTCATTATGGATTAATCTTTTTTATAAACCAAACAATTAATTAAAAATAATAATAAATCTCAAAATAGTGAAGCTGTCACATGTTCTCGCAATCCTAAGAGACACTTACACAATGATTGTTTTTGTCCAAACCTCAAACTTTTTGATAACAAATTCAGATTATTGAAAAGGAAATACAGCAAATAAAAAAAGAGTGTCAAAATATCTGCCAATTAATTTTCTGTTGACTGATTTGTCTGAGCTACTGACAAATCAATTACCAGCCAAAATTACAGCAGCACTTGAATGCTGTCAAAATATCAGCCTGGGAGCACCTTTATAGCTCACTAACTAATATGTTACATCTTGTTTGTTTAATCTGTAGAAAATATGTAGTCTAAAAACAACACGCCTCACAGGGATATGTGCAGGACTATTACTTGGCTGAGCAGTGACATCGTGGGGTCTTGTCGTCACTATGGGGTTACCAGGTAACCAGAAGAGAGTCCAGGAAGTCACTGCGAGGTGACTAATAATGAGACTTTAGTATGATAAGTCGAAGAATCAACTGAGAGAGACCAGAAGCTGTGTCACTAAATGTTTTTTTCTATTGCGTGCAGCTTGTCTCTGTCCCTTTAAATAGGCCCTCAGATGACATTTTGTATGCTGGCATAATTAAGATTCAACTACTCAGCACAAATTTAAAAACAAAATAAGAGAGGGCCATGAAAAATGGGAAAACTTTCCTGTATCCCTCTGGGGCAATGTACACAAACATAAAAAAAAAAAAGCTTACTATTGTATCCTTATCTTTAACATGGTTTGTTAATGCCAACACTGTGTGCAGGAGCTTGTATGTGTGAATGATGAGCTCTGTGAACGTGAAATCTATGTGAAATAAAAAAACATTATAATAATACATACTAACTGCACTCCTTGGTAGCGCTGCAGAGGATGGTTTTTCATTACGTAACTGGGTTTGTACGTGCAGTCAGGCAAAACACCGTGAAGATACTTGCTGTTCATCAGAGTCACTACAAACAAACAAAGATTTGAGACAAGATTACTTTGTGTATAAGTCGCAAAATACTGGTGTCTTCCTCGGAAGGAAATGAATGATTTATTTGCTATGAGGCAGACGACTCACTCTGGTAGATTGTGTCTCGCGGATCTTCCCTCAGCATGTCTGCTACAGTGCCATGCTCTTTTATGGGGGTGTATCGGTGGCTTGCAGCAGTCTGTGGTATGTGGGCAACTTCACCCAGTGTCAAGGCAGACTCATCTGTAGAACGAAGCCATAGAGGGTAAGGAAGGAAATGTTATGTATTTGTTGTGCACCAAAACCGCAGACTTCATTTGCCGGTTTGAGCATAGTGGCAGAATAATAAAAAGGTAAACAGGATTGTGAGACAACCCATGATGATGACAATGAGCTCTAAACTAATAAAAATTCAATAAGACAGCAGGAAGGATGTGCGGGTTTTGTCTACTTACTAACATAGAGGGAGATGTGAGTGGATTCAATAACCCTGAACCTAAAGCCATGGTCCTGGAGCTTCCACTGTGTGAAAACAAACGTAAAAAAAAACTGCATGCCAGCTTCACTTCATTTCAAACATTGCACACGAAAATGACAACAGATCTGACATGAGAGATGGAACCAATAAAATGAGACAAATAAAGAAAGAGTGACTGCTGAGTCCAACTACTTACTGCCACCTCCACATGGTCAGTCCCTTTCTCGTCTTGCTTGTGGATAACTTCAAAGAAATACCTCTTCTGGGCAGACAGCCTATCAGACAGTAAACCAGTTCTACGTTATAGCCACAACAGATCATCAGATCAATCATACGGCTGTGTAGATCTTTGTTAACTTCGCTGCTGAAGTGAACACAAAGGCTACAGCAGTCTCTTTCCACTTGGCCTCTTTTGTGGTAGATGAAGCAGATTGCATATCATATTAATCAGGTTATTTCTGGGTATTGCACACATTAAAAAAACAAAAAACAAAGAAAACCTACTGCACACTTGGTTTTCTCTGAATACACTCCTATATATTTCGGCTTATCTTACTGTCACACATGTACTGTATGTAACAACCAAACAACTGTCATTTCATCATCAATAAATTATACCTTCAAATGTTCAAACATTTACACTCTTGTGGGTTAAATGTAATACGCCCTGCTATTCAAACATGTTCATTCAAAAATGCCAACTCTTCATAAACTCAGCATGGGCTGATTATTTGCTGATATACATTCTCACTCTCAGTCAACAAACTGGTCTAAATTCTATAGCGTACTAAATTTCCTGCTCTGTTACAGTAAACCACATGACACAGTGTGACAAAGCTTTCCAGTATGTTATATTATATAGCATGAAGCAGTGTGGGTTTTTTTTTCCTTTGTCGCAACGATAATGTTGTAATGAGTTTTTCACCACATCAGCACAATTCTAGTTTGGATTTCCTAACATATACATTTTTACATAGAAACGCCTATGCTTGCGTTATTACATTAGAGGTGCTTAGGTTTAAGCATTGGTTTGATGTGATTAAAGAGGGACTCCTGCATTCTAGTTTTTGCATCCCTATAAAAAGGTAGACACTACTGCTACTAAAAGAGGCCACTACTGTTGCAGCAGAGGCTGCAATAGTGAATTTAAATCTATAGTATGGTTCTCAAAACTGCCAGATCCTACAATTCCTACAATGAAAACTCCATCATTTCTTTTTGTTTATATGTTATATTAGTAGGAATACTACACCCCATGAGTAAACTGATCTTGATGTGTATAATCGGTAGAGTGCCCCTGAAGGTTGAGATAATGATATGATATTTGAGGACAGTTAAAAAGCTCCTGAAAACCTTTTTTATGTCTGTGTTGTTTTTTATTAAGTTCTCTGGTTGTTTGGAAGAGAAATGACCTCAGCAGGACAAACATGATATTCAATATATCTGTGCACTGACCAGAATTTCAACAATATTTGAATGGGAATCTGACGACAGTCTTCGGGTTGTTAGTTTATGTGGAAACCACACCCACATATAACTATGTGGTATTACTATATTGTGGTGCACTCTATAATCATTTCGTAAAACAGTTGGTGCTGGATGTTTATCTTAGAGTAATATGTAGTTTGAACTCAACTCACCAAACTGGTTTGGAGGTCTGACTGGCATATTTCTCATATTCACCTGGGGCTGTCCACTCTGTGCCACTCTGGGAAAATATCAATCACGTGCAAAACTGACAACACGACAAAGCAATGAAAATTTGAAATTAAGGGGCACAATGTTCCTCTGTCACTTCAGAAAATGACAGATGTGCATACCTTTCCAACCCATGCTAAGAGCCGCACATTGAGAGGAGACTCATCTGTGCTGAGCCAAAAATCTGAGTTGTCGTCAGAGCTCACAGCAAACACATAGTCTCCTGAGAGACAGGGGGAATAAAGACAGGAAACAAATACATAAATATTTAGTTTGAGTGAGAGATGAGTGAGAGATTCAAATATGTGGTAACCAAGCGGAACTAGAAAGTGTTGTACCGTCAGAGAATGGATGTAGATAACCAAATATCCTGAGCCCGTAGTTGGTCCATTGAGGAGAGACGGCCAACTTCTGCACTGTAGTCCTGGACTGAAAAAAGCAGGGAAAAAGAAACACAGAGAATCAGCCATGATGTTTACTCAAAGTGAGACTACACCTTGAGTCTAGGCACATGAGGATCTCGCACATTAGTGTAGAATGCACCTCTGAGGGAAAACTGAGTGTTCGTCTGTTTGCCTGCGCTTGTGTGCACAGGGATGTCTTTGCCACATAAAACACTTTTCAGTCAGCTCAACAATTCAGGCATTATCCTGAAAGTGATAACTGTATGCGATAGCTTAATAATTGACGATGTTGTCCTGTGGTGTAAAAGTTGACACCCATAATCGATTTATGATGATCACTTAAAAATACAAATCAATCAATCAAGGGGAAACTCTCTTACATTAATTGCTTCAATATTTTAGTCTGGAACAACATGTGAACCAACTGACACTGCCACCCTTTGAGGGATGTTGCTGAACTGGTGAATAATCAAATTAAGGTAAGGGTTTGACTTACATGAGGATACAACGGATAGTGTATGTTCTTGGAGAGGCCAGCTGTAGTGCCGCCACACCAGTCCTCAAAGACGTGCAGATTGGCCTGTCCCACATACTGCACAAAAGAGAAGAGTGAGCGATGACAATGTTAGCAGCAGCAGTGTTTGTGTTGCAGTCAACTGAAACTTAAGACTTTAATTATTCTGACATCGGCACTATCAGTACTCAGTAGTGTAGTGTAAAAACAACAAACACAGAATTCTTTAAATGCCACCATTTTATCTATCTGGATGACTGCTAGTCATTAGAACAAGTTTTAGTTCAGCGTTAGTTTCTACTAGTTTTATTTTTTAGCTTGTTATTTGGGTAATTTGATCTCAGATAGAGGTGGGTGGATCACAGAAGTTGCGGGACAATGGAAATCGCAGTCAAATTACCCCTCCCACACCTCACACACACACACACACACACACAAATGAGAAAGAAGTTTAGTATTTGCAGGGGCCCAGATGTCGGGTAAACATACACCATGTTATCTGATATGTGTGTGCTGATTACAGCAGAATAATGCAGATAATAGCAGAGAGGTGACCTACTACAATTGTGTGCGTCTGCCCTGACATCTCCCTGAATTCAAGTTCCTCATGTCTCATACTTGAAAATAATAAAACTTTGTTGTTTGTTTGTTATTTATATGTTTTGAGTGTATTTCAACAGGTTGGACAATTTATTTTAGAGCATCTAATCATGTCTCAGCCTCCTGTTCTAGGAAATGAAGCCTCAAGCAAATTCCTCAGGCAGCCGCTGGAGACAAACTCCAGAAGTGAGTCGATTTCTATAAGCACTTGTATTAAAATGTCCAAATTCACAGCAGAAATAAACATGTTTACAGCCTGGTTCAGATAACAGTTTTGGTCTCTATAGCTAATTTCCCCATTCAGACGTCATTCGGCCTGCCTTAGGTCCGCCAATGATCCACGTCTTTGGCGAGATTCAGATTAGACGGGAGGTGGAAAAAGCATCACATTTAACATTGTGGTGTCCAGCACCGCATATTTACAGCTTCAAAAAAGCGCTGACGTCACTTAGGCTCTGCCCATTCTTTATACTGTCATTGCGTCCAACCAATAACTAAGAGGGAAACCCACACAAACATGATCACTGGGACTATTACACAGCTTATGTAAAGTTACACTGGTCTGTAGAGACAGCACCAGTATTCCCCATACATGAAATATGAGGTGCAAGCAACTGGTGAAAGCGCAGTGCTGCCTAATATAGTGGAAATATGATGACCCTAATACAGCGCAATGGAAGCAGACTCTACTGCAGGAAATATAGTGTACGCATAGGCAAACATACTGAGGTGGGAGGGAATTGGGCAGGCCTGGGCAGGTTATTCAGAGTTCAGAAGAGGTGAGATAGAGTACAGACACATACACACACACACCTCTGGTTTCCAGGTTTTTAGAGTGTAGTTGAAGCTCCAAGCAGTTGAATCCTCAACAGAGTCGTGTTGATGGTACCTTCTGATCTGAAAAACACACACACACACACACACACACATACAAATAATTACTAACTTTAGCTTGTTTTCTTCCACCCCACCCTGTGCAAACACCCCTTGCCTCACCATATTTTCTATTACTTTCTTTTTCCATGCATCATCCTTACCCTTTCCTTAAAAAAGGCCTTCCTCCAAGTGCTGCTGTCAACATCAGAATTCATACCTGAGAAAGTGGACGAAAAACAATCAGAGCAGTCCAGGGCTGATATGCAAACATGCAAACTTGATCTGCTTCTTCTGGCTGGTGGCATAGGTAAATCAGTTAAGTAAACAACTCACACTGCAAGGATGTGCAGAGAGGAGAGGATGAATCATACAATGTTCTGCTTCTATTGCATGAAAACAACCACACCTCAAAAATCTCCTTATCTATTTTCTAACTTGCATGATGCAGTCAGTCATGTAACACAGGTGTTAACACATTTCCAGTCTACCTATATGCAAGATGCTTTTTCATCCATTTATTGTGGTTTATGTTGCATGAACAATGAAGCCCAGTGTCCCACCAGAGTCCCACCCACTCCCTGTTCCAATTCAATGCTGATGACCACTGCGTGTAACTCATCTCAGTCACAGCCTGGAGCCAATGAGCTGCTATGGCACTCCTGTGTTGGCAAAATTCTTTCGCAGAGGAGAGGAGAACTGTTATTCTTCTTCCTCTTTCAAATTATAGAATGGAGTATAATGAAGCATTTAAAAGTGAAGCTTGCTATTTTTTGAGCTAGTGAGGTTTGTGGCCATTATCACCAGGGTGGAGATCCACAAACACGGGCCAATTTTGGCAACACGAGTAATTCTAGACGGGAGTTAAGAAAAGAAACAGAGGAATATTTTTATCTCCGTCTGCACTCATCCAGTCTTTCTACAACCCATATTCCAAAGGAGTTTAGACGCCGTTTGAAATGTAAACGAAAACAGAATGCAGTGATATGCAAATCCTTATAGTACAAAGGTAAAGAATCTGTCGATATCTAGTAATGCAAGTTTAGACCCTACCATGCAAAATGAAAGCTGTATAACAAAATCTCAAGCTCAGGAGCTCATCTGAGGTGGACTAGAAGAGAGTGGAAATTGTGCTGTGGTCTAACGAGTCCACATTTAAAACTGTTTTTGAAAATTATGGACTTTATGCCCTCTGGGTTAAGTATATGTTTTACCCATCATTTTTGGAATTGTACAGTCAGTACGTATCACGAATTGTGTCACAGTGACTGACAGCGCTTCATTTGGTGAGGTCCAGTGACTCAAAGTTAAAAATGTTTCCAGGGACTGGAGGACTTTTTATGTAGTTACTGTATTAATGTGACATTTTTGACACTGGGACACTCCTATTCCTGGTTTGGCAGAGCTACTCTCCTGATACTGATACTAAACAATTAGTCAGACTTAGCAAACACTGTTGCACTTGCATGTAGATTTCAGGGCACAGGGTATTAAAAATACAGGGGAGACAGTCAAATATGCAGTTTACATTGTCATACAAACAGTTATGGGAAAGCATCATATTGCAATGTATCATATTGTAATGTCCGGTCCTCCAAACCCTACCATTATTAACATCTTATCATTAACTCAACAACACTTTAATCTTTTCAAAGGACTATTCGAGAGAAATGTTGGAGAGGTGCCCTTTAGACACAATCACCACATAACAATCACCCATCCACACAGTCAGCCATTTCCCATTGGGACATTTATTAACCTCAGCACTTCATAAGTTATCTGCGTTCTTAAGTGCCCATGTGATTTACGTGTGGGAAAAACAAGCCGTCCCTTAAAGACCCATATGTGCAGGGTCGGCTAAGAGTGCTACTGTGGTAACTGATGTCGACAGTCTTAGTCAGTTTCGTCTCTACAGTTCATCTGTGATGAACATGTTCCTGCTCTGCTGCACAGGAGGAAACCACAACAGTAATCATTTGCAGTAAGAATGCCTTGTGGTTTTAAGCTTGACTGCGGCGAGCACATGAGTTTTAGAATGATGAGCTCGCCTTTTTTAGACGAACGATCCATAGTCCACAGACAGATCTACTTCCTTTCATTCTCTTTGATGCTCCCTTTTAATTTTATGACTTTAAAAAGGCTAACACAGATGTGATGTGCAAGCAATGCAATAAAATAATTAGCTACGCTGCGTTTAGTTAGAACAGCGACCAAAGAGGAGGTTTATGGATGCAGTGAAAGAGGACATGAAGGTAGTTAGTGTGAGAGAAGAGGATGCAGAAGACAGGGTTAGATGGAGGCAAGTGATTCGCTGTGGAAACCCCTGAAGGGAAAAGCTGAAAGGAGGAGAAGAAGAAGAGAGAAGAAGAAGAAGAAGAAGAAGTGTTTAGTTAGAACAGCGGTGTGTTAAGACGAACAGAATCTTTTACTTTATGATTTCAAAATTTTCAAAAGAACACAAATATGGATAAGGGTTACAAACAAGTTTAAAGATAAGGATTGAGTTATGGGGCATCGGTCTGTACAATGTATTTCTCCCTGTAAAAATAAACCTTAAAAATTCAGGATGTTCCATTTTCAAAATATAGCAGAAATGGAATATAATATGAACTATGTTTTCATTGGGGTATATTCACGTGAAAATGTGGATCTTAGGTTTTTGTTAAATTAGAATAAACTTTTCATAGCAGTATATAAACACATTACTTCCTCTTCCACGTAAATTACCTTGTTGAACCACACCTTTTTACATATGGCAGCAGTTTCTAGTGTGACAAGGTGATTGTTATCAACGCAACTTGATGCCAAAAGACAGACTACACTGGTTCATCAAACAAATGGTCCATAACAAAGCAGCAGGCACCAAATGTTGGACACACCCTGATTAAAACAATTCCAACTGCTTTAAAATCATTTACCGTTTTATCTTCATCTCATTAAAGTGGTTAATACATTGGTTAACAATTTCAATGCTACCTGAAATCAGCACAAACACTTGTAACATAACTGACAGTCTTCTATAAACACATTTAGATCTTTACATTGCTCTCTCAGCTCTGTTTAAAAGCTAAGTGGAGTCCTTCCCTTGAGAGAAGTCCCACTGTGACGAGGGGGCTTACAGGCCAGGAATGTGTAGACAGGCGAGCCCTTTAATGTAGCTCTGAGGCATGCGTTTACATGTCAGGCTTTGTTCAAAGTGCCTATGTCATGTTTTGCTATTACCCTCGTGTAGGCACCAACCTGACTATTTCCACTGGTTTTCATCTCCGAACATGCCAGTGTGGTGACACCTTGATGTTATACTTGTGTGTGAATTGCAGTGCAACAGATGGCAAAGCTGAGGTGTAAATACGGTGAAGGGCAGGAAGTTTGGTTACCCAGTGTGAGACGTGACTTCCTTTTGAGTGTAAAAACCTGAAGTCTGACCTCACCATCCCCCCTATTTTTTTTTCTTGGTTTAAAACACACACACACACACACACACACACACACACACACACACACACACACATACATACACACACAGCAGCTCCATCTCCTTACAGGTATATATAGACAAAGAAATCTCTTGTACTGACACTTATCTACATAGAACATATTATACATATATTTAATTGGCCACAAGTTTAAGATTTGCAATACAAAACAACTTATAGTAGTCCTATTATTAAACAGCACACAACAGTATAGCTTCGAAAGAGTTAAGTAAAGGTAAGTTATGTCATTGTTGCACCATTTCTGCTTTTATTGTCACTCTTTGCAATGATGCACACTTTTTTTTAAAACATGTGTGTTTGTTGTTGCATGCTGAGGCTGCTGCATCAGTTCCATGTTGTTGTTTGTTAACTGATGAATGAATTCAACAACACACTTAACTGTGTAAGACCTGTCATGACTGTCAGTCCACAAACTTACCGCTACCATCGCTCCTCACTTTCACAGCCGTCATCTCGTGGTGGACAGTTAGGAGTACGGCCAGCAGGACGGTCCCGAGTAGTAAATATTTGCTGCTGCGCCGCAGTTTCTTCAATGGGAAAGCTATCGAGATCATCTTGCTCTCCTGGCGAGTGTTATTTATCCGTGAGGTCTTTGTCACCAGGAGCCAGGACCGACTCCGCTCACACGCTTCTTCCAGGCGGCGTGAACTAATGTGCGCACCTCCCGGTGGCTCTCATCCCGCTAAAAAACAACAACAAATCAATCCTACTATGAGCCGTGAAAGCCGGCACTCAACACGGATCACTCTCGATCACATGAAACTTTCAAGAGGGACTCCTGTTGCTCCTTCTCACGGAGTGCTCCTTGCATCAGGTGTCACAAACAACGGTATATGAGCGGTGAAACATCACATCAGCCCTTTTAACTCCACGTGTGAAGCTGCCGGCAAAGACACCGGAACAGAGACGATTTATCTTCAAAGTAAAAGCACGTGTGTCACGCCGACGGAAAAAAACGCTCGGATATCGGTGAGTACATGTCTTCAATGTACTGTATATTACTAAAATACTGTTTATTTTTTTACATATAGTTTGGTACACTGTAGTATAGACGTCAACACATTTGTTACCGGGTGGTTTATTTTGAAATACGCTACCGGATACACTTTTTTCTACCTCACTAGCTTGACGTCACTCGCCCTGAGATTGCAGGGTGGGGTAAAAATGGACAGCACCCACCTGTATGAGGTTGAGACCGCATTTAAAAATACACCAGTCCAGTTTTAAACACAACACCCCCGCTTTAAACATGTTATATAACTAAACATATGTGTAGCCTCACATTAGATTACTCACGGTTAGCACTTTGTCCACTGCTTTAACCGTCAATAGTTAGTTTAGTAGTTAATGAAAGTAGACAGCGTGTCCCTTCAGTGTATTTGTAATAATAACTTATAAATTCGAGTGGAAATGTTCTGAATACAAGTGTTACATGAGCCAGGGTTAGTGTATGTCTGTAAGGAACCATGAGCTAGTGGGCTGTACTTTGAGTCATGTAATTGTCCTAATTATAAGACGCCAGTCCAAACATAGTAACCTATATTCAACATTATATCATAAATCATCAGCAAAAGTAGCTGAGGGGGAGGGGTGGCAGGTTAATTAAATATGGGTACCAATAAATAATTAAGAAATTAGATGATTACAGAGAAATAATCCCACAAATAATGAGTAATTACTTTCAATTAATAGTTTAAAACTGTGTAGTAAAAAGAGATGCAGGATCACAGAAACATCACGCTGGCCAGGAGGTGTGTAGAAAAACAGGTTGACTTTTATTCTCTCATCAAACAAAGATAGTCTTTCAACAAAGAAAAATGGGACGCTGCTTTTCCCATAGCATACAAACAAATATATAATAAATAAATGTATAAGTAGATTTGTGAAAGGGAGGATGGACACGATTAACAATATAAACCATAATTTCCTTGATTTGTTGGTCCTAGTAAATACATATTAAATTCTGTAATATAAACAAAAAAATACAGTACATTCAGAATTAATCAATTAAATGCACAACATGAACAATCCAACTTAATTAACTGAAATATTTCCACCCATTCCGTCATCCAATCAAAACAATACCTACCTCCTTCTAGTCTCCAATAAAGGGGTACCCAAAGAGGCATGCTCCCTCTTTAAGCCCATGCCCAGAAGCACAAAGGACTGGAAACAGGTGACAAACCAGTCTGTCTTGTGCCATTCCCTATTTCACTGTTTTTAGGAATACATTTAACTAAGAGATGACTATGCTCTATCTTTAGAATCCAACATAGCAAATCAGTTAAACAATTAATATTGTACACAGCATACAGTGAGGGAGTTAGCACTTCGCACTTTGCAGAAATTCTTTATATTGTTGGATTTTGTCCATCACTGAAACAAAACACACTTAAAAATAAGTAAATATTCGCCTCTCCAAAGGAGAGAGGAAACATTACCCTCCCAGGTGAGAGTAATGTTCCCACACTAATGTAATCCTGAACTGATGGTCAAAAAAACAAACAAAGAACCGCCAAAGCAAAACAAAGATTTACCATTGATTTAATAAATATTTATTTAACATATTTAAATATTGTAAATAATCCATTAACTCTTCCTGCCACCCACCTTTATTCAACAGACAGTGCTGGGCCATTAATTACACAGGAGACAGATCACATCCGTAAAATGACACCAGTGTCCCTGTGAGAGAGCTGGAGGATCAGATCAGATCCTGTTCGCCCTCGGAGAAGAAGGCTCTCACTCCCAGGAACAGAGGTGTAACCATGTTGTTGACATGTGCTGCTAGATGCTGGCTGTGTCTGCTGTTGCAGACGTCTGTTAACCGTCCAACCATTAACCATCCAAGGCTATAACAGGCCTCAACACTGTACACTACTATTTTACACTGGGGTCATTTTCAAAATACACAAAAGCCACTAAAATACAAATGCTATAAAATTCTCTGTGCAGATGAAAAGTGAACCGATTTAGGTCTGTTACTGATTTTCCTGATCAATCACTCTGCCTGTGTTTAGCTGTGTATAGGTGAGGCTACTTTACAAACCGAGTCTTAAAATGACAAAACAGATCTGTGGCGCCGTCGAAAACACAATAACTGATAACGTTGGTTATTCCAAGGCAGTAAAAACAGACATGCCAATGTGATCCGTAGCTGATTTTCAGTCATTAGACCACAAATAAAGAGGTTTACACTCCAAACACAGAGGAAAAACTAAACAACTCAGCTGAAAACTGAAAACATCAGCTCCACATTTGGGAAACAAATAACATCATTCACTAGTAACAATGTGGATGTGTGACCATGAAGTAAATATAGACTGTAGATATAGTCTGAGATCATTGTTGAAGTTGTTTTTTTCATTGTTCGCAAATAATACAATTCCAGTCACTACTCTCTGCCTGCTGAAGAGTTGCCAAGTCCATGTTGATGCACCTGTAACAGGTGTCACACTGAATCTGTAAAAGGGCAAATTAAGCACATGCAAGAATAAACTTTAATATCTAGCCATGATGGACACCAGATAACCACGATCCATGAGTTAATATTTCCCTCTTTGAAACACTTAATACAGATACAGTTTTTTTCATATTTGTAGGTCTTTCTCTAGATATGGTGATGGCTTCACAGTGTGATATTTTGGTTGATGTGATCCAAATATGATATTCCCAGAGTCAAGTGTATCAACATTTTTCAGAAATTATGGATTAAAGATATTTTACAGTAGAGTAAATTTTGCACATAATGCCTTTTTTCAATTCAAAAGAAGTAACTTCGAGGCTGAATTTCTGAAAACTGATACAGTAAATATGCTTGATACTGAGTGAGTGAACAGGTAGGATGGCCCTGGGGTCAAGTGTATCAACATTTTTCAGAAATTATGGATCAAAGAGATTTTACAGTAGAGTAAATATTGCAAATAATGCCTTTTGTTTTATTGCAAACTTTGAGGCTGAATTTCTCCAAAATGTTTGCTTGCTCCGTATCATGGACTACCTGCATTTGCCATACATTCTGTAATACGGGCGCACTTGAAATTTTGGTGCGGCTGATTTGACCACGAAAAGATGAACGACGGCAGTTTAAATGGACGCGCGGCGTTAGAGCAAGTTGAAACGGTTCATTACTCTCTCATTGCGAGAGTTTGTCGGTAAAATTACTTACAAATTAAGGAGCAATCAACATAAACCCGAGTTTAATATGCCTAACCTGTTTTCATGTCAGCAGTCTTCCATGCCTGCAACGGAAATTGCAGGATTGCAGCAAGTCAGAGACACCAAAATAAATGCACCCGCTGAGGACGTGCAGTCCCGCATGTAGGATGCGGTACGCCTGTCATTGCTGATCAAACAGGTTATTAAAGGATGTTTTTGTCTTCTAAAATTCTTCGAAATGTACCTTTTATAAACTTGGATTTAGGATTTGCGTGCTGTCGCAGACAATTAGACTGGTTCTATGTAATGCAGTTAAACAGTACAACGAGTTAGAAATCTTGATACCACGAAGAATGTCCTTATTATTGACCGTGATATAATAGCTGTTACCAAAGTTGCATTGGGTCTCTGGCTCTGTTCCTCTTTTAAAAGTTAAGTATGCAAAACATTACCTAAAGATATAAATAAATATGTAACTATAACTGAAAAAAACAAAACAAGAATATCACACATAATAAAGTTGAAACTATTGTTTATTATATCCTTCTGTTAGGGCAGACCAGACAGTGACCTTTCCAACAGACAAAGATAAACTCAACACACAACCTCACAGCCCCATTTTAAATTAGCCCCACTAGTTCAGTTTCTGCCCCACTCTGCAGGTGTCGATGACTAAAATGAACAACCAGGACTCACACGTTCCTCTGGCATACCATCTCTAACAGCCTGAATCTGATGAGCCTGATATATGCACACGTTCATACTTTTTTTTTTTTTTTGTTTTTTTAACAGCAAATTAAGACTTTACTGTTTATTACTTAAGTGTGACCACAAGAAGCTGATTAATCTCCTTCTAGCTGGTTTAAAAATGCACACATTCCAGTTAAGTAATTGGTTGTATTCATCATTTTGAGAACAATACAGAAATCACAAGCACGCCACTGGAGGAAAAAAAAAAAAAAAAAAAAAAAAAAGTACAAAGTCAGTATTTTCAAAGAAAAGTTGAACAGTCCTGTGCCCTGGGGGCTATAGCGGAGCTCCATATTTTAGATTGCAAGAGAAGCTTGAAGTCCGACAGCTATTCCAGGTCAACGTCTTATTACTCCACCTATCCACAGTGCTGCTACATACGTACTTTGGGACACAAGCACTCTAACATTCAGACACATCATATCTACACAACCATCACAACTTCAGGAATTGATCAGTAAGCCCATGAGCAGTGGGTTGGATGGACAGCATAAAATGTGAGGAGGGGTATAGGATAGAGGGGGTAGTGCAAGGTGAATGGTCTAGCCCTTGACGGGTGAGGGTAAATTCTGTACTTAACACTTGGATGCACTGTTTTTTCCTACCCAAAACACGGTGCAAACACATGCACAGTTCAAAGCTGTGAGTTCAAAGAAATCAGGGGTGGAGTTGTGGTACACTTAATTTAGTAGAACCATGTCCCACAGTGCCATCAGCTGGGGAAGCCCCACCTAGCAGCCACAGCAACAAGCCCAGACACAAAGAAAGCCAGAGAAGACGCGCCCAAACATCAGTGCTCTTGTTGACACGCTTGTTCTCTCTCTTTCTCACACACATACACACACCCCTTAAACACAAATGGCTGAAGTTACAAAAGTCTGAAGAACAGATGAACCATGAATAGTCACATCTTCATCTACGCCTTTGCTTCGCTCGCAGCATCATTTTCTCTGTTCTCAACCTCCATCTCGTCATCTCCGTTCTCCTTGCTTCCACCCTTCACTCTCTCGGCTTCTTTCTGTTTGTGATGGCGGAGAAAATACAAACCAAATTAGTATTTTATTTTCCCTTCTCACTTTTCCAATTGCCCAAACTCTGGTGGCTGCAGTAGAAAACATAATCCCTCACCTTTGAATCCCTCTCTGCAAATTTCTGGAACATGTTGGCATAGATACGTTTGTCTTTCTCGTGCTGCTCCTTGAGACGTTTCTGACAGAGAACCACCTGGCAGAATGATGAAGGAGAAGTCAATCAACCATATATAATCACAGGTACAGCAAAAAGATCAAGATCAAGAGCAATCATACCTGGCTCTTGGCAGCTTTGTTGGCAGGATACAGTTGAACAACTTGTTGGAAGTCATCTTTTGCCCTGTCAAACTCCTTCATACCAAATAGTGCTTCTCCCTTTCGGAACAAAGCCTTCTCATTGGAGGCATCCAACTCCAGGGCCTACAATCATGAACAGTATGATCAATTGTTTACAGTTATTAACTGCATAAAGTTTTCAACATATATTTAACATAATACCAAACTTAAAAGTAAACATACCTTGTCACAGCTTTCTAGGGCTTGGTTTGGCTCCTGCAGTTTCAGGTAGCACATGGCCAAGTTTAGATGTGCTGCCAGTCGCAATGCTTTCGCTTTCTTCTCATCCTCCTCAGACAAACCCGATTCATGTTCCAGCCATGACACAATCCTTTTGTACTGCACTGATGCCTGCTTGTATTTTCCCTCCTGAAGCATATGGAATCAGATCATGCAGATACTTTACTACTTTATACTTTAAAAATTAGCTCTTCCACAATTCAGTTGCCTCTGACAAAATTTCTGTGTAAAGGAAAAAGGTGTGACTTTCATGAATGTTCCCGAACGCCTTCCCTCCAGTGTTTAACCTCAGCTTAGAAATGAAGTACATCTGGCACAGACTACAACACACCAAGTCCAAAGTCAAAGCTAACATTACTGCAACAGATGTGAAATATATTGTGATATTGTGGTCTAGTTTACCCAGCTTAATGGGGCTGATCTGACGTAAATTGGCATTTGCAGGTTACAGAGTTGGCTGTTAAAAAGCAGAGTCCTCCCTGCAGCAGCCTGGGTTTGATTCCCTTTGTTACATGTCATCCCTTTCCTGTCTATCTGCTTACTTTCAGTCATTCACTTAACACCCAAAGGGTTTAATGAGGGTTTTCTGAATGTTACTTTAAACGTTTCTTTATAGATGTGCGCTTTTGTGTCCACTGTGCATACCTTAAAATACTGCGTTCCTTTCTCTTTGACAATGCCGCTCTGTTCCAGCTTCTCTACAGTATTCATCTCCCATGATTCTTTAGCCTAAACAAAACAAAAAAAAAAGAACAAAACAAGCATTCAATCTTTTCTTTAAAAAAAATGAAAATTGTTGCTGTAGACAACTTACATGTAACTGGCCAAATTGAGATAATATCCGTTTACCTTCTCAAAGGCAACCAGCTTGATTCTGTAGTTCAGTGTTGCTTCACCAGGAATGTTATACTTTGCATTTCCTGCATTTCCATAACCATACCTGCAAAAAAAATCCACTTACATTAAATACAATATTTATTCTCAATACACATTTTCTCTCTGGAGGTCTTCAATACATATTTGCCAGTACAAGCTGACCAAAGCTTCGTAATTATTTGGAAATAAAAGTTCTCTTCCTTACAACACATCTGTACAGCAGAAAGTACTTATCTTAATACATATGATCATACTTAGGCTTTATATTGAAGAGTGCCTCCTCTCCCTGCTCCATGGCCATGATAGCTTTCTCCACTCCAACTGGCAGGCCAAGACTCACTCCATCTCCAATCTCGAACTTCAGCTCTCGCTCGTCGAATATATGGCCCTCATATGAGCCCTCCACAGTTACTGAAAAGCGTTGATGTTAGAGTTAGCTTGTTTTACAAATCATACTCTATTTCTTTTTTGCTTAGGAGTGACATGACTCGAAAGCATTAAGTAAATATGTGTGTGGTAGCCATGATAAGAGCTCTTCAGATCCTCTTTCTTTGACACCAGCTTTTACCAAAGGAAAGGAGGTCATGCCATCATACACTTCCTTACAGCAGCAACACTTAAAGCATATGACTGCAGTCTGACCATGTCAGACCCTTGTAAATGTAGAAACCTTATGTAAATCCTTGCATGATTGGCTGAGCTCCAAATTGATAAATATGGATTTCTTCTCTTTCTAATCCATCCAGTTAGAAGTTAAACTCATTTTAATGGCTCAACTTATTCTACTTGTAGATTCCTTATGTTATTTAAACATTCCAACCCTTGATTTTATTTTTAACAATATCTATTTTGTTGTTGCTTCCTATTTATGGAGGTGCCATTCTGTTTTGGACAGGAAACTTTACTTGAATTGCACACGCATGTGCTTATCTTCCATGTGTTACAAATAACGTTAGTGCAGTCAGGTTCTCTTAGCAGTCCTTATGAATTCTCCTTCATCTTTTCTTGACCTCATGATGTTTTCCATCAAGATCAAGGAAAGTACATAGGATGCATGTTTTTTGGACTGCGGCCTCGATTCAGCCACCAACTTGTTAATATGCAGTAGACTGACAGCTGAAAACAAATGAAGCAATTTCTGTCACTAACCGAAACAAACAAAATCTTTTGCTTTATTAAGGATGCTTGTAAATTATTCACAGCAAAGTTAGTTTACAGTGGAGCACATGATGTGAATACATTACAGTAAGATACAGTCTGACATGGGTGTAAACTATAACTATCTTTGATTCTCTTAAAAAAAAAAAACATCCCCTTGTAAACAGGTTATTTTTTTTCAATGCAATGAAAAAGCTCTGTCTGGGTGCGTTACCTTCAACAGCAGCTCCTTCATTAGGCTTGGAGTATCCCTGCCCTCTAGTGACAATGCGACGAATGATTCCTTGATCCTCATCTTCAGTTATGTCCTCGCCTCGAAATTCAAACAGTTCCACCTGGAAGTGTGCAGAAATGTGAATGAATATCTTCCGACACCAATAACATCAAAATTACCGGACATCACTGGAGCTTACCTCAAAAACAAGAGTGGCACTAGGAGGTATCTTGGGTGGGCTGCCTGAAGATCCATAGGCATACTCTGGCTTGCAGATAAACTGGGACAACTCCCCCACTTTCATTGTGGCTACACCGATGTCCCATGCCTTTATTACTTGACCTAAACACAGTAAAGACTGATTACAAACACAGACTCTGTAACCACGGCAGATAAAATGCTCACGTTTTCTGCTCGATATGAAACCAACCTTTGCCCAGCTCAAAGGAAAACCTCTCTTCTCTGTCTCTGCTCGAGTCGAAATGAGTGCCGTCCAGAAGTGAGCCCACATAGTGCACAAACACTTTCTCACCGATCATTGGCAGCTCTGTACCTGTGCCTTCCCTTTTCACCAGCTGGGGAAAAAAAAACAAGAAGCAAAGAGAGAGTGGATTCAAAATCAGAGATTTATTTTAAAAAGTGACAGATATGGAAAGTCAGCTGCGTGCACACACCCTGCTGCCTGCTACTTTGCATTTTTAAGAAGTGAAGCTGCCTTCAAACCTTCATCCTGTAATATCTCATTCAGACTTGTAACTGTATCTGTGTGTGTGCCATTAATAGCTTTTGCATTTACTCTCTCTCCTCTCGGATCCTTCTAGAAATGTGTGCCTGTTACCCACGTTGTTTACATCCTGGTAATAAGTGATCTATGAGAGCAAAGCTGGGAGACAAACACTGCAGTTAGCATTGCATTAGCTGTCAGCCAGCTAACGACGCTAGCCTAGCTGGATGAGTAGACACTAAAGGAGCTAGGCTAGCTGGATTAAAAAAAACAAACACATTTACCTTTAAAACACCCCCATCCTTCTTTGGTGTAATGTCTTCTCCCTCCATTGGGATGCTGTGTTGTCCTTCACCTGTCTGCTCGTCTGCAGTCATTGTCATGAAGTAGCTTTTTCCCTCCCTCCTGCACTAACAATTCAAACTAAAACACTCGCTCGCAGCAGCAGTGCTGAAGCTAAAGCTACTTCCCAAACCACGCAACCTGACTTAAGGTCAACGCTAGCTGCCGAGCTAACTAAACGCTTTGCGCTGGCTTCACTTTTTGTTTTTTGTTTTTTTTGGGAGTGCTTCTGCGGATTAAAAATACCGTGCTGGGACCGTGCTATCGTTATGCACCAACACCAGGGAGGATATGAGCTTCAAGTCCACGTTGTCTTGCAGCCAAAGCGTCTGACAAGCGCTTAAAGGAGGCTCGAGAATTTTCCAGACATTTCTAGGAGGGACCGAGGAGGGGCGTTATTGTGATACATATATAAACAACACACGCATCTTCCGGAAAGGCGGTGCGCATACAAAAACAGCACACAAACGCACACTTGTGAGGATATTGTGCCATTACGTTAAATATTTAACAGTATTCTCAGTTTGGATATTCTGTGACAAACATAATGCCAAGAAATAAGCATAAACGTTTCATAGCCCCGCCCGCGCAAGCAGCGCCGTATAGTAAAACGTGCGCGCTTCGTTTTTTATCTCGCACCCTATTGGTCAGAATCTGCGCCCACTGCTCTCCGTTGGCGCGGTTGTTGAACCGTCGCAGGCAGATAAACATTAAGACAAAGTGATGAAAAGCGGGTGAGTATAACAACGATCTCTGTGAAATAATAGTCCAGAAGCAACGTATAAGACGTCGGCCGATACTGAGACTTTGTTTTCTGTAAGCTGGCTAACGTTATTGCTGTTAAAATGGCCAGACAAAACAACGCTATCAGAAGTTATGGCTGGTAGCTGATACAGTCTAAACACAGTGTGTGTGTGTGTGTGTGTGTGTGTGTGTGTGTGTGTGTCGCTCATTTCATGATGAATACATGTGCACTAAAATGTTTTTTTTCCCTTTTGTCAACATTCAGGGACAGCATGGAGAATGGAAGGACCCAGTTTCCATTTCCCTATCAGCCCTATAACATCCAGGAGCAGTTTATGCATCACCTGTACAGTGCACTCGACCAGGGCAAAGTTGGCATCTTTGAAAGTCCAACTGGAACGGTGT
The DNA here is from genome assembly GCF_000972845.2 of Larimichthys crocea. Lineage (NCBI taxonomy): Eukaryota > Metazoa > Chordata > Actinopteri > Sciaenidae > Larimichthys > Larimichthys crocea. Next base: position 18,708,968 of record NC_040031.1, on the reverse strand, counting down.
GTATATATATAAATAAGAGAGATTACAGCAAAAGCCATTTGATTATATCGATTGATTTTTGTGTCTTTAACATGCATGTCCTTTAACCCAGGGCAAGTCTCTGAGTCTGATATGTGGAGCGCTGAGCTGGCTCACAGACCATGAGGAGAAGAGGAGACAGGAGGCAGCTGCTCTGCTGCAGGAAGGAGAAGCAGCTCTTTCCACTTGTAATCCTCAGTCCTCCTCCTCCTCCTCCGGCAGCTGCTCCTCGGCGGAGCCCGACTGGATCACTGATTTTGTTCAGAAAAAGGCAGAACGTGATCTGGTGTCAAAGTTGAAGGTAAAGACTGTCATTGCATTTCACATGTGGTGCTCTGTGAATTTTGGCTTTTGAATCTTATGGGATGTCTTTTTGTATCAGGAGGAAGAGTTGAAAAGAAAGAAGAGGGAAGAACGATTAGAGATGATCAGAAACAACGTTCAACTCAAATATGCAATGAAGAGAAAAGTAAGTAATTTTACACCGTGGCGTTTTTAACTTAGTCTCTACAACTCAATATGATATTTCTGATATTTCTGTGTGTGTGACTGCAGAGCTGTGAGGATGAAGAAGCATTCAAGTTGCTCCAGCTCAGTAAAGAGGAACAAACAGAGACACAAGGAGATCAAGAGGACGAGGAGCTTGTCGTCGCAGAATACGAGAGCGATGACGAGTCAAAGACCAGGAACAGGTGAGAGCAACCATCGGTTACCACTCATATCGAATGTTACAGCCCATGAGAAATTGAAATGAACAGGTAATGACAGCGGGTGTGTTTGCTCACATGCTCAGATTTTGTGCTGCTGAAGACGACACAGATGATGAACTGGTTGAAGAACATGCTGCTAAGGTGTGTGAGGGATACTTTCAAAAAGTAACAAATACCCCACTGGTATAAAACATATTAATAATAATGAGTGTCATGCATTACCCTGAAGTGAGACTATATTCGTGCCCTCAGATTTACTACTGCAGTCGCACTCACTCCCAGCTGGCCCAGTTTGTCCATGAGGTTCAAAAGAGTCCCTTTGGCAAGGACATCAGCGTGGTCACACTGGGCTCACGGCAGGTTGGTGCACGCTACACACAAAAACAACCAGCAAAAGGTTTTATTATGTTTGTGTTTGCAAGGAAGAAGTATGTGAAAATAAACTACTTTCTTGCAAATTTCCTTCATTCCTGAGAGTAAAGAATAGCACACATATATAACACATTATTTCTTAAGCTTTCAGATTTTAAGTTTCTACACAACCTGGGTCCATGGTGATGAATGCAAGGCGACTGAAATTGTTTTGGAGAGTAAAGCATTAGTTGATAGTTTAGTCATGGCTCAAAAGTGCTAATAAAATAGATTATTTTGACTTATCAGATGTAAATAATTACTGTCTTTCTCTGTGATAGTGAATTGGGGATTTTTTAGTTGTAGCACCAGTTTGCAGTATGTTGTCCGCTACAGACTCCCACAGTCTGTTTTCATGTAGAAGTAGGCTGTTTTCTAACAAAACACATTTCCAAAATGTTATTTTAACCTTTTTACTTGTGTTTTCTAATTTAGAGATAATTACAACAGTATATTAAATCTCTATTTTTATCCATCCCACACAAAGAAGCATACTTGGCGTTCATCAGGAACTATTATTGGTATTCAAACAGTGTGACATGATTGATTACATCTGACAGCATTTGCCTAGTAAACATAAAACTGTGTACTTTTCAGAATCTGTGCATCAACGAGGAGGTGCGTCGCCTGGGCAGCATCCAGCGCATTAATGACCGCTGCATGGAGATGCAGAAAAACAAACATGGTGACAGTCCCTCACACACTAGCTTTACTTTCTTTAAGAGATTTGGAGATTTTAAATATTTTTCTTTAATCTTTATTTGAACCAGGAAAGCCCTGTTGAGATTAAAAATCAGCAATAACAATGACCTACAGACAAATGACATAAGATTGATGACACAAATTGCAATAAAAATTAAAATGCTAATATAAAATTATAAATAACATTTCAAATGCAATCCGAAAAAAAAGAATACAACCCAAGAGCTGTCTTAAAACATAAAAACTAATAAGACGAGTTTATCTTTGCTTGTTTTCCATCTTGTAGCGAACCAGAATCATGAAGAGGGTGTAAAACGAAAGCGCGGCCCAGCAAAGAGTGTGTGTCCCTATTATAAAGCTTCAGCACTGCAGCAGATGAGGGATGATCTTCTGGGGACAGTCCACGATATAGAGCAGCTGCTGAAGCTGGGCAGAGAATTACATTCATGTCCTTATTACTCTACACGACTCGCTATCCCCCCTGCACAGGTAACGCCGTCCTCTCTACTCAGTTCATCCATTCCCATGTCTCATTACTATGGAGATTGCTTTCTTGCTGTGCTGCTAACATCACTACTGGTTTTGCTTAATATGTGTTGTGTGGTCTGTTTATTTTGTCTGCATAGTTGGTGGTGTTGCCCTATCAGATGCTGCTTCATGAAGCTACAAGAAAGGCCGCAGGAGTTCAGCTAAAAGGACAGGTGGGACGAGATGTTATTTTTATAGCATTTCAGATTCTATCATAGATTATTTTGCTTACTTGTAATGTTAAAAACATAATTTCTTTCAAGTAGTTTAAAGGTTAACCTGAATTTCCCTTATTTTTGTGTCAAAGTGACTAATGGTGACGACAGGTTTTGAGTTTGGTCCAGTACTGAGTAAGAGGCTACGACATAATCCTCGTGGGACATTGTGCACTGTCATAATAGTCCATTTAAAAGTACCTTTTTTTACCACTGACTGGCTTAGATTGTTATTATAGGTTTCTGACAACATTATAAAAATTTTCCAACAGAAAAAAATAAATATTATCGGCACCTACCAGTTGATTTAGTCTGTGAAATCTTCCCTGTGGGCATAAGATCACAGCACTCACGGGAATACCACCAGTCTCCCGAGCTTCACATCATTGCTGTAGCTGGTTCACCCTTTTCTGCCCTTATTTTCTCTCTCTTTCTCTCTCCTTGTCACATTGTTGAAATCTGCCAAACAGTCAGCCATGACATTCAAAAGCTTTTACAAAACACTTTCTTTCCAACACACAAACAGCTCTTCCCAGCTGCTGCATTACTACGCTCATGTTTCCACTGCAACAAGTCACAGTGGAAACATGACCGCACCTCCCCTGAGACCAGAAGAGACTTCTCCTTGAGTGAGATTTGATTAGACATACAGACAAGCGAACAGAGCAGAAAATGTTTCAGTTTCAAGAATTCTGTTGTAGCCCATTTCAGGGCTGCGGGATTCAGCACTCTCACTTAATACCGGGTCAAGTTTAAAAGTTGTTGACCCCATTTTAGTCAGTTTGACAGCCAACCTCAGTCAACCACAGACACAAACACACAACTAGTAAGATTGTGGGTGTTTGAGACTGTTTGTGCCTCTAATAATACTGTCATCAGTTTCAACAATTTGAAGTGGAATTTGATTTGACGTTTTTACAAACCGCAGAAATACTTCTGAAACTTTTTTTTAAATTAATTTATTTATTTTTTTATTTTTTTTACAGGTGGTGATCATAGATGAAGCTCACAATCTCAGTGACACACTCTCCTGTATACACAGTGCAGAGCTCACTGGAGCACAGGTAAACACATCTCATATACAAAATATAGATTTGAATAATGTCTGTTCACTGCAAAGTGCTAAAATATGAATCTGCTTCAGCTTTGCCGTGCCCACTCTCAGCTCACCCAGTATGCTGAGCGTTATAAGTGAGTATACACACACAGACTGACACGTTGCACTCATTCACTAAATAAATAATGTATTACCTTCCTGGCTTCCTGATGTTTATGTTTCTTCCACATCAGGAGCAGACTGAAGGCAAAGAATCTGATGTACATCAAACAGATTCTGTTTGTGATTGAGGGGCTTGTCCGAGTGCTGGGAGGTGAGCAGGTTACAATAAAATATTCATAATTGATTATAGCCGGCCTGCAACATGGGTAGAAGGGGAAATTGGTGGACAGGGCACTTATGATGTTAATGTTGTCCCTGCAGGCAAAGTGGGGCAGAATCCACAGAGCCAGACTACACAAACAGGTCAGTAAATAATTAACATGCATAAACACACACCTGTACACACCAAAGCAGACGCTGCTAACCACTCGTGTTTCTTTTTATCTTTAAGGAACTGAAATGCTCACCATCAACAACTTCCTCTTCAAGGGGCAAATCGACAATATCAACTTGTTTAAGGTAGTTAACTAAAATGTGTTAGAACGCTGGTTAAAAATCACAACATTGGCTTCTAAACACCATATCTATTTATTTTGTCATTCTCTCTTTAGTTACAGAGATACTTTGAGAAGAGCATGGTCAGCAGAAAAGTAAGTATTTAATATGTATGTATATGTTTTGATTTATGCCTCATAAATCATGATCTTTGAGAGTCTTTGAAAATAGCAATAAATAGACATTGGTCATGAAAATGCTTGAATTCTTATATTTATCTCAGTAATAGCAGTTCTGTTAATCTTTTTTTAATTTTTTTTATTTTACTTAACGTTAGTAAGTGGTCTAACTTCTGCTAGTTCTCATTATGAAAAATAATAACAAGTAATTAACCTAAAGCTAGTATGGAAAATCCTTGAAAAGCCCTTGAATGTGACGTTTAAGAGGGAGCAGGAACCCTAAACGCTCTGAGAGTCATCTGTTGTCAAAATCAAATGAACACCACACATGTCTCTTCTCTGCAGCTGGGTGGCTTTGTGGAGAAGTACGCAGGAGCCGGTGTGAGCTTGCACACCCAGACCAGCTCCAACAAGGAGAACCGACGCACCGAGGGCTTAAACCGCTACCTTCAAACGCTACAGAGCAACCAGAGCGCTGCACCAGGTTAGAGGGCAGATGTTTGTGCCAGACACACATTAAAACCAAACCCTTGGAGGTGGACATCCTCATTGCAGATGTGTGACTTTACGGTAGATAGATTATGAAAAGAAACTGGATCCTGTTCAGTAATGTGACATGATTCCTACCCCTCTACCCCCAATTTAAATACTATCATAAGTATTTCCCACATCTCTGTTTGTAAAGAGCACAAGCAAGAGAAGAAATATCATGTGTGTTGTTAGCAGGTTGGTAAAATGAAGACATTTAGTGTGGTGCAATGAGTTGCATGTTGCATGTGTACATATATTATTGTTGTTTTCACACTGCACTCACATTCAGACGATGTTTTTTTAATTTGTTGTCTTCTCCCACGTGAGCAGTTTCTTCAGCTGACCAGCAGGGGTCTACAGAGGCAGAGAAAGTGCTATCTGCATCTCCCATGATGCAGGTGGAGGGTTTCTTCATGGCCCTCACCAACAGCAACACTGACGGCAGAGTGGTGGTGCACAGACAAGGTACTATTATGAAAACACAACAACAAATAAAAGACAGTGTTGAAATCAAAGTGTTATAAAGTACACTTTTTTTTTTTAAATAATCTGCAGGTACTTTGTCAGAGAGCAGCGTCAAGTTCTTGCTGTTGAATCCAGCGGTCCATTTTGCCCAGGTGCTGAAGGAGTGCAGAGCGGTCATCATCGCAGGAGGAACCATGCAGCCTGTAAGTTATTTAAGATCCACTCAAAAAATAAACAAAGCCTTTTGCTGTGTGCGTTTCTCGAATTCTAAAAGATGTTATATGTAGGTTTCAGACTTCAAACAAGAGCTCCTGTTTTCTGCCGGAGTGCAAGAGGAGCGCATCACTGAGTTTTCCTGTGGTGAGTGGCCCAATTTATTAAAAAAAACGCAGTACTTTGTGGAGTCTCTCTTTTTGTGTTTTTATAATGCACTCTATGTTTGTGACGTGTTTATCAATATTTCTGTTTGTGACTCTATGTTTGTGACGTGTTTATCAATATTTCTGTTTGTGGGTTTTTTGGTTTGTCTTAGTCTGAGTACTAATTTTGCACTGGGTTATGTATTCACATTGATTAAATATGAGTCATGATTCTTTTTTGAGATGCCAGATTATATTATTATTATGATTATTCAATCAGTACTGTCCAAGAGGAGATGATGAAATTTGTACAAACAAACATCTCATGAACTAAACTATGAAATAATTGTCCATGCACAAATCACACTGACAAAACTATATTGTTTGAGCTAAAGCATGTAAAAATGGTAAAATAGTATTGTTAAATTTAAATGAATAAAAAACTTTCTTTTTGTCTGTAGGTCATGTAATTCCCCCCGAGAACATTCTTCCCCTTGTCTTGTGCAGCGGTCCATCTGGTCAGGAGCTGGATTTTACTTTTCAAAACAGAGACACTCCACGCATGGTAATAGATATATGCCTACACATTATTGTATGAAGTTTTACTCTGATGTTAATGAATACGTTGTCTTACAAAAACATTAACTGCAAATGCGTGCCTGTTTGTTGACAGATGGATGAGACAGGGCGCATCCTCTCCAACATTTGTAACGTGGTCCCCGGTGGTGTCGTGTGCTTCTTTCCTTCTTATGAGTACTCGAGGCGGATCATTTCTCACTGGGAGGCCAGCGGCGCGCTGACTCGTCTGGCTAACAAGAAGAAGGTACATCACATTTTAGCTACACGAGCTGAAAAATAAAAATAAAAATCCTTCTTGATCACGCCTTAACTCATTTCACTTTCTCAGATCTTCCAGGAACCAAAGAAAGCCAACCAGGTTGAGCAGGTGCTGAGCGAGTTCTCCCGCTGCATCCAGGTAAAACCGCCGCCGCTCAAACGTCAGTCCTCATCACCGTACATTAATGTATTCATCATGATTGTTACGGTTTGTCTTTTCTTTTTCTTAGAGGTGTGCTGCGGACGGTGGTGGTCTCACAGGAGCGTTGCTGTTCTCTGTGGTTGGAGGGAAAATGAGTGAGGGCATCAATTTCTCTGATGACCTGGGTAGGTGTGTGGTGATGGTGGGAATGCCGTATCCCAACATCAAATCTCCAGAGCTGCAGGAAAAGATGTCCTATCTGGACAAACACCTGGTGAGACTCTCTTTACAGTCCTAATAGTCTTCACTGTATCCATAAAACTGTCAAAACGGTCACAGGAGTATGGAAATTAAGCTCACCACAGTTTTCTTTTCTTTTTAGCCTCACAGCGGAGGGAGGAGCCCTGGTCAAGCACTAATAGAAAACCTCTGCATGAAGGCTGTCAATCAGTCCATAGGTAAAGATGCAAGACATGACACAAACATCATTAACAGGAATTTAATTATTCCATAGGTGGTAAGGTCTTGTGATCAGTATTGATATGTATTTGATTTATTTATTTTTTATCCGCCCAAAGGAAGAGCTATCCGTCACCGTGGCGACTATTCCTCCATGGTGCTGTGTGACAGGCGTTATTCTCGACCTGCTACGCTCGCTAAACTTCCCAAATGGATCCAAGATCGCACAAGCACACACTCAACTTTTGGCCCCGCTTTTGCTGCCTTACGGAAGGTGAGAAGCGAGTACACTTTATGTATCCACACTCAAACCACGGCGTCATGATTTCAACACTTTTTTTTTTACACGTTGCCTGTATGTTCTTTTTTTTTTTCTCCTAGTTCTTCTTGGAGAAGAAGCAGAAGCAGATGTAGTTTCAACTGACAAGAATTCAACCGGCCCGAACAGGATTAGGAAACCCAGTGAAATTCACTCTGCAAGCATAAAGAGAAACTGAATGTGTTCTCATAAAAAAATACTTTAAGATAACTAGAGGGCCTCTGTAATAAGTTCCTTATCACGAGATTGCCGCAGCTCTTTTATTCTGCTTTATGTTTACAATCTTGGAACATTTCAAAGCCATCAGATCTCAGAGTCCTCCTGGCTGGAGGTAAAGGGTCAACCATGGAAGCAGTTTCTGTTTTCAGCACGTCATAGTTGCCTTATTTAACTTTCATATGTTGTCTGTTACTGTTCTGTTTTGAGAAGTCATGTTGAATTTGAGAATACTGGTTCTAAAATGTCTTCGAATTCAGTCCTGAAACATGTTAGAGGCTAAATGAATAATAAATACTGAACTACAGAGATATCAGGCACAGCACTGGCTTAGGAATCCATGTGACTGATTTACCCTTGAAGAATATATTAAATATTTAAAGCACTCAATGTGAAGTGTTATGCAATGCAAAAAAATACTTTTATTTAATAGAGGGACATTAGTAAAATGGTTTCAGTGAGTGTTCTAATATCTGCTTGTTTAACTTTATGAAAATATGTTCTACAATGAATACCAGTATCAATAAATGGTTATCCTTTGAGTTTTAGTGATGTTTTGTTTAACTGAGTGGACAAATTAATACACTTATTATTAAGACAATTACATTTTCAAGTTTCTGTTAGCAGGAGAGCTTTTTAAAATATCGAGTGATTCCTTTGTACACATAATTATCCAACACTTTCGTTATCAGCGCTTCAAGTGTTCATTGTCCATCATGTTATGCCTCCCAGTCATCGTCGTCTGTTGTTGAATGTGGGGCAGGGAGTGGTGGGATGACATCTGACATCCTGGCAAATGCACTGCCGGTCCCAGCGGGAGCTTCCCCTGTCTCTCCACCTACTGGACCCTTACCAGATATGCCTACAGAGGCAACAGGAGGTATAATTTACTGTCTGCAGTTCTAACAACATGAATCAGAAATTTAAAATGTCATTTGACATAAAAAGGGATCCTCACCTTTCCTTCGCATGGCAAGCTTATTAAAGAGATCAGACATAAAGTCTCCGCCACTAGATGCCGCTCCCACTGCTGAAAGACAAAGACGAGCAGTTACTACTTCACTTCACTTTCTAATTAGTCACCGGAGCAGTGAAACTCGTTTCCAAGTTCTCCACTTTAAAGTGGAGCACATCATTATAACAAGACTTTTTATCTCGTTAGTCAGTTAGTCGGTGTATCAGCTCCCTCTATAAATGAAATGTTAGGTCATGACCTGACCAACCAACCAGAAATGAAGGCGAATATATTCTGTCTGATGTTAGGTCAGACAATTTTAAAAAACGACCGTAAGCAAGTCAACCTTTAAAATGAGGTTGGCATGAAACAAAAGTCACAAAGACACGGACTGTAGGTGAGATATGATATACGTACGTAAACGAATGTTCACTTTCTAACATGTAATGTGACAATCACGAACACTAACTAGTGACTGGTCACGCTCTGCTTTGATTGCATGACTTTCCCATCATTGTTAGAGCTGCATCATGTAGCGGTTAATAAAACATGAGCAGAAACACATCCCCGCTCAAACAATCTGACACCTTGTTCTTGTTCCTTCTGTTTCTTCTTCTCCATCTTGCGTTCTTTAACGTTGCGTAGCTGTGCTTTGCCAATGCCTCCGGCGTTGCGGATAGACTCTAGGAGACTGGCACGGCCGTCTGACGGTTTAACCACCTCGCTGGGAGCACCAGACACGGGGCCTGCAAGTCAGAGGAGACAGTCAGGAGTGGAACTGTGATTTGAGCCCATTAATATCAGTTAGGTCAAGCTAATTTAACAGAATGAACAGGGTTATTCAGTGTGTGTGTGTGTGTGTGTGTGTGTGTGTGTGTGTGTGTTTAATAAAATGTCAAGCTTGATCATATTTCTCCAAGTGTGTGCTGTGTAGCCAGTACAAGATTTCAGAATTGCAGGCAGATGACAAACCTGAACTTGGTGCTTGAGACACCATAGTGCCGTCAACAGGAGGAGGAGGTGGAGGTGGTGGTGGAGGGGGAGCTCCTGCAGGGATGGGTGCAGCCAGGGTAGGTTCAGGAGGTGGAGGTGGAGGTGGTGGAGGAGGTGGAACATTAGGTTGGAGCTGAGGTCCTGAAAAACAGACGCGAAAAGTCGACACAAGTTCACAAACACAGTTTATTACACAAAGCACGACGAGATAGTAGAAAGAGTGTGTGTGTGTGTGTGTGTGTACCAGGAGCGTTGCTCTCCTCAGAAAAGGAGGGCAGCTCAGGGATGTGTGTGGGTCCTGACGGGGCGAAGCCAGGCCCGAGATCCGCACTGTAAGACAGATCGTCTGCGATGCCTGGCAGATCTGGCAGGTAGGATGGCACATCAATCTCAGGCACCTGGCCCAAGTCTGGCACATAGAAATAAGACTCTGCTGTCTGATAAAGAGAAAAGAAGATCAAGATTGAAGATGATTATTAAAGATTATTTAAAGTATTATTAAGAATCCTACATAAAAAAAAGTCACAGTTTTAAAAAGAGTGTTTGAAGCACCTGTCTCTCCAGTTGCTCTCTCTTCGTAATGGACAGCGGAGCATCAAACGGCTTCTCTTCTTTTTCGGTCTCTAGTGTTGTGTGTGTTTTTGTCACTGCTCCCGCCAGAGGATCAAGGAACACATACTTCTTATATCTTTAAACAGATAAGAACGAAAAAAAACTTGATCTAATCTGTGTTTACACTTTGAATCTGTGTGTGATTTACGTGTGTGAGAGTGCGCTGACTCACAGGTTCTCTGTAGTATTAAAGAGCAACAGGGAGCTGACAGATGAGATGTTGCGTGGCAGACTACCCAGCCCCTCCTCTGTCTCATCCTCAGACTTCTTCTTATTGCTCACACACACTGGGAAATACATCAACTTCTCCTGAAAGAAAAACACGCAGATATAGAGTGAGAGGGAGATCTGGAAAATGTCAACTAAATCTCGAATAACACAAATCACAAAGTGCTCCTTGCACACGGATGCACAAAAACACTGCAATACCGGATTATCTGGTCGGGGACATTGCTTCTAGGGGATACTGAATAATGCATTTCTGCACCAGAGAAAATTGCCAGCAGTGTTTTCTTTTTTTTTTTTTCTCTCACTGACAAATACAGGGATGCTTAACACACTTGCAAGACCAAGCACACACACAGCAGAAAATATGCTGTACGGTAACGGGAAAACTGCGGTGTGCTCTGTTAATAATGCAAGAGCTTAGGCTGAGCTGCACACACACACAAAACCACTTAAACAAAAAAAAAAGTGCACTTTTCTACGTCTATGTTGTTTTCATCTCCTAATCAATTTTGGAGCAAAAATAATGACTCGCTAAAATAAAATTGGTCTGCTCTACTTTGCTGCATCTTTAAACCTGTACAATAACCTGTCCCAGCATGATGAATATCCTATCCTAAAGGGGGGAAAAAAAACAGAAACATTTCCCATTATAGCTCATGTAATACTTCATTAAGTGGATGTCAGTTTGTCACTTAACTCAGAGGTGTGAAAAATTGAGACCGACATGGATGAAAGGTTATCAGTTCCAGCTGAGTGATGAAATGTTTTTAACGTGCGCGCTGCTAATCAGAAGAAAACAGCTGTACCTGTGAGAAAATGATTAGTCCGACAACAAACCGTGCAGACTGCAGCACAAGAATGTAAAGCACATAACATATTTTTTTAACTAAAAATGTTTATTGTTAGAGTATTATTGTAAGAAGTATCCTAAACAAGTCAGATAAAACTGGGTGGAAAGAATCAAAGCGGAGCGTACTTTTATGAGCGGCTCTTCTCGCTGCCATTCGAGCAACTACTCTGCATTTTAAAATCTCCATGGTAGGTGCTGAGAGCTCGGATTGTCTGGTAGCACAAGTCTAGTTTATCCACACCAGGTCAAATAATTATTTGAAAGTTTTCGTTTCGTTAATCTGAAATTCTGATTCGGAGGCTCTACGTGGAGTGCAGTGTTTTTCTTAGATTCAGATCAGAAGAGCCTGGCCCGATGACGATCATGACATGTAGCCAAATTCACCTGAACTCCCAAATCATGTGTGTGAATTATGTGCAGTTTAAAATCTGAGAGATACATAAAAAAACATCCATTTTTCACGAGTGATCTCATGTTAGTATAAGCACAAAAAAAAGCCCAGATTTCCCTCTCTGCTGCGTCGTCCCAGTCTCCCTGGTTGATCCCTGAGGTGATTTTAGGTCAGACAGGATATGTAATACATCCTGAGGGAGATCCAGAAGACATCAGATGCTCACATCACCTCATTTGGCTTATTTGGCTCAGAAGGAGCGAGAGCTGCAGCATAATTCTCAGTAGTAAGAAACAAGCTGTGTAAATGGAAATGAATCATGCCTCTCTTTTTATCCTTATTTTGCAGTTAAGTTAAGTAACACTATAGCTTGTGGGCTTCAAGACATTAGTTGTAGAAAACTCAACGTGGCCACATTTTTTTTTGAACCACTGCATAATTGGAAGCATTGCATGTCCTTGTGTAATCAGAATTTTAATCATCATCTTACCTGCAAAGCCTTTTCATCAAAGGGTCGAAGTTTATTCTGTATCCTGTGTCTGGGGCGAGTTTGTGAGGAGGGGTCTGTAGCCTCGATAAAGATAGATGAGTAATCCCGAAGTCGATCTGGGGCCGGGTACTTGGCACTGGAGAAAACCTAGACACACAGAAAAGGGCTGATGTAACCTACAGACAGACTAATTCTTGTTTTCAATTATCTTGATTGCATGTCTTTATTGTGTGATATAGGAACAATATGTAACGCTGCCTTTCAAAGTGAAAGTGCTGTATTACCTTGGTTGCCTTCTTACTGCCTTTGATCTTGTCTACGCGGGCCTGAGCTAGTCTGATCCGGTCAGTGACGGTCTGCAGCTGGCGGCGGTTCTTCTCTACACTGTCAGACACCCTGGAAGCAACGCACACACATATACACCAACATGAATATAGACATACACACGTCTACACAAAGAGACCATATTGCAAAATCCATTATCACGGCGTGCTTAACTTTTTCCACCCATGTCCCTTTTTGCTTCGTTATATACACTCTGCAGGGTGCCGCTTCCCAAAAATGAATTCATGAAATAACTGTAGAGTTATTGCTTTTCAAAAAAAGATGAAGTGCAAGAATTACACGGCTGTTTTCGGCATTGATATCAACAGTCTAATATTTAAGATATCATCTTTCAAAAGGTTACGTTGACAAAACATTTCTATTTCTGCATAAAAGTCATGTTTTCACGTAGTTACAGGAGGAACTATTTTCACAGCCAGATAAGACCATCTGCACTAAAACAGGTGCTGTGGAATATAATGTGGCTTACAATATGGATAGCACATGTATTAAACTGTTTAGTGGTCGAAAGGGTATTATGAACAGGCCTCCTTTGATTAAATTAGTAAGTTACCAATTAGTCAACAACGTTTGAAAACGTTTTGGCATTTTTGACTATATTTAACCAAATAAAAACGGACAGATCAAATGGTAATCAGATTCCAAAATTAAAACTAATAAATCTCTCAATAATTGACCTTTTATGTTATTTATTCAGTAAAAATGTCAAAAATAAAAACAAACATTGCACCTATAAGGGGTAAATACATTGAGAAATGCCAACAAATCTTATTATTTGCAAATATCCTGTTTCATCAGAGTAACTGATAATTTAACTTTGTTTCCAGCGACTAATCGAAACATCAACAAATCCTTACAGCACTACTCATGCATGATGCAAACCATTGTAAGCACGATGCTAACATAACAGCATACATCCTATAAACGACAAATCCCCTCAAGCAAATCCAATAGTCCTCCATTTGCATAACAAGAGGAAACCGTGACACAATCATACTACTGATAACCGCTACAATTCCTTGGGTTTCAATGAGGCTTAAAAAGGTGAAATGTGTACGAATGTGAAGCAACATGTGTCACAGCTCGTATTAATCGCCTTATATTGCCAAGTGTGAATGTGTTATAACATTCAGTGACTGATTATTATGAAAAGGACTCGAGGGGGGAAAATCCAAACTAACCAGTGAAGGCAGTGAACACTAATCAAAGTAGGGTGATTCATTCTGCCATTTCACCATAGGGTATGAAACTCCCCTACAGCTCAAACAATAAAACCATAAACAACATGTGCAACCATAGAGTATAGAGCAGTGGTTCTTAACCTGGGTTTGATCGAACCCTAGGGGTTCGGTGAGTCTGTCTCAGAGGTTCGGTGGAGCCTCCGCCCTGGAATTTTTTATACCATTTGTTACAACATATCTTTGTGAGCAATCGTTTTCGAGGATGCTGGACATAAAAACTAAGAAAAGGAACAGACTTTGCTGTGAAAATGACATGAGACTGGCACTTGCCAAGGTGAAGCCACGCATATCTGAACTGGTCTCTCAAAGGCAACAGCAGAAGTCACACTGAGGTAAGTTGTTGTGAGTTCATGCACTGTGTTGGTTTTGTTATTTGAACAAGGTGATGTTAATGCACGGTTCATTTTGTGCACCAGTAAAAAAAAAATCATATTTTATTTTTTACTAAAGAAGGGTTCGGTGAATGAGCATATGAAACTGGTGGGGTTCGGTACCTCCAACAAGGTGAAGAACCACTGGTATAGATAATAAAACAGTGTGCAGTGTCTAAAACAGTGTCTGACTTATCTTATCTTAATGTAAAACACGATCTGAGTGGGTATGTTAGTTGGCTAGATGTACAGCTATTGTGGTCCGTGACACTAACTTATGTATTAAGACATATCATTGTTTTGGCCAATGCCCAGGATGAGCAAATAAGATCCTGACTGCAGTTCACTTAACAGCCACTGATGTCATTAAGAACAAGGATTTTCTTTAAGTTCAACATAACCTTTAAGTCTGTGTGTGTGTGTGTGTGTGTGTGTGTGTGTGTGTGTGTGTTTGTACGGAGAGGGCTTGCCTTTTGAAAATATCTGTAGAGATGGTCTCCAAGTACAGTAATGCATCTGCTATCTGATGGACAGCCTCCTCTCTCCTCAGGTCTGGCTGGATGAGAGGTACTGAGTACACCTGGCCCTCCAGGCAGTGTTTCTGGGTCATCCTACAGCAACAACAACACAGAAAAAAAAAGTTTGTAATCAAGAAAAGACTGACACAGTCAAACAGGGTCAGTATGGTAATATAGCAGTAGATCAAACTTTGATATATGTGGTGATTAAATAACAGAGAAGGAGCCATAGTTTCGTTTCTCTGGTCTCATCTGACTCTCACATGACACGTGTGGGAATATACAAACGCACCAACATACAACTATGTTTCTTTGTACATTTGTTTCCCTGTTTCATTGTGTAAAATGGCTCAGCTTGACCCCTGCATCTGTAAATAACAACATTAAGAGCTGACAGCTGATATTCTGTCTGATATTCCCACAGCGCGTCCGTGCTACAGAAGGCATCGCCGTGAGCTTTAACCCGAACAATGCCGCTTCAACGATGAGTTACAGTTCAGACATTATCCTTACCTGACCATGGGTGTTGTTTACTTGTTATTTACGGACAGATTTAACAAGAAACAGACAGGATGTCGCTGATAGCATCGGAGCTAATAATTAGCAAAACAACGGTTCCGTATTTCCGCACCCCGTGACACGAGTGTTGCCTTCACGTGCTCTCAGAAATGTCAGCTTTGGGACTTGAACGCACCTGAACGACATGAATGAACGGAGCTGCTGGCGAGTTTTGTAAAATACACTTTGTCTTAATAAAATACAGACATATGCATGAATTTGTAAAAAATCCTAATTCAAGGTTGAAAGAAATGTTTTATTTCTCTATATATATTTTTGCTAAACCACATTTTTTTAATGCTTCAAGACATTGTTGTGCAGCCAAACATATATTTTATTTAAGACACAAAACAAAAAAATAATAATTAGAGTTTAAGATGAGATAAGATAAGATAAGATAAGATTTATTGATCCCACACTGGAGAAATTCTTCTTCTTGCAAGAAATTGGTAAGCTACATACTAGATTTGAAACCATTTTTCCACTTTGAGTTTTTTATTGTTTTTATACATATGCAAGCAAAACAAAAAAATATCAACATAACTTACAACTGCACAGAGAGCTTACATCCAGTAGTACATTTGACTGTACTGCTGACCTGAACACTTCAATACATCAGTTTGCAATCAATATTATGTTATCAATCAAATTTTACATTATACATTTCTGATGTATTCACGTTTAAACTTACATTTTCTTTCACTCTTAGAGATATAAGTAATTTTTCCCATCAAGAATATTTCCTATATATATTTAACTAGACTGGGTCCCAGACATGTCTGGGTGATAGATAGATAAATAGATACTTTATTGATCCCGAGAGAAATTCAAGGTGGGTCCTTATCAAGCCTTTTTCTTGTGATGGTCTTCCTACTAGCTGTGAGTAAGTACTCTGGCTAAGTAATTATCTTCCTTCAGCACCACATCAGTTATATTAACCAGTATAGAATTGAACATTTTTTTAGGCAACTCCAGAAAATATGTGTATGATTGCATCTGTATGTCCACATTGCCTCCAGCATGTTTGCTGCCTTAAGAGCTGTTTACCTTTTATGTTAGGTGTGATAACGAAGAAGAATATTTTTCCCCCCATGAAATTCTCTCCAACTACCATTCTTCAATTTAAAACTGTTTTTAGATGTTGTGTGCAATAAACCAGGCACGGGAGAGTTGCTCAGATGTTGAACCTACTTTAACAGCCTATAGGGTGCGTGCTTGCTCCGTAGTTTTCTCGTTAATGTGCGTAATGACGCGTCCGTCTTCCAGCGCCTCTCCTCCCCTCCTCCCTCTGTCACATCTGGATCTGGCTCCTCTCATCAGCACCACTCAGCAGCAGTAAGAGAGAGAGAGAGACAGAGGGAGGGAGGGTAACCACCGGAGAAGCGGAGGCTAGCTCGGTCGGTGCAGCCTCATCCACAACCGAGCAGAATCAAGGAGAGGACAGCGGGAGGACATCTCACCTTCTCATCCGCACTCACGCATATTGTGCATCTCTCTGCCCTCCACCAGTTATTTTTTTCCTTCTCCTTCTCTTCCCTCCTCTCGTCTTGACTATGATGAGCTCCAGCCTGCTGGAAAACCCAGTGCAGGCGATTCTGTACCTGCGGGAGCTCACCACCATCGTCCAGAACCAGCAGAGTCTCATCCAGACGCAGCGCTCCCGGATAGAGGAGCTGGACCGGCGTGTGGACGAGCTCATCGGAGAAAACAGGCACCTGCGGGACGTTAGAGTACAACAGCATCATCCTTACCATCACCATCATCACCATCACCCCGACCCCAGCTGCCTACAGCACCACCACCACCCTCAGGACCCTCAGCTTAAGACTAGTGCGGGGTCTAAGCCAGAGCATGCGGCTGCCCCAGTACAGGTCGAGGCGGCTCCGGTGGTCCAGCCATCGCCTGCACAAACTATGGACCCGGGGGACATGCAGCTGGTCCCAGCCGATGGATCCACGATCTCCCCGGTTGAAAGTGACCCAGAAAACTGCGGAAGTTTCCACAGCTGTCGCTCTTTGGTTCCGATGACCCCCACAACCCTCTGTCGATCCTTGGCCGTGGCAAGGAAATCCGAGTGAGTAGACGTTATATTTGTTTGCACATGAGTGTGTGTGTGTCTTAAAATAGTCCAATATGGAATAAACAGGCCTGTGATGGAGTCTTGAGAAGGTTTGTGGTCCTTATACATCTTTTAAAACCTCCTATATGGTGTTGGCTTCCCTGCAGTATATCGTCCTATAACCTAAATAAATCCTCAAACCGTGCTTGTAGTAGACTGTTTTGAATCCTTCACAGTTTTTTTTTTCTGTAGCATCCTTCTAAAACTGTAGCCTATAATTATGAGCGTGCACGCGCGCGTGTGCACGTGCTGCAGATTGAGAGGCGTTTAATTAATGAAGAAGGCGCTTGCAAATTTCCAATTTTCAGCTGTTCACTGTGTCGGCTGAAGACTGTGCCAGAAGAGGAAGAGGTGGATTATTTAAATGAGAAACTGGATCACGATCACTGGCTCATTACATAACAAACAGCTGTAGGCCTATACGTATGTGTGTGTATGTGTGTATGTGTGTATGTGTGTGTGTGTGCACAACAAACAGCACAGCGGTCAATGTCAGCTCGAGACGGGAGCAGCTTCACGTGTGATGATGAGACACAGCGAGTCGCTGTCCGCGATGCTGCTGCTGGTTTCTCTATTAATTACTGCACGGGATCTGACAACTCTCACGGGACCCATGGGCCTCTGATGTTGCTGTGTGAGATGAGACACGTGCACACACTCATACATACACACAGACACCACACCATAAACCCCCTGCTTGGCATCAGAGCCTCATAGTATATCATCACATCACCACGAACAGTAATGAGAGAAAAACCCATTTTGGTCTTATTTTCTCATTCCTTGTGTGTGTGTGTGTGTGTGTGTGTGTGTGTGTGTGTTCTGTTCATAAGTTGTATCCCGGCAGGAGTCCTGATTGGTCTCTCTGGGACTCCACCTCCACTGATAGGGAGCAACACAAAACAGAGGAGGAGTTGAGAGGAGCAAAGGAGTGCAGAAGGGGAGACATGTATATTAAAAAAAAGGGGCTGATATTAATTGCACAGTAAATGATTAACCTGCCACATACATTATCTGCTCTTGAGGTGTGTGTTTGTATGTGTGTGTGTGCAGTGCCTGTTGCTCTCATCTATAACCTGAAACCTGAATTGAATCCTGCTGCAACTTTTTGTCATTTATTTAACAAAAAGTAATAACTTTTTGCTATTATTTGATGGAAATCGGTGCAAAAACTAGTTCTTTATTTAAATTACTTCTCCTGGTGAGGAAGAAATTACAATAAATTAATTGTTATCGAAAAAAAAGAAGCTCCAGGCAGAAAGCAGCACCGCCATCCACCAGTTGATCAGGCAGCAGAGAGGGTTTATTACACGGCCTTGCTGGTTGTGCAGTAGTTGATGATGTGTCCTTGAATGCAACCTTACCTTATTGATTTTAAGTCGCTCCCGATGAGATGAGTAGCTTTCGCTTCATTTCTTGCTTTGCCACTGGCTGTCCAGGCAGGTGAGGGAGGAGGGGAGGGGGTCAGGCTTTCACTTGAATTTTTAGAGGATTCACCTTCCTGTCATTGGTTGGTGCATCCTCTCTGCAGCTGATTGGAAGTCAGATGATGCCCCCTGCTCTTCCTGTTGTCAGCCACTTGTCTGTGTCAGCATGTTTTTGTGTGCTTGTATGGTGCATGTGTTGCTGTCTTTCACACGTATGCTTTTATCTGGATGTTAATGCAACTCAGCTTTCCTTTGCCCTGCAGTTAAATTACATGTGGGCTGCATGCATAGGGTTGACTGTGAGTGTGTTTGTGTGCTTTACATTGTTGTCAGTGCAGCCGAGGCACGTGGATGGGCCTATGTGGGGGTGAGACAGGTTCCTCTCCTCCGCTCATTCTCTGTGTGTGTCTCTCTCCAGCTGAGCCTCCTATCTGCCCCACTTAGCCCATGGAGCGAACGGTAATCAGCCATTCTCAGGAGATAGAAAGGCAGAGAGAGAGAGAGAGAAAAAAAAAAGAGAGACGCACGCTCATTCGTTGTCTTTGATGGAGCCCTTGGAGGTGTCTAGAGGAAGGAGCTTGAGGCTGACATTGGAGTGGACCCAGTGAATGGGAAGGAGGCTGAGAGAGATGGAGGAAAAATGGAGGAAGTGGCGATGAGAGGATAGAAGAGGGGGGTGGGTTTCAGTTCACAGAGGTGGAGAGCTGTCTCTAGAGTTTACGTGACGTTTATCTTGCTGACGGATAAATAGGCAGGACTAGAGCCCGACCCATATATATCAATATGCATTTATCGTATGATATTGGCCTATAGCAGTGTACATGTTGTCTCATATGTATGAAAACTTATTTTTACAGGACAAAATCCAGAAAACGACAACGAAATTCAGTATCAGTATCTAGGCTCTAATAAAGGGACAGGTTGTGTCCTCCCATGGTGCAGTGGGAGGTGCACACAATGTACTGGCAATGTTTTGAGCCCAAATGGAGCTGTTCTATCTGCATGTCAACACTCTCCTGGATACTGATGACATTTAAGTACAAAATAGGACAGAGGAGAGAGAGGTCGTGTGAGTGAGGATGGAGCGCAGAGAGACAGCGAACATGGGCCGACAGAAGGAGGAATGTACTGTTAAAATATTCACCTGTTCTCTTTGTAAGCGTTGTTGGAGACGGATGGCCCTTATGTGTGTGTGCCTTGTACAGACAGATGGATGGACCTGCAGAGTGTGTGTGTGTACGAGTATGAGCGTGTGCAGGGATTCAAGCCGCATGGTCTCTTGTACAGAGATGAACTGTTTTATATCAGCCTGGCAGAATAATTTAGCTCTGTCTGCGAGCAGGAGTGAACATTGCAAGTTCAGTGCTTTTACATTTTGGCCCAAAGTTTATTGTTTGATCTCTCTCCTCTAACTCATATTTAAACTTTAATTTGTATAAGTATGTTGTTGTTGTTGTTTTTTTGTTGTTTTTTTGCATGTGTGTGTGTGTATGTGCAGAAGGAGTTTGAATGCTTTTTTAACTTTCTATCATCTAACTATCTAATCTTTTAGGACATTTTTTTTTTCAATTCAGTTTTATTTATATAGCCCAAAATCATAACAGAAGTTTTCTTATAACCTTCCATATAGAGTAGGTGTAGACTGTCGAGCTATTATTTGCAGAGACCCAACAATTTCCTATTTTTCTGTTTTTGTTTATATTCTGCTGTCTCATTTTAAAAGCAATGGATCAACAGTTTGATAAAAATGTTTATTTGCTAAGAGTTAAATGAAAACATAGATACAAAAAGCACCAGCAAGCTTAGTTTAGCATAAATACTCTAAAGTTCATTATATCTTGTTAGTTTAATTTGCACAAAACCCAAAAAGTAAAAACAGCAAGCTGTGGTTTTACAGGGATTTTTGTTCCAGGTAACTTCCATGGAGTCTCTACTTGTTGCTCTGTCCAGCCAATAGAGACACAACTTGTTATTTTTGCACTTTGGTTATTCCAGTCTTTATGCTATAGGCTATGTGTGGTAGTACCTTTATATTAATCATGCAGAGATGAGGGTGGTATAAATCTTCTGAACCTCAGCATGAAAGAAAAGAAGTGTATTTCCCAAAAGGTCAAATTATTCCTTTAAGGATGTTATTTATTATTGATGTGGTAATTGTCTCTTGATGAGACTTTTGTTTTTACAGCCTGTGGCTTTAATATCAATATGTTGTTGTTTCACATTGTGAATTTAATGCCTGACAAAGGTCCATGACTGAAACATTATGTCTCTAATAAACTGCTGACACTGTGCTGTGCGGGAATTCAATTTTCTCCCACATGATTTAATTTACCTACACGTCTGTCAACCAGGTGTGTGTTAGACACTACACTATACACTGACTTTGACCTTGTGAAAAACAACCTATAGAAGGTGCCTGTACATTTGTACTGCACGGATTCACAGGTCTTTAATTAGTTTATATATAAAAGAGGAGGCAGATTAAAGAAATGCATTAACTCTGAAAGGACATGGATTTTTATTTTTATTTTTTTCCAAACGTCAAATAGTTTCAATATAGAAATAAACTAATCTCACACATCAAAAACCTTTATGTAGATCAAGGGTAAATTTGATCAAGTATTAAAATGCTGAATTATATTAACATGCTAGTAACCAGGGGGGAAAAACTCTATCAGTCACGATGCATGAGAGTCTGATTGATTCATGCTGATTAACGTGACTGATTGTAGGTAGTGTATTAACTTGGTTATGGTTCTTTGATCCTGGTCTTTGAGACATGGGCAAGAGATGCTGAGATTTAACATAATTGTTTTAGAGATTTCTTTTTACCCCCTAGAATCTATTAAAGAACTGCATGAATGCAACACTGGGGCTCCAAAGCGTTCTCTCAAAGACCAAACACCATGATCAGCTGCAGAAGTACTGCTAAGTGGAAAAACAAATGATTCATGTATGTACAGTATGTCTGCGTGAGTGTCTGTCTGAGGGGCGTCAGTGGTGACTTAGGTGTTACAACAGATGGAGGAGTCTTATTCATAGATGCCAACTGTGAGGTCTGTTGATCAAAGATGTTAAAAAAAACATTATTGTCTCTTTAAGTCTGTGGAAGTTGCTGTGAAAATGTAGCTTTTTATAGCTCAGACTGTCACACTGAGTCTTGCGGTGACTCTGAGTGCCTGTCACTGTGGGTCTGTGTCATAAGGAATATGCTGCGCCCAGGTCAGAAGACTTATTGTAGCGTAACCAAGAAATGTACTGTCATCCGAATGCTTTCAGCTCATTGTCATCCCCACCTCCTTAAAAACAGAAGAAGATACAACCATGGTCATTTTTACATCTCTAGAGATGGAAGCTGTTGTGCATTCAGAAGGTCAAAGGGTTGGTCTATGCACCAGCTTAAACACAACATGGCTTTGTTTAATTCTGTTTGCTTATTTACCTTTGTTTGTTTCACTCACTAGGCAAGATGCCTAAAATATGACTGTAAATGTAAAATGTATGAGAGAGGCGTACTGAAGAAGTGGAAACAGAGCTTAAGTAACCATCTGTCCAGATTGGGTTTGGGAATTCTGCTAAATCACCACAGATCTGATGAATTGAAGGGGAGGGGGGCATAAACCAGCCCATCCAGACACAGTACATATAAATGCTCACACTCATTCTAAGCGTTCCCAGCCTTGAATTGACCTACATAGGGTATTTACCCCGGGATCAGTGCCAGATTGTAAACAGAACCCATGGAAATAATCCAGAAGAGTCTAATGAGAGCTTCTTCGGGATCCTTTGGGATGTTAGACTAGGAATGAACATAAGGAGGAATATGGAAACAAAGCAAACATCCAGTAGCAGCCAATAATAACTGCATGACATACTGTCCTTCTGAATGCTGTCCTCCTCTCCTCTTTCCTCCCTTTGATTACCTCTCCACCTCCTCTCTCATCTGCCCTTCTACAGGAGTGATGTGCTGCATCAGTTTTGCTGCCCCGCCCCTGAACATCCAGAGACTGACACCACTGGCTCATCCGGGTAAGAACGACCAATCACAAACACCTTTAGTTCCACACTTTTCTCTGCGGTAGGTGCGCTCTACCATTTCTTCCAATGTATGTGTCTTTAAACTGAATCACGTCCACACCCAGGCTTTTAATCATACCGGTTAATGTGTGCACAGTACTGTATGTGAGTGTGAAATGATGTATTTATGGGCATGTGGAGCCTGGAGTTACACAGAGAGAGAGAGAGAGTTAAATGCTCCGTAACAAACCTATAGCTCTTACAGCCTCAAGGGTAACTCACATATAGACAGAAAGGGGGGGAGGAGTAAGGTGGTGGGGGTATGAACTGATATTACCACTATAAAAGTGCCCATGGCAACCCAGTAATGACGCTATGAACAACTAACACTACCATAGTAACTGGAGAATGCAACTTTGAGGATCTACAGTGGCCACTTCTGTTTCTACGTGGGCAGCTCGTCTGTGTGTTGTATGAGTTTGGGGGGGTGGCGTGTGAAAGTATGACGTATCACTTGGATTGAATGAGCAGAGCTCCGTTGTAAAACTTTAAAAAAGCTGATTTTGTCATGTTTCTCAACGATTACTGTTTGCCCTCCCTCCTCCAGAACACCTTCCATCTTTTAATCCCCTGTGCACCGTGTCTAAATCCACTTTTTCCCAGTCATGCCTACTTTTTCTGTCTCATCTGTCTTCATTTGATGTCTTTCCTCCTTGTGTTGTTTCTTTATTCATCTTTATTTGTCCGTCTAATCATCTCATCGGGATGATTTCTATCACATCCCTCTCTATCAATTCACTCTCTCATTCTGTTTATGTTAATAACACCATCTGCTGGTCTGCAATCCCTCTCTTTTCTCTGATCTGATGACTTAACATCTACACCCACATAGCCCTGATTGAATAAGATAATGGCACAGCAGCAGTGGACTGCCACCTGAGACGATGTGATGTACAGTAGAGGAGGCGTGTAACACCGTGGCTCATTATTATCATCATGTGAAGTTGTGTGTGCCTGGTGGCAGCAAACCTGCACCACCTCTGTTCACTGACTGTCAGCCATTAAATCCATTGGAGCACAAAAACCTCCCAGGAGATTTCATGAAATCTGCCTCTGGACTAACCTGCCATGCCTTTTCTCTCCTCTACTCCACCTTTGTGTGTGTGAGTACAGTACTCTGAGTCTATAAAGGATGATGCCATTTCACAGACGCTCATGTCTCTTCCTCCATGATGTCACACATGCATTTGTGCCACTACATATATGAGCATGTGTGCAAGAGTGTGAGACAGAGCGTCCATATCATTATGGAGGCTTTTGCTGTCCAGATACATTAATAGCTCAACTCTTGGTTCTAAATCCTCTAATGTATTCTAATGTACTCTAATGTATTCTGATGCAGTGTAGGGGCATGGCAGTGTTTTAATAGAGGTTTTGATAGAGGCAGCCTCCAGCATGTACACACCAACACAGTCTCCTCTGTGAAAATCTCCCTGTTTCCTCTCTTTGTTTCTGTCTCAGTCTTTCGTCTGGCTGAGCTCTGTTCTCATTTTTTCGCTCTGTTTTTTTCTCCAACTTTTATCTCGTTGAAAGATATGACCAAGCGTCTCTGGCCCTATCTCTGATTTTTAGCTGGGGACGCAGGATATTTGCTTTCACAGCAATCAAAGAAAACAAAAGAGGAACTTTAGTGATGCACTCATTATTTAACCATGAGCAGGCTTTTTAGTCTCCCGCAGTCCTGTTTTGCACAAATCCCCTTTGTGTAAAAATTATTAGAGTAAGCATTATCTGGGTGGGAAAAAAAAAGATTGCACAAGCACACAATTTCATGCACACACACACACACACACACACACACACACACACACACATATACACACACACTCATAATTGCACACCATTATAAAACCTCTTAGGGTGTGATCATACCTCTGTGCTTACATCAGTCCAACCTATAAAAGCTGCTGAATATCAGTGCCTTTAGGAAGTGGTGTGATGCCAGAGACCACTACACTCTTCCTTTATAAATGTAACCAAAATGAAAAAAAGCTGAATTTGTCCACAACAGAAAAGAACTTGGGTAAAAAGGTCACGTTCTGCTGTGTCATGGCAGTAATTTGCTCGGTAAGCCTTACATGGCTTTCACAGAATTATGATAATGCTGTCATGGAGAAGAACATTGTTCCATCTGTGGACAGGAGCTGGGATTATGTGAAGAGTATGGTACACTCTACCAGCCTCCACAGTCGACTTTGTTGTGTCAGATTCAGGCTGGATTTAAATATATTTTTGTGAAGTTTTTGCTTCCAGCTACAGAATTGACTGTTTATTAAATATCTATTGCATCAGAAATGGTTATTCCCTTATTTTTCCTGCAAGTCATGTTTGACTTTGAGGATATAATAGTCTGTCTTTTATCGCCTTGCATTGCTGCCAGTGTTTTTGCTTATATAACCTCATCACCTTATTATCCAATAATGTAATCCAAGCAGCACAAGATAGAAAAAAATGTTATAAAAGAGGTCATTTTTATCACTATATAGGAGACTTTCATTGCATCTGCCGCAGAGATGTTCTCACAAATGCCATTTCCATGGAAACATATCAGCTTTCAGAGTCTCAGCACTGATTTCCATGGCAAACATGTGATGAAACATGGATGACCATTCCAGAGTGCAGGTCCAACTGTGAACTATTCTTTTATCTCCATAGCTGTGTCCAAAAACACTTCCTATTTGCTACCTACTATTTATGCTTCTCACTATTTTAATCTGACTGACCAAAGTATCCAGTCCAGTCTGGGAGCAGATTGATTTTTAAGGTTGGAAGTACCCAACTGATGAATGTTCGTGTGCATACATTGCCTGCTGTGCTGGAGATGTGAAGTCGATATTATGAGTGTGCGCATAATTGAATATTCAATGTTTAAGTAGAACATGAGAGATGAATCATGGATATACATGACTGCAGGCTGCATCAAACATGTGACTATAGAATGACAACGGTGCCTGCTTGAACTAGCGCAAGGCTTCATTTATGCTACGACACTACACCTCAGCCAGAGAGGCACAAAATGGTGATCTGAATTTACTGCACATGATGAAATAGGGCTGAAATGATTAGATTAGCTCATTGGTTGCCAATCTGACAGTCTGGACTCTCACAAGATGAATCTGTAGGTTTGAATGCTGATCACCCAGGTAGGAAATAAGAAAGGATTAAAGTCTACCACACATAACAATATTTCTTTTTCTGACTTTCTTTGTGAAATATATACCGTCTAACCTCAAACTCCTCGGGCTTATTTGATGTTTCTATCTCTGGACATCTTACGTTATAGACTGTTGGTTGACAAGGTTTTGATAGACATTTTTGATTGAGATGGCAATGAAAATATTGATGCTTGCCACCCTGATATAGTGTGAAGTTGTTTTAAGGAAAGAGTAATTTATGAAGGAGGGAATGATTTTGAACACAGCACAAGTCAATTTAAAAACAAAGGTATTTTCATCCTAGTCCCACATTCAGATTTTTATTTCTGCAAACTTCAGTGGAGCCATAAATCTGACCAAATAGGACTGGACATATAAACTCAGTCATCCTTGCCCCGAGCCACCAGAGCCACACATCACTTTCCACCTGCTCCCTCCTAAACCTCCTCACACTCCACATAGTTGATGACCTGCCGCTGCGATAACAGAGCTGAGTTTTGAAGGTCAGTAGGGAGGACTGATATCTTTCTGTTCTTATTTCTGTGGCAGCGGACAGATGCTGAGCCTGGAGGATGGAACGTCCTCTGGCGGTGGACATGAAGTGGAGGGGACCAAGAGAGAGGGACCCAGCGAGTACGAGATCAGCCTGGAAAATAAAAACAAACAGGTATGGCTTCTATTTTTTAAAGTGTGTGAGTGTGGGCTAAGTAAGCACATGGTGGAAAGGAGTGAATACTGACTCCTCCACCTGTTTTAGTGTGAGGAGGTGTGTGAGGGATGATCATTTGACAATGTGCCATGCGTGACAAAAAAGATTGCCATTCAGATCTATTTCTGTCCGTGTTGACATGAAAAAGAACACCAGCGATATGGCTGCCACAGCGACAGGAACACGAAAGATGCTAGGTTGTCATGGTAACAGCTAATAACTGCTTCTGGCGGCTGGAGATGTCTTTATTTCTCATACCAAACTGCTGAAGGGTCTGCTGTTGCTACTGCCATTGCTGCTTCAGTGTGAGTGTTAGTATATGACTGTGTGTATGTGTGTGTGCGTGTGCACACAGACACATGTGTGGCTGTCCTCCTTTTTCTCCCTCTCTGTCTCTTCTTCTCTTGCCTCCCACTTCCCCTCCATCGTCTCCCACTTGCTAAAAAAAAAAATAGGAGGGCAAGAAATTCTGGAGGAAGCTGAGATTTTGGGTTGAGTTGCTGTGCCAACAAACGGCACAGAAATAGGCTTGTGCGGGTGTTTACTTTTCTCATTTTCTCAACAGCACCTTTGTCACAGTCCATCCGTCCTCCTTCCCGTGGCCCTTCAGACAGTATTAGCAGTTGAATGATGATAAATGATGTTTACTTTGGCTTTAATACTATAAACCCTCACCAGTTTTAAAATAGTGGACAGATAAGTAAGAAGGATACTTCTAAGAAGAAGAGTGTGAGTGTGAATTTTATGACTCAGGCACTGCTCAGATTCTTTTGATCTTTTGTAGACATGGGCATAAAATGGCAACATGATGTTTGTCTGCTGGTGGATGAATAAATATATTTCAGTAGCTACTGTGTGCTTTTCAAAATCACTCTTGCAGTGTCATCAATGAATTTCAAAGCCTTGTAAACATGTTTGATATTTAAACTCACACCTCCTCACTTCTTTCCTCGCCATCTCCAGATAGAAGACTTGGAGCAGAAATATGGAGGCCATCTCATAGCAAGGCGGGCAGCCCGGCGTATCCAGACGGCCTTCCGGCAGTATCAGCTGAGCAAAAACTTCCAGAAGATCCGTAACTCTCTGTCGGAGAGTAAGTTACCCCGCCGGATCTCCCTACGCCAGCCCAGCCCTTCAGGCCGAAACCGGAACTCAACCCAGAGACACAGTTACAGCCTGCATCCAGGGGGAGGACAGATACCTTTACGCTCCAAAACTCCTCCTCCACCCCCGTGTCGCTCCACCTCTCTGCCCCCTTCCCCTGCGTCTGCCCCAGGACCTGCTCCCTCTCCTGTCCTTGGCCAAGCCCCTCCTCAAACCCCTGGACAAACACTGACGCAGCTGGAGGACTGCTTCTCTGAACAAGTGAGTGTTTTTATTTCAAGCTACACCTCCTGTAGAGGTAGTTTAAGTGGGGATGTAAAACAGTTCAAGAATAATAATAATAAGGTTTCATTAACTTGATATAAGTTTAAGTCACCGGCTACCAGAATGGCTCTAATAACGGCAATGTCGATCACCATTTTGGGTGAGACTAAATTATCTCAGGTTTTCTGTCCTTGAACTGAGAACACGGCTGGAGGATGTGTGAAGAACATCTCTTTCAACTATATCTTAACAGTTGTTAGAGTGAATGCCATGAAATTTTGTTCAGACTTTCATGGTGTCGAGAGGATGAATGTACTGATACCTTCACTTTTCATTGATTGCCACCAGCAGGTCCAAGTTTTCACTTATCTTTTGAAATATCTAAACATCTCCAAGGTAGATTGGCATAACTTTTTGTACAGACGTACGTGTTATATTCCATCTAATGCCACTATCATGTCAAAATTTAAATTTGTCTAATCCCAAGCCCTCACACCAGCAAAGAGTAGATTCTCAGTGGCCTTGTATCCACGTTTTATCTGTTTACACTGCACTACACTGGCTGACTTCGCTGGCTTGATAGGCAGCCATGTTTCCATCACTGCTTATCTATTTGTATTTCTTAGTAATAAAAAAAGCCACAAAATAGCAACCGCTCTGGTATCAGAAATGTTTCTCAACACATTTTTTTTAATCTTCACATCTGCAGCTTCATTCTTTGGCCCAGTCAATTGACGACGCCCTTCGTGGTTGGAGCTTGTCGGAGAGCGGGGAGAGTAAGGGGCTACTGATGGACCCTGGCGCCCTTCGTGCAGCTGCTGAGAGCGCTTGTCTACCCCGCAGTGCCAGCTCACTGCTCATGGCCTTCAGAGATGTCACTGTTCACATTGACAGCAATAGCTCCTACACCATCTCCTCCGCCACCACCACAACCACCACCTCCTTAGGCAATGCAGGTGGAGGAGAGCCGGGCAGCAGGAAGACTTCTGTGAGTGGGATGGCTGGGAGAGGAGACAGTCTGTCAGCAGAGGAACCAGAGTTTCCTGCACCTCCACCCAGCGAGGAGCTGGAAATTGCTGATTTTGGATCCAGGAGGGGTTCAGCAGTGCCAGCTCAAGGAGGAGGAGGTGTGGAGGGGGAGAGTGGCTCAGATATACTGGGGTCCACCTCCACTTCTACCTCTACTTCCACCTCTATCTCCACCTCAGCCCAGTCTAACCAGCAACCTGCACAGATTTACACCCAGTACCAGCAGTACCACTACACTCATCCTCAGCAGATCCCCGGAGGGCCAAGCCCTGAGGCACTGCAGGCTCTTGTTGTCTCTCTGCCCAGGGACCGCTGCCAGGATCCAGCCTCCTGCCGATCGCCAACACTGTCCACAGACACACACCGCAAACGCCTCTACCGTATTGGACTCAATCTCTTCAATGTGTGAGTGGGCTGGCAACACATACATGCACGCTGACACACAGAAAAAAAATATTTCTGCACCCTGTGGCTCAGGGTTTTAAGCACACTTATTACTGGCAGTGTCCAACAAATCTCCAACAGCACAGCAAAACTGCTCTAAGCAGCTGCTCATTAGTGTTTGTAATAGTTGGGAGGAGCTGCCCGTTCAGTGCTATCTTGTGATGTCGTGATGTCAACCCAAAAAGGAGATAGAGAGCGAGGCAGAGGATGAAGAGAGGAAGAGGGAGAAAGATGACAGAGAGAAAAAAAATGCATTCAAAGAGGCGAGAGAGAGCAGTCAAGGAGGTCATGAACAATAAGAGAGCCTCTCAGTTTCTATAAATAGAGTCCACGGTTGGCCTGCACTTATTATTAGTTAATACAAATGAAAGTAAATTAACTCACATGCATCAGTGACAGTGGGACTGATCCAAAAGTCCAGAGCTAAAAGCTTTTTGTGCATGAATGCACATTTCCTTTCCTTCTTTCTCTTTGTGCTTCCTCACACGCATTTACTAATTTTCCCTCATTCACACACACACATTAAACATGCTTTCCTTTAAATATACTGTTACGCATTTTCTATCTCACTCAGGCCAACACACCTATTCGCCTGGACGCACAAAAACATCTCACACGCACCGTTTGACTCTTAACACTAACCGCTTTTCTGCTGCTGGCTATCCGTGGGCAGGAACCCAGAGAGAGGCATCCACTTCCTGATCACGCGTGGTTTCGTCCCGGACACAGCAATCGGAGTCGCTCACTTCTTGCTGCAAAGGAAGGGCCTGAGCAGACAGATGATTGGAGAGTTCTTGGGGAACAGCAAGCTGCAATTCAACAGAGATGTCCTTGAGTAAGTCCTCATTATTTATACATGGCAACACAAACATGTTACACATACATATATATATATATATATGTGTGTGCTTATGTTGTGACTTTCAACTTCATCTCATCTCGTCTTGATCAGTGGCTGGAGTCCTCTCAGTTCTCATGGAAATGACTTTGGGTTTTACAACGTTTATAAATAACTTGATACCACTTTCGAAAAAGACATTCTTTTTTTTATTTTAGAGTTTAACAAATGGCTTTATTAATGGTAATAAATGATTTCTTAATACTTAAATCAAATGAACAAAGCCTACACATCCCAAATTTCAAACTTAATAGTCCCCAAATACACCCAAGCCAACACAAGTCTGTTGTCATCATTAGACTTATTGCTCTAGAGAGAGAGAAGCTCCTATACAAGATGTTTTTACAGGTGGAGTGTTCCTCATGACAAGTAAACCCACCATAATATGTAAAATTGATGAAGTGCCCCTTTAATAAGATTTTGAGCTGCCAGGTTGTGAACAATTCGTCTTCCTGCATGACATCTTTTAGCACACCATGAAGGCTCATCTAATGAACTGCGGAGCATCTGGACAAAAATCATTTTATCAACATCTTATTAGCATTCATAACTGCAGACTTGATTGGATTATTATTATTATTTGCTACTTCACTAAATGACTTGACTCACCTCAAGCTCCATTTATTATTTTTTCGTCATCAGCAGACTGCGTTTGCTTAATAGCCACTGAAATGCAGATACTCAAACTTTGAATTACATCATATAACACCTTTAGGACTTCTCCTCCATGGCTACTTTAAAGTGAACGATCAAAGTTTCTCCATGACCTTGGAAATAATCCCACCTTTATGTCCATTTTGTTGCAGTTCTGGAGCTTTCAATTGTATCTAAAGAGAGGAGATAAAAGATTAAATGAGCGATTTGTTAGACTCTGACTTTGATGTGTTCAGGTATTTTAAAATATCTAAAATAGAACAAGCTATTGGGACATGCTCTTACAGCTACACACACAGTGACACAAACACACACTTCATATGCTGCACTTGTAACACATCCATGAAAAAACACATTTACTTAATGCTTTCACCCTCACCCTTTTTGCATCCAACCAGTGTAGACACAGATCCAGGAAAGAGAGGCTTTTTGCTGAGGTTGTTGCAGAGACTGTAGAAATAGGTCACTGCACTGCACACACACAAGCGCACACCCTCACTTTCTTTTATTCAGACACATAGACACACAAAAATACACACATGAAATAAACGCGCAGTCTTGTGTATGTACTTCTTCCATTGCTACAGCCTGTCCTCAGCCTTTCAAGTACTTTCTTTCCCCTCTTGCACTTAAGATATCATTATTTTCATCCTCTCATACCTCTCTTTCCTTCCATCTTATCTCCCAATGTTGTCAGACCCCTCTTCCACATTGATTTTTGCACAAAGTGTACGTGTGTGTGTGTGTGTGTGTGTGCATGCATGTCCAAACATGTTGTCTCTATGTGCATCTTCCAGGTCAGTGGTTATTTAATGGAAGCATGACTGTAAGAGGAAGATTTGCCATCAGGGTTCTCATCCTTGTGTGTGCATGCACACTCACTCACTCACCTTCTCATTACAGTGACACACTAAATCAGTCTCACTTTCCTTCCTCTTTTGTTTTTTCTCTGTCTGTCCCTTCACAGTTGTGTTGTGGATGAGATGGATTTCTCAGGCATGGAGCTCGACGAAGCCCTGAGAAAGTTCCAGGCTCATGTCCGTGTTCAGGGAGAGGCACAGAAAGTGGAGAGACTCATCGAAGCCTTTAGGTGAGACTGTCAACTCCCTCACAACCAGGCCTCACTCACTAACAGGCTCTGGCTTCACTTTTTAATACGGTTCGACACAACAACAGTCAATCACATGACTGAGCTGGGCTGGTAAAAGCACTTTAAGCTTTTTAAAATTAATAGCTCTTTTGCCTGTAGCCACCTATGCAAAACAAAAAACATAATGACATGTAACCAAGCTCATATATTTTGCAATACAATAGAAAAAATGATCTCATCTTGCAGCCGTGGGGTTGCAGTCGTATCCAGAATGGCTGACTTTATAGACAAAGTGTTTAACTTGTTCTGCTAGCTCACTGTGGCAGGCTATGATGAAACCAAAGCCTTGTATCATTAACAAATTACACTGATTGCCTCTAACCTTTAAACTAAACTCAGCAGTGTTTGATTGTCAGCCAATCACAGCAGAGATCTGAGCTGCAGGCAATCAGTGTGCGTTCCATCAGGACAAAAATAGATGCTCTATTTCACTGTCTCACTAACTTTCTCTCCTGGATGAAACTCCAGGCTTTTGTAGACTGTTTGTATGTGCTTGGTAGTTGCGTGTTCATATCCATCCAAACTTACATGAATATGCAAAAGTGAATGTTTGGTACTCGTTAGGTTTTGGCCTGAGTTGGTTTTCCACTCTTTTTGTCAGTGCTGACTCCTGCCCTCCAGTTACTAAAATTCACGAGCGCATCGGCTGAAAAAGACATTTAAATACCAAGAAGGCCTTGAAAGACCCACCATAGCTTAAACACTCCCTTTGTGCCTTTCATGGACTGTCTACCGCTGCCTCTATCAAACTCCTGGACGGAAACAGATTTTTTTTTTATTTTTATTATGGTTATTTGACAATGTACTTTCTGACTGAAAGTCCTATGAGGCAAAAGACAGTAACTGCGACTGGTACCTTATCACCTGGCAGGAACTGTCCTTGAAATGTCCTAGTAAAATCCAAAGATTGTTCCCAGAACTAAAAATTGCTATGAAATGCCCATCATTGTTTTCTATTTCAGAGTAATTGGGTGCATTGCCATGTACATTTAATCTCCCTCTGCAGATATGCTGCTCTTTCCCTCGGGATTACCAACAGTGTACCCCCGAGCGCATGATTTGCGCCACTGCCCCTTTCAAGTTATTAACCAAGATGTCCTTCTGAATTACACTAAATTGCTAGTATAATTCAGTGTTATAGGAGTGTAATCACCATAGAAAGTGATGCATATTAATTGTCTGCCAACCCCTTTCTGTTTCTGTGATGTATGGCCGTTATTTGTCTGAGCTGCTGACTTTGATGTTGTTTTTTTGTCGTGTTAAAGCTGCTAAGAAGCATTTCAGGGTTTTATATATCATCTCAGAAAAAATCAATAGTATGTTAGACTATTTCTCAACACTTTTCAACTTTCTTCCCCATGTCGGTGGCACTCAGCCTATTGGTTCCTTTTGAGACTCTGTAGTCATGGTGGTGTGGGGTTGAACACTGTACATAGGCTCAGCGGTCCTTTGAGCTGAATTCTGTGGATGTCAGCATGCTTGCAGTGACATGCTAACACGTTGTATAATGTATAATGCTTACATTGTTCAACATCATGTGCTTGTCAGCTTGTAGCATTTACTAATAAGTACAGAGCACAAACAACAAAGTGCTGAGGCTGATGGGAATGTGTAAAGTTTTGGACAAATTGTGTCAAGGTCAGATTTTGATTGTGGCATTAGATGAAAAGTCAGAGATGTCTGAACCCAGTTTAATCCATCCAGTGTTGAGATATTTAGACATGGAACAAAACTGCGCCCCAACCCTTAAACCAACATTGCCATCGGTAGAACCACCAGCTAATGTGGCTGCAAATATATTAATTTTTTATGTTTAATTTATGTTAATTTTTTTTAAATTGCCTAATATACATGAATATCTGACATAAATAAATAACACATATGTTGGGAACTCTTCTCAGCTGTGGATTATTTACACACTTGGTACTCTACATAGATAAATACTTTATAATATATTATATAATATTGATCCCGAGGGAAATTCAAGAAGGTATTTATCTATCTAGTACTCTAGGCAGTACCAAGTAATTACAGCAGTAGGATGGCATATGTGGGCAGCAGTCATGCATGATCAGGTAAATTTGTGGATGAGGTTCATAAATGTACTGTGGACAGCACAGGGGTCCTTTTAAGTGACACAGGAAGACTGTGCATGTTGTGCAGCAGATGTAAATGATGTGCAGCATGTAGTAACATTGTGCTAATGTGCTTGTGTGTATGTGCAGAGAAACAAACCCAAGTATAGTTTTTATTTTGATCTTATGCACAACTGGAAGTCCCTTTTTGCTGTCCAAGTGTGCAACACATTACATATGTAGGATTGATTTAAAATGAACTCCATGTTCATCATCATAAAGGAACATGTCACTAAGTGCAGAGGTGTGTCTCATTGATGTTTTAATAGTTATAGCAGGAAGTGAGATAAATGGACACTAATTGTTAGAGTGATCAATTCCTTTTATTGAATTTTAGAACAGTATGAAAAAATATAGATTTCCATCACGACTCCTATCCATCAAGGCAAAAGAGGTCTTACTCCAAGCAATAAGTGTTGGGGGAAGAGAAAAGGAGCTGTCATGACACACTACTACTCACTGCTTCTGATTCGAGGGCCAATCAGAACACCCACCGTGGTCATCAGTTAATCACATCACACTCAATCATACATGCTGAGCCGCGGGGTGCAGATTACAAATTCATCAGCAATCAGAGACAACGCTGTCTATATCTGGAGTTGCGAGTATGGGTCAGAAATGAGCAGGCTTTATTGGGACAGCCAGACATCAGATTTCCGTGTCTGTTACGTAACAGCTGTTATATCATCTGTTTGAAGCGTGTTGTACACATTACTACTCCCGAGTAGTTCCTTTTATGCGATGTGGTATTTCTGCCAGCTGGCATGCAACTTTCATATGCAGATATGAAGATAAAAGATCGGGAGCTAGTGTTTAAATAAACTGGTTACATAAGAGTGAGATCCGTGCTTGGAAATGTGTGAATCAAGCACAAACAAACACACAACACACACACACACACACACACACACACACACACACACACACAAAAGACAAAGACACACAATGCTTCATGTTTGCATAAACATGTGTGCACTCACACATCCTTGCATATGTCCATCTGCATACATGCACACTCACACATACAGTAGATCTTGCCTTGCATTCAATCTTTGACAAATTTGCCGCAGAGTTACATCAAGTTGGCAAATCAGGGGGCTCGTTTGTGCTTCTGTGGGTCTATGTATGTGCATATTATATCTGTAGCAGCGTTTGTGCCGAGCAGGATCTATTCTCCCACAAAAAAAAAAAACAGGCATCGCTACTGAACTGGGCTGTTGTCGATTGATACCCTGTGATTTCTCTGGCCTTAGATCTTGTGTGGGGTCTGGGAAAAGGCTTTCTGGTTGTGCAGGTCTCAGATGTGGCCTCTCGCTTGCATATGCTCTGACAAGTACATAGTCCTTTGGAGCAGAGCAGCCCTCTCCATGTCTGCATCCTGCCTGGCTACAGAGATAAAAGCCTCCCACCACTGAAATGGCCCACTGTGTAAGTGTAAGTGACAGTAAAAAAGGGAGATGTGGGGGAGGAGGGGTAGAAGGGAGAGTTTGTGAAGCCTGTGGGCAGCAAAGGAGCAAAGCAAGTCCAAATGCAATATCTCTGGTTTCTAAACAGACTGGACATTGTTACCTTACCTATAAGGCAGAGACATTTAGAGCTGTCAAATGTCTCTTGTGTCCTGTCAGTCTCTTTTATGGTAAAGTGCTCCTCACATGAGTAGGAGTTACAATCAGTCAGTTTTCGAGTCAAATAATTAGAAACTAGTGCAGCTCGTATGATGACATAGCCTTAAAATCAGTCTGAATGCTTCCATCTCACAGCAGGAACAAGCTTCTTTTTATAGGCTATTCTCTACATAGCCATGAAAATGTTCTCATCTCTTGCGATGATGCACTCCCTGATTTTGTTATTGTGCCCCACTGTACCTTCTAAATCCCAGGATTTCCTTTTGAAACATAATACAGCTCGAGCTGAGAGGAAATCTTGCGATTTGTTTGCACATGGGCACAATTAGAAGGTCACTGTGGTCTTCATTAGGTTTTGTTAGATTTGCTCTGTGAGCCACAAGATACAGGCGTGTTAGGAAGTGTTTTTAATATTCAGTTCTCCCTGTGATTCCAAATGGGGTGGACACAATATTAGAAACACCACAGCAGTACAATTAAACAGCAGCACGTCCACCAAAATGACCACAAAGTTGAATCAGATCTAAAACTGTTTCAATATTAAAGCCTTCATTAGGTGTGATTGTAGGACTGTGCATTCGTTTTTTGTAATTGTCAGTGTGCCCAATAAAAGAGCAGCTAAGTGTAATTTGACATCAGTCATGCAATAAAAACCCATTTCAGTTGATGTTGTTATTCATTTCTATGTTGCAGTAGCTTGGTTGTTGTCATGATTTGGTAACAGCTAAACAATATGATTTGTACAGGATGCATTAAATCCAAGAATCACACACCAGACTTACAAGTACTTTGCAATCTTAGTTTGTTTCTGCTGTATTTAACTTCTTTGTAGCTGCCTTTGTCATGCCAGAGAAAACATTCAGTGCTGCTTATGGGAACCTACAGCATCTCTTATTTTAATCTATAATACTTGTATCATAGCCAAGAATCCAGACGAGTATTGCCAGTAAAATGTGACATAAAGGCTAACCCCGTTCGTTGTCTTATTTTTCCACCACAGCCAGAGGTACTGTATGTGTAATCCTGATGTGGTGCAGCAGTTTCACAACCCAGACACCATCTTCATCCTGGCCTTTGCTGTGGTCCTCCTCAACACTGACATGTACTCGCCCAACATCAAACCCCAGCGCAAAATGGGCCTGGACGACTTTATACGCAATCTAAGAGGTTAGTGTGTCCAAAGACAGATGACTATGTGCATGTATGAAAGAGATGGAGAGTGTGTGCCTATATAGTGGCTGTATGTCATTTCAGGGAGCTGTTTTAATGAGTTGCAGACACGTTTCAACATTTATGGCAAGTGGTAGTAACCACACGTACACACACGTGCACATTTCACATTTCACTGCAGATCATGATGAGGAGATCCACTGGAGAGATATGCTAGGCAAAACGATAAGAAAGATGGAAAAAAGAGAGCAGAGGGCAGGAGAAGTTTTACAACAAGCACTCTCTTATCAACCTCACTATCAGCAATTTGAGTTACAGACTCTTGAAGTGAAATAAATTACTCAAAGCATCTGCTAGCTGGCATCAAGAAAAACCATCAGCTGTGCAGGAGGAGATTTCAGATATCCTTGAGTCAGAGTTCTGCCCCAGAGACTGTGGCGTCGACCCATTTAATTGAGGTTCACTCAGAGTTAGATTTAACGATACGAGCTCTGGTTTCCGGAAGCATCTCATCACCTGCACTCTCTGCCAGCTCTCAACATGTTCCCCCTATCCAACATTTACTGCAACCAGACTGTAAAGAAGAGCAATTTCACTTTAATTTGAAGTTTTGGTTAACAGAAATATCATTTTCTATTTTTATATAATGCTCAGTTTTAATATGTACAGAACAGATTGCTCCAACAGACTGTAGTGAAAATGTCATTGTGCTGCTCCATAGCGATAACGACTACCAGTCCACAATGACAGCACACATATTGGGATAAAAGCGTATCTTTCTGATTCACGGCTGCTGGTACTACAGTAAAATAAAACTAATTTGTCTGTCTCTCTATCTTAGACAAAAACTACATCAGCCCACACAGCCAGTCTCAAATTCAGTGATTATGAAGTGTGTAGTTTGGATCTCCATTAACTTCCAGTGTAGCTGTTGTTAATCTTCCCAACAATCAGCACAGTAAAATGATTAAATTCACATCTGTTAATAATGAAATCATTCATAAAATAAATGTTAATTAAACATTTTCATTTGAATATTTTGGCCATTGTTTCTGTGTTACCGGGTTACATTTAAGCGGTAACCTCACAAGTGCTAAAAACTGTAATTTTAATAATGTTTGAGACATGCTGCAGAAGTGAGTCTCTATAAGCGTCCACATTAAAATGCCTAACAAAGAATGGTTTTGGTCTCTCTAGCTAATATCCCCGTTCGTGACGACTGCACAGAGGCTGAATTTTAAAAAATGATATTAAGGCTTTAGGTTGCACATAATTAACAGTGTGGCTGCTTTGATTGACAGGTAAGTGCCTTTACAGATAGGTTATTAGAGCACCCAGGCATCATTCCAGCCTTAGGTCTGCCGATGATCCACGTCTGCTGATATTTAGATGAGCCGGGAGGTGGAAGAAACAGTACAGCCAACATGGTGATTGGAAAGTGACTGAAAAAATACTGCAACTATTTTCTTTTGTATTATTTATACATAACCAAAATAAGAGACCAATTTAGTATCATTCTTTAACATTTTTACTCATAATTAAGATGTTCAGTTTAATTTATTTCGAACATGTGCGGGTAACACAACAAAGTGAACTGAAAAACAAACAAATCCAATGAAAATAGTCAAAACAACAATAACAATAGTCAATACAAAAAGTAATAATGTGAACACAACATGTCCGAAAAGGAGTAGGATGAATCATGTGCTTATTTAAACCTACCCCGTCTCCACTATTCAATTAAAAATCATACTCCCCAAACGTACATTTCTAAGTAATACATATTTACAAAAAAAGAAAATAGAGAAATAGAAAATAAAATAGATTAAACAAACAAATACATAAATTATTTATCATTAATGAAAACACCCATTGTTAAAGCCCTTCTTCCTCCCTGTACCTCGTGGAAAACCATGTGTTTGTGCTGCTTTTTAAACTGGATCATGCTTGGACATTGCTTGAGCCCCTCACCCAAGTCAGCATGAAGGTACTGAAAAAAGAATATGTCATTTCAACAGTAATTTATTGGTGACCTTTAAGTAAACCCCCAGCAGTTAATCAGAAGAGCAGGGAGGTGAGCTGACTGTAGATAGACTGTATGGACTGTACAAGTCTCTGTGACATTATCTATAGGTTTCTGAAGAGCCGGTGCGAAGCTCAGTGTGGTCGCTCTGGCCACTGTCACACAGGCATCCCTGCCTGCCTCTGACAAAGACATGGAGCGTGGGTGGACCTGAGGCAGGCTGAATGAAACCTGGGGACTCAAACAAACCACCTATGATGGCACCCACCTGTCAATCAAAACAGTCATGCTGTTAATTATGCATAATTTTAAGTCTAATATAATTTGAACGGGTGAGTAAAAAAGACTCAAGAAGCTGATGATTGTTTGGGGAATTTTGAAGAAAAACTCTTAAATAAGGAGGATTGGATTCAAAACATCAAAGTTTAATTTATTGTTCTTGTACAAGAGGAGCGTTTCACAGTGCAACACACTAAAGGGGTTACAGAGAAAAGGCTCCCTGAGGAGCTCTGAGAGTTGGTTCTTATACATTTTCCTGAAGATGGGCTGTCTCAACCCCTGTAAATGGTTAACAGACAATTTGCATATAAAGCATCTAAACAGTTTTCCTCAACATATCCCCTAATGAGTAGCCAGTATGTCCCCAATCTAGATGTAACCTCTCTGACCTGTCCCTGGGCCTCATTCTGTTCTGAAATCCTTCTATTAATACATCAACCTGAACTTTACCTTACCCTGCCAGTCTCAGTAAAACAGCAATAAAGTGAAGTGCCCTCAAGACATGTAATAAATAGGAACAAACATCGTATAAGTTAAAACATTTAACTAGCTGTGTAACCCTAATTTTTATGACAATGATCAGGAAAATTAGCTATAGAGACTAAAACAGTTTTTGTACCAGGCTGTAAACATGTTTATTCCTGCTGTGAAGTTGAACATTTTAATATGTAGGGAAACTGCAGTTCACAGACTCACGCTGAATAAGTAAATGTCTCCCTCTTAAAACGAACTTTACCACAGAATTCATGTTATCTTAATTAGCCAACTACAACTGATGAATACATAAGTGTTGTCAGCTAAAATTACTGAAAGTATCAAAGTAAAAGTGCTTCTTTCGCCCTGGTAACTGATGCCGTCAGGTTGTTAATACTGTTAATGTGTGTAAGCAGTGTTAAACTGCTGTAGCTGCTCAAGATGGAGTTAGCTTTAACTGCTTTACTAGTTTAGACCAGTGGTCCCCAACCTGGTGACCGGGCCCCCAATGAGTCACAAGATAAATCTGAGATGTCATGAAATGATTGATGGGAAAATCTTAGACTTTGTGACATATTTTTTGCGAAATATCAGATAATTTTTTACCTCTTTTAATCACTTAATCAGTGTTAATAAAACTATATTAGAAGAAGGGGAAATGTTAAGAAACGTAAAGAAATAGACCTTGATAGTCACCATTGTTCCCTCAGGTGTGGATGATGGAGCAGACATCCCCAGAGAGATGGTTGCAGGCATTTATGAAAGGATCCAACAAAGAGAGCTCCGCTCTAACGAAGATCACGTCACCTATGTGAGCCGCGTGGAGCAGTCCATCTTGGGCCTGAAAACTGTGAGTGATATTTGTGTTTGAATCTTTCCCCTCTCTTTTCATTTCAGTGAACTGTCTCCTTGCACTTGTCTCCTTGCTCTCTCTTGTGTCATGTATTATTTCGCTGCAGTCTTACTATCTGTCATCTCCATCTCTTTAACCTCGTCTCTGTAGATTCTCGCTGTGCCCCACAGACGTCTGGTGTGCTGCTGTCGCCTGTTTGAGGTGCCTGACGCCAACAAGCCTCATAAACAGAAACTGTCTCAGCTCCAGAGAGAGGTCTTCCTCTTCAATGACCTGCTGCTGGTAAGGAACTTCTATTCAGTGACTCAAGTACTCTTGTCAGTGCAAAATATAATGAATGTAATATATCAAATTCAGCCATGTTGTGCATTATTTGTCTCTACCGTAGATCCTAAAGCTGTGTCCTAAGAAGAAAAGCTCGGCCTCATACACCTTCTGTAAAGCTATGGGTCTTCTGGGAATGCAGTTTCACCTCTTCAGCAATGAATGTAAGATGCTTTTTTACTATTCAGCAGTTTATTCTTAGTACAGTTTCATAAAAATGCTGAGCTGGCTTCCAGAGCCATCAACAGTATTGTTGTCCATCAAGTAGGGTCAAGACCCAGACTTTGAATGAGTTAGCAAGGGGATGCTTGCTTGGATTTAAGTATTACTTTTAAAACAAAGATGAACTATTTGAGCTGTTGTCTATGATAAAAGACAATTTTAAGGTAACTGATCCTGCAATGGACATCAAGTTTTAGTAAAAAAAAACAAAATATAGATTCAGAAATCAATAAAGGTGGAGAACAGTGTATGTACTGAATAGGTTTGCTGCACAAACACAAATGGTCTATTTCACTTTCCCACACAGTTTTATGCTTAGATCACCGAGTGCAAGTAAGACTGTACTCAGGCACAGTAGTGATTTGAACTACAGTGTCCTCATTTAGCATCTTAGTGGCCTGAGGGTAGAAACTCTTCTTGGACCTCTGAGTGCTGGCTTTTTTTTTTCCGACTGCAGCAGAGAGAAAAGGCTGTTATCCAGGTAGTTTCTATCCTTAATGATTCTCCTAGTCTTATTCCTGCAGCGCCTGGTGCAAATCACTATTGTACATTCAGCCAAATGAACCCCCTTCGCAGGACCTTGCAGTTTTTGCAAGTTACTGCAGTTCCTTGCAGTTGCTCAGGCAGTGATGTAAAAAATCCCTCAGTGTTTGATGGTAT
Source organism: Larimichthys crocea (assembly GCF_000972845.2). Lineage (NCBI taxonomy): Eukaryota > Metazoa > Chordata > Actinopteri > Sciaenidae > Larimichthys > Larimichthys crocea. The sequence continues at coordinate 18,666,876 of NC_040031.1, read as the reverse complement.
AATTGGAATTTTCTCAAGTGTTTGATGTGAAACAAATTTGACCTGATGATGGTGCTAGATGAAAAGTTGCGGATGTAAAGTTATTACAATTAATGCCGTAGGGAAACAGGAACATTCATTGAGCCACAACGTAAGCAAAGCTGTTTGCAGACATATGAGCTTTGTAATATTTCTGCAAACCTCTAGTCGCAATATTAAAAAGACGTTGCTGCCAACAGAAACACAATTGGTCATTGACCTTAACACATGAGTTTTGTAAGTCTAAGGAGAAACCTTTTGTGAATTCAAAAGTAGAAAGTAAAGTAAAAACTGCAGCACTGATTTGTTGAAATTCTGCATCCTTTTTTTTTTTTAGAATAAAAGTTATGGTCTTCTTTTTCTCTTTGACACTTTGTCTGGGTTTCTCATCAGACTATGCCCATGGCATCACAATGCTGAGCCCGTTTACCTCAGAGAAGAAGCAGCTGGTGAGTTTCTGCTCCCCGAGTGGAGACGAGCTCAGGAAGTTTGCGGAGGAGCTCCGAGAGGCTATCACAGAGGTCAACGAGATGGAGCAGATACATATCCAGTGTAAGGAAGGAAGCACACACACCACAACATATGCAAATGCAAGCAGACACTGCGCTGTATGTGGGTGGTTGCAGGCAATCTATACATATTTTTTGTGTTGTAGGGGAGTTGGAAAGACAACAAGGCATCCAGCCACATGGCATACACACCAATGGCGGACAAGTGGACACACACACAGGACACGGCTCTCCCTCAGGTGCTGGTTTTGCTCATGCAGCATATAATACATCACACAGCATACATTACGCATGACAATGCATATATTACTCAAAGCAATGTTGAAAATAGGACAACTTCGTGGACTCGGATGAAAAATCCCACCACACTGACAAAGAAAATGGAAAACAGAAAAAGTAACTTCCCTCTAAAACCATAAATTGGTGTTGAACGTTTAAATATTTTTCTATGAATTAAACAAACAAGATACAAGTTAATTAATTTAACTTTAGATCTTTGGACAGATCCAGGCTAGCTGTTTCCCAGTTTCCAGGCCTTATGCTAATGTAAGCTGCTATGTTTTCCAAAACGATGAACTATTCCCTGATACATATGTCAGCTTTAGAGTTTTTATAGATGCATTCATATTTTTCTCACTTTGGACAGAGCCAGGCTAGCTGTCTTCTCCTGCCTCTCGTCTTTGTGCTTACATATGAACTTTAGGAGAGCAGTCAATTTTATCATCTCACTCTCGGACATAAAGTGTGTTCTGAATATTTCCTTCAAAGAAATCAAAGTCTGCATGTATGAAAAGCTGTTTCTCAGTTGTTGTTTTTTAGGATTGTGCATATGAAACTGAAATCTACCTGTTGACTTACAAACAGTCCTGTTTCTCCCCGACAGGCCTGCAGGATCCATATGATAAAACCGGCAACAACAACACAGTAGAGGTAAGTACTAAAGTCATACATGTCACCCTCAGGTAAGTGCTTGCATCTCTGTGGGTGTGTTTTTTATGTGTGTGTGTGTGTGTGCGCGTGTGAGTATGTATGTGTGTGGTTAGACAGGGACTGTGCCTCATCCTGAATAGAAAGTCTGCTTTATGCTTTGCTTTAAAAGAGTACCGCCAAAGGCACATCCCCACTAAACAGCCCGGGATACAAAGGCTGCTGAGAGGAGTCTGCTGTAGTGCCACTAGAAACAGTCTCTTTCTGTGCCTCATGAGTGGATCAGCAGCCACTCTACTCGCTATACAACATCCCTTCTTTCATCAGCTGCTGCTTGCCAGCCTTACTGTATAAGCCTTTGCAAGCCACCATAAGCCTGGCTGGCTCCTAGAATACCATCAACAAAGCCAGATAAGCTTGATATCGTTAACAGTCTGTTGAGTGTGTGGGTGGGTGGGTGCGTCTGTATAAACCAGCCCTTCCTTTAACTATGCATAGTGACAGTTGTTTTCCCCTTTCCAGTTTTTATTCCTTTGCCCATTCTCTCCCCCCTCTCACTCTCCTGCCTCTCAGTTAGTCCTTTAGAGACAAGTGTGTTAGGGAGACACCACGCCCTCGGTGTCACCTCTCTCCTCTCCTGACACTCCCTTTATTGTTTAGCTTCTCATTCTGCCACTCATTGACCATGTTCACACACACACACACACACATAAAATTCAAAATGTTCCCGCCAAATCTTCTCACCCCACAATCCTTTTCTCTTTCTGGGCTGGTGTGTGTAAAAAGCATCATTGAGAGAAAGTATAGATCATGTAAAAACATGATTGAGGGAAAAAGAGTGTGTGTATTTTGCATGCGCTCATACAACCTAACTGCATGCCTGCATGCCCATGTGCGTAACACACCAGAGGGCTGCGTAGAGGCTGCGTTCAGGCTGGTAACTCCTCATGCGTTCTCTGACTGTTCCTAAACTAGGTGTCAATTCACAACAGGCTGCAGACCTATCAACTGAGCCAGCCCAGCATTGAGTCCACGCCTCTGGCCCTGGCTGCACCACCCGCTCTACTCAGCCCCGTCCAGCCCGGGGAGCTCCGCCCAGAAACCCTCATCCAATGCCAGCAGATTGTTAAGGTGATCGTTGTGGACCAGAGCGGGCGAGGGCGGATGGAGGCATTTCTCAGCCAAGGCCCGGCTACCCATCAGCTCATCCAATCGGCCATGTCCACGCCCGTGCATGTCAGAGAGGGCGACGGCCCTCAGCCCCCTCTGCCGCCCCCTCCTCCACCTTACAACCACCCCCACCAGTTTTGTCCACCTGACTCACCCATGCCCCTCCACCACACCATGCCTCTCACCCGCAGGCGTAACTCCAGCGGCTCCCGCAGCATTGTCTGAGTCGCCGGCTACTCAGATACGAACCCTGAGGACCAGATGGTCACATTCACACACAACAACAAACTCATGCTGGAGCACTAGGTGACTCACTTTGAATGGTAAGAAAAACACTGCGAAAAAAAAGAGAAAAAAGGAAGGAATAAACTGTACAAGTCAAAAAAAGGACAAAGAAAAGGAAGGATCTATTCATAGTCTTGACTGAGTGGTGTTGTTTTTGAACATCAAGTAGTTTTGATGCCATTTCTGGTAGGCTTCTCATCTTTCTTTTGTCTCCGACATATCACCCCAGTACCTGATGGTGTTGTCTCTCTAGATTTCACACTCTTCAAAAGATCTTGTGACTTTGCATTTTTAAATGTCACCTGTCCAACAAATGTGTTTGCGAGCTATGACCGTGAAACCGAGGGGCAACGTCACTCCAGGAACTCTGAAAGGACATCAAATCGCTTTATATATAAAGGACAAAACTCAGTTTACACCTCTGTTTGGTCCAGGTTTTCAGTATTAAATATCAAACTCATTTCAGAAGAGCTAAACTAGCTTCTCCTCACTGTAAAAATCTCGGCATAATGTGAAGAAACAAGAGTACCCGCTTATTTGTTTCCTCCATTTTCTAGGGAACAGATAATCAGAATATGTGAGGAAGAAGGCGAAGAAAAGGATAAAATATCTCTACCCTGTCATGTGCAGTGTAGTGTAACAAGCAAGGATGTTGCCACTCACTAAACTAACCTAAAACCATATCCTGACGACAATCATATTTTCTCATGCTTTGGAAAACTTGTGTGAGCAGATGTCTTCACAGTAGTGTGTGACTGCCCCGATGCTGTAGTGTTTTGCTCTTGCAGAGCTCAGGAAAGGATTTGCTGCACTGTAACATGTAATTTCTGCACCTCTGAGTCGTATTGAGAGCAAGCGTGCTTGTGTAGTGTGTGTTCAGTCTGCTTACTCATGGGCAACAGAGAGTAGGACTGGTAATTTATCTAAAACAAGACTAAAAGAGCCAGCTGAAGACTTTCTTCTCCTGTATATTTACTCCTAATGGGTTACATTGTGTGAATACTGTTTTTACCCTTGGATTTAGGCAATATCTCTGCCCAGAAAACTATTAGCTTTAGTTAAAAAATGAATATCCTGCACAGGGTAAATGAAGGTCACCTTACAAAAGCATCACTCCCCTCTCATGTATTATATTTTTCCTTGCACACTGAAGATGTTTTAAAAGCAGAGATGCATTCCTTTGCTGAATGTTAATCAGGGGGAAAACCGAAGAGGTCCATAAGATAATATGATTTCATCGCCGTGTCGTTTGTCCAGTGTTGACGGTTTGAGTTTGAGCCAGTTTGTACAGCAGACCACACATCCAACTGAGACACACCGGACACGTCTTGTACCTTTTGCACCACAGAATATATTGGATATATTGTAAATAGATAATATAGATTTATTCTGCAAAAGTGATTGGTTTGCCCAGTGTGTGTATCTACATATGTATTTGTACAGAGAAGATCTAGTTTAAAAGAAAAAAAAAGGATATTATAGTTATTATAGTTATTATTATTATTAATATTATTATTCACATTTAATATCAGGGGGTGTCCTAAATCCTACTGCTACGAGAGACAGGAAACAGGCAGCTTTTATAGAATACACTCCAGTTACCATGGTAACATACACGGATATTAATACAGATTTGCATTCATCATTAAATTACCATGTCATGTTATTATAGGATTATTAAGAGATGGCTGTGTCACCTGTTAAAGGTGTGAAAAGGGCTATGCTGTATTGGTGAATACATACAGTAAACCACAGGTCATGCACACGAACACACACCCACACACACTCACACAGGTAACAGATACAGTATATATATATATATATATACAGTATATACAGTATATACAGTATATAATATATATATATATATATATATATATTAATATAATATATATATATAATATATATATATAAATATATATATATAGTGTATACACAACCACACACATAGTGATGTTCACATACATGCACATAGCTGCCAAAGCAACAACAAATCCAGATTAGAGCCACCTTAGAAACTGATTTCTCAAGTCAGAAACCCCCCCGCTTTGTTTACTGTCACAGTTTAATGTAAACTCTGACTGACTTGTACTGTACAGCATGAAATCTTTTGTTTTTTTTGTTTTTCATTTACAGTACACGGGAGGGGGCGGGGGTTGATTATATGTCTGTATCATTATCGTCAGGGCATGTTTAGTTGATTGATGTCATTTTCTCCCCTCTCTCTACTTCCTCCCCCCCTCTCCATGGTTGTCATGGAGATGCACCAATCTGCATCCTCACTGTGGAGCACTGTCATTAATCTTTGCACCCTCACAATATTTCTAAAAAGGAGATTTCTTAAAGAAAAAAAAAAAAACATGTTTACTAAAGGAATATTTCTAATTTTTTCTGTTTGAAGAGAATGAAAGAATAAAGTAGTTTTTACTCTCGGGCTTGTCTGTCTCCGTTCACTGACGTCAGTATCGTCTCAACAATGTCTTACGTCTGAAGTACTCCAAGCCTCTCTAATCAATGAATTTGCACCAGGTGTGCAAGAAGGACAGTGGAATGAAGGAGCTTATGGGAAATCTGTCTACACCGGTGTTCCTGCAATCCACCCACCCTGTAACACACCAGCTCTAAAACTCATTCGTGGATTTGTGGATGAGGTCAGCCCCAAATCAATATTGATTCTGACTTCTACTTGTGTGTTGTAGCAGAGTCAGTAGTAATTGGAGTACATCATGGGTGCTGAGGCTCTCTCTCTAAACAATAAGACTGCAGTTTGTAATTTAATATTGCAACGTCAAAACGGCTAGTATTTTTTCAAGGCCAGAAAAAATACTAGTAGCTTTTATTTTTGCAAATCACACTTGAGAAAGGATAAATAAAATGGAAATGCTGTCAACACTTCGACACAGGAATTACAAAGAGATCGAAAAAAACAACAACACCGTTTTGGCTGAATAAATTATCTTACAAAAACATAGATGATATCAACATAATACAGTAATTACAATAAACAGTGAAATCAATTTGTGCAAAGTACCTGAAGGCTTACAGACGTGATAGAGCTCTCGCAGTCAGCTCACCGTTTTGCTCTTTTCTCCCTGACGTTTTCTTTGTCCCTTTTATTTTTCTCACTCTCTTTGAAAACAAGTGTTCAACGTTAAAGGGAAGGACGCTGCTGAGAAGTGGGTTGAAGTGGAGCAACAAAGTCTTAGTTGACTGACAGTCCATTCAGATCAGACTGTGCTGTTCACCTCGTGTTTCTGTTCCCTCTAACCTTGTGTGATTGAGGCCAGGTCCAGTCCACAGTCAGCATCGCAGTGACCTCGAAACACACAAATGTCACTCTCCCTCAGGCGAATGTGTCCCCCGGCCAGTCTTTACATAGTGGTCTCCTCCCATTCCAGCTCAACATCACCTGAAAACCAGTACAGACATGTGAACTGAGCACTGTGCTGTTGTAAGTGTGAGGTTTAATTCGGTGTGTGTGTGTGTGTGTGTGTGTTTATAGCCCTATATATGTTGTTGTTTACCTTCCATGGCATCCAGGGAATCCATCTTCTCAAGAGCAGAATAGTTCACAAACCAGATGGATTGGCCTTTGTTGGTTATAAGTTCAAGCGTACTTTGGTGCAGGAAGATGTACTGGGCCTGACAAACACATATATACATATATATTGAGAAATACAGGGCAAATCTCCATATTAATGAATTTGTTGTCAAATTAAATCATGAATAATATAATGTCCTGGTGGCCAGTGCTGGCCATATATTCACAACAATCTTGAGTCAAGCTGCCCAAAATAATAATAATACGAAGAACAACAAGATTATCTTATAATAGTGGATTTAGCACATGAATTTTGTACTGTGATTTGCTTACATGCAATCAGGATCATGTTACATGATTCAAGGCTTTTTCTCTCACTTCCAGGACACAAACCGCAGATTTTATTTGTGTAACAAAAGTAAAATTTGAAGATCAAACTAAACTATGATATCAATTTTTTTTTCTCTCTTAAAGGACTAGTGTGTTAGTAGCATTTAGTGGTTGTTTGATAGTTACTTATGATAAACCCCTTGCCTCATCTTTTCTTTTCAAGGACTCGTGGCGTCTATAGATATAAAAGGCTCTGTCTAACAAAAACATAAAGATCCATTTCTGCCGTATTCTGTAAAAAAGCCATGGATGTATAACAGTGAGAGACATGGAAAATGTTTTTTCAAGGTTTTCTTTTAGCATCTTTTGGCCTATAGTTCATGCTCGTGATGATTAGTGTCCTTCTCTGATGTAAAGAGTGCAGAACTATGAACACTTGAGAGAACCATGCCTCAGGTAAATACACACAATAAACACAATAAAAGATAACCTTCATACCTGAAGGATTTCTGATTCGTTTCTGTATGTCTATTTGTCAACCTAAATGAACTGAAACTGGACAAGGACCTAAGCGGACCGGAGTGAGCTGGCCCAACCATGCAGTCAAGTGAGACGCTGCAGGGAATGACCTGCCTCTTGACTTCATGCTTTTGTCTAATATTGATTCAGTCCTATCAGATGTGAAGACACAATGTGTGTGTGTGTGTGTGTGTGTCATATATACACACGCACACACAGACACATATATATATATATATATATATATGTCATTTCTTTTTATAAAATCATAGGATCACAACAACAACTTGGACTTACCACAGGATTATAATAGGATTGCACTGCTGGCTTGTTTAGAGGCGCTGTGCTGCAGTATCTCAGCACTGACATTTGCAAGTTTATATTTGCCTGGACTATGCTAACAGCTACAGTAGCTGTATGACACACTGAGCAATCCTGTCTTGAAGAATCATGCCATCACCAGGTGCAACACAAAGAAATGTACAGAACATCTAGAAATAACAAGAATACCGAGAAGAAGCACAGTCACTTGGCTGAGGGTACCTGCAGACACTGAGACATTGAAATGAAGACAGAAACGGGTAATTTTAGGATAGGTCTGCGCTGTTTTTAAGAGGGAGAATCCTGCTCAGCATATGCCTTTAATTTACTGCCAGATCATTCCCTTTGTCAAAACGAGAAATTTCCAGATATTTCCTCATGAGGATGAGATCACAGCAGGGCACCAAGTAAAAAGTAGGACAACCACACTGCCACTGGAACAACTTAAGACAAAATACAGTATGATACCCCCTTTTTTGTGTCTCGTTTATTCTCTCTGGGTAAACCACAGAAATATGGTGAACATGTTTTTTTTTTAAATATATATAAATATATTTTGGGGTATTTTCTGCTTTTTTAGACAGTGATAGCTGGAAAGATGGACAGGAAATGCAGGGAGGAGAGAGAGGGGATGACATGCAGCACAAGGGCACAGGACCCTGGGCTTCTGCATAAGGACTCAGCTTTAATACAAAGTGCACATCCTCTATCAGGTGAGCTAACACCACAGATACACTGTTTTTTTTTAAATGTGAACTCACCAGATTCTGTACCATACACATCCTTTCGCTGCGAAGCTCAGCCACCAGGCCATAAATATCAACAAAGTCATGATCTCTGACGTGCTGAATGAGGTGGTCGAGCGCAATGAACACACCTGTTCTGCCCACACCAGCACTGAGGAACAGAGAAAGAACAGCACACCATTATACTTTCTGCTGCCGCTTTAGTAAACTTAAAATGACTTAGATGTTTATTCCTTATTTTGTTGGATATGAAACTCCATTTACATACATTTAATTTACTGCACTTTAATCTAGAGGACTCTAATAAAATGTATGCAGTGTGTGCAGATGTGCCAGAGTACCTGCAGTGGACCACTATGGTGGTGTTGTCGTGTCTGTGGGCTCGAACTGCTTTGACAAACTTAATGAGAGTGCTGCAGGACTCTGGGACTCCGTGCTCAGGCCATGATGTGTAATTGAAGTGGTTAACCAGAATGTACTGTCCGTGCTACACAGAGGAATTTATACAAGAAAAAAAAAACATCAAGTTAAATTTAATGTCTCCAGTATTTACATATACACATATATTTACATACAAATTACTTTAACACACAACTGAATTTGAGGATGTTTTTAGTCAAATATTTTATGTTTGCCAGAGTTTTTAATGAGATAGTTCAACATTTTGGGAAATGTGCTTGCAGTGAGTTAGATATAGAGCCAAAGTTCTTACCAACTCTTGGTAAGAAAGTGTAAAAGCAAATTTCCCTAAATGAACTATTCCTTTCTCTGGTTTGCCTGTAAGTCGTCTGATAACCAATTTACTTTCAGAACAAAAAGCACCTACAAATAACATTTGATATTTATTATGTAGTTCAATGGAATTCAACTGTTTGCCTCCTCCCTCTTCAGTGTATTTCCTGTCATTTCCCCATCCCATTATGTTTCTGTCTGTCTTGTCTGTGTGTTACTGGGCGTAGCCTCCAATTTCCCTTGCACCTGCCTGATTGCTTCACTACACGTTCCTTATACACAATCAGATACTGCAGTATAAAATAGTGTCTCTCCCTCCCAGACTCGTCCAGATTGTTCCGTCTTCCTAGTGGTAACAAGCCAACTCTGTGTTATTTTGTGACTTTACTCTATGCTTTTTTATTCTTCCTCCTGCCATGTTCAGCTCCCACGTCTGCACATTTAGAGTCCTGTCACCACCGGCTCTGCACCACACCAGACACTGGCTCTCCTAACCTACACTATGCATTCTCTTTGTGGTGTAAATAAACTATTTAAGCAAGATTCAGTCTCTGGTTGGTGTCTGCATTTGAGTCTACTACTGTTCTCTTTACCAGAAATGTGGTAATGTCTGCTTTGTGTGTGTTTGTGTGCGATTACCCTTTCTACTTTTAGGGTTCTGACAGTCCAGTCAGGATAGACTTCCTCTGACACTTTTGAGATGAGAATGTCACTAAACACTGTCATTAGCTTGTTGTCCTCTGGCCAGTACTTGTGACATCGAATCTGAAATGTCACACACACACACACACACACACACACACACACACACACGTATGTATTAGATCTTTGTAGTGGATTTAACCCTACTGGTAACAGAGTTATAATGGAACCTAGTCTCTGACAAATCTTCAATGACGCACTCTGCCTTTCTCGTAACACTGTGTGAGCATGGCGATTGTGCGGGTTCCCGTTTCCCAGATCATCCTCCAAAAGTCAGCCACTGTGCTAGCCAGAGGTCCCTGGGTGGCTATAAACTCATTGGGACAAACATAGCCCTTGAGACAAAGGGAAAGTGAGATAGATGTTTATATTTGCAACACACAGATCTACTGAAATTATAAATTAACATCATTGACTATAAATGAAACCAAATATAAATAATAGGATAATAATAAAAATAAAAATGATTCACATTGGAACAAATGCATGTCATGCCTGCATAATGATAACCTGATAATCACTCAATCACTGAAGTGACCCTCCAGGTTAACGGTTGGGCTTGTAGGAGCTGATACTCACTGAGACAAAGCTGGCGTTGATGTAGTCAGAGCCCGCAAGGGTTACTTCTGGCTGCAGTTTCACTCGGTTGTTATTGTCTAGACACATTACAGTGAAAAGAGTGTGGTAGCAGGATAATTGGTGGTGAAATTCATACGCAGTTAATGTTAGAGTTAATACACTGAGAGCATTTTGCTATTGAAAGCTAATTTTCAGTCTGACCACTCACAAGGTTTGATGTTGGGGAAACGGTTTTTTGTTTTGTTCCAGGGCAGGTCAGCATCTGAGGTGGCCAGGTCCTGCAGCAGTTTTGGAAGCTCCTGGAATGTAATACATTAGTATATATACACACACACACACACACACACACACACACACACAAACAGAATTATAGGTCAGAGCGTGTATTTTTTGGAACCGAAGGGAAAGATAAAGGCAAAACATTTTCTCTTTTTCTTTTGACTTTAATAATACTAAATACTAAGTTGAAGAGAGTGCCAGACGTCTTTAGGTTTGGTAAGAATAACCTGATGGTGTCTAGTACAGAAACAAGCATTCACCTTCTGTGTTTTGTAATGACTATACATCATTGGTCATGATGAATAATAAATAAAGCAATATGTATAATTTAGACAAGGGTATAGTTTTAGCTTTCGCAGCTGCTGCTTTCTTGCAAAATTTAGTCTCCAAATGTTAATTTAATAGGACGTTATACAACTTTTTTTTACATTTGAAAGGCGCAAAAGAAACTAGACTAAAGCTGGCATTGATTCTGTTCCATGAATCTTCATTGTCTGCACTAAATTCTCCACACCTCACCTCTTTTCTGTGATCTGCCAGACTTTCCTTCACGCTCCAGTTTGTTTGCTGTTTTTGTCTATTGCAATTTGACAATTTTCTATTATTCCACCCCTCTTTATATATTTATCCATTCTTAAAAGTTTGACAAACACGGGTCCAAAACACTTACAGCAAACTCTTCCTGAAACCTGGCATTGTTATTGCCACACAATTCCTCTATGTGCTGCAGAAAAGTCTTCTTGCTGACGGGCCTGAGGTAAGGAAATAGAGATAGAGAGATGTACAAAAACTCTACAACAATATGCTATTTTCTCTAAATATATTCTAGGTTACAACATTCAGTGCTGAGCAGTACAGAACATGCTGATCTTGGCTGCAGTTACTGTGTGAATATTCACATTATTTATGCAGGATGACTTACTTGAGTGATTTCCTGTAGCTGAGCAGCCTGGACAAAAATAGACAGCAAACATCAACCAAAGTAAACAAATTAACGCAATAATCACAACCCACACCGTGGTATTTCTGTCTATGACAGCTGAATTGCTCTATATCGCAGAGAGAACCTGGCACGATGTGTTTAAGCAAAGAAGGTTCAACCATTTTTAATGAAATCCTCTTTGATTAAACACTGACTTTGATCTTTGATTCTAAAGGAATAGGTGAACATCAGTGAAACTGAATGAAGCATATGGTTATCCCGCTGTGGCTGATGCTGAAGATTTGTAGCTATGAAGATCCTATCGCTATCGATAAAGCTTACCATTTGTGCCTGCTAAGACCGCTAAGCCGGCTGGGCAATTTAGTAACAGTAAGTGGGTAAACAAATTAAAATGGTCTCAAGCAGAGGAGTGTCAGCACAGCTCTGCAATCCCTGCCAGTGATGGAGGGGAAGGCTGCAGGCAAAATGCTGATGTCACTAATTAATTCAACTGTAGACCTTCACTAAAGGTTTCATACACAGCACAGATGGAGGATTTAATGCAAGCCTGACATAATGATGACACATACAGTGATGAATGGAAGGTGGAGTAAAACATGCAAACAATACACAGCAAAATGTAGCGGACACACACACACACACTGGTGGAAAGCCCAACTTACTGGATCACATAAATCTCTTTCCGTCTAAAGAAGAAGGAAGAATACCTGGTGAGAGAAAAGTGCTCAGTGAGAGACAAACGAAGCAATGCAGTTGTGTGCAAGGAAAGTTATTTGAGCCATTCCTTTGACAAGTAACAAGAAAAGGTGTGTTAATCTGACATAAACTGTGCTTGGAAATGTGGTCAGCTAATTGTCCAGGTCGTAACAAAGCAGACAGACACACTGCACCAATGAAGCCACTTTTAACTTAATGGTGAGCAACATGCAACTGTCTTTGTGTGAATCAACATGCAAGTTATCTTCAGGGACTCCCTCTTTTTCAGAGCCATGAAGAGTCAGTGCATATGAAAAAATGTCATATTGGATGTTTAATAAGATAAGCAAACGTTTGCTCAAGTGGGGTAGTTATATTACTTTTTCACATAAGAGATAAGGGACGGCTACATGCCAAGTGTGAACACTTTTATTTATTTAGATTCACTCATCTGTGTTTTATGTTGTTGTTGTTTTTTTTTAGAAGATGATTTTTTTTTTGTCACTTCTGCTTTATTTAGATAGTGACAGAGAGAGAGAGCGAGATAAAGAAAGGCAAAGTAAAGAGAGGAGGAGGAGATGACATGCAGCAAAGGGCCTGGGCTGGAATTGAATACGGTGCGCCGCAGTAAGAACTTGATACATGGTATGAGCTCTATTAAATTCTTCTTGAGACACATTTGACAGCCACATTTTACACCTACATGGACCCCTCTATTTTTATTTTATTTTTTTATTTTGTCGTCATGGGTGTATTGTTTAGATGTTGGAGTGCAAAGACGAATAATACATGTTTTGTGTTTGTTTTCCTGCCTCATCTTAGCCATAAGTGACCTTGATTCACTACAACTAACACTGAACACTTTATTTCTCACCAGCTTGCAGCACTTATCGTCTGTGCACTTGTTCGTGCCAAAAAACAGAAAGGCTAGATGCTGAATTTGTTTGAGAGGATGTTTGGGGAGATGCAGACAGGATGACTTGTCTGTTCTCCACAGAACTGAGGGTAAACTTTAAAGCCACAACGACGCTGTGTTGTTTCATAGTGCTGCTACTGCTGGTTCTATTTTCTGCACACACTCTACAACGCTACAAGACTTTGTGCTGACAGCACATCAAGTTGGCTGCAGCAAACTGATATTTTTCTTGTTGACTTATATTTAAAATTTTGTCTGGAGAAGGTAAATCAAGCCTGCAGTCATGTAGTGTGCACCCAGCTTCAAAAATGCATGTGCTATGTTCGGCGAATTGATGCTTTTACATCAAAAATGAACACACAGACTAACCGGTTGAGATTTTCTTGTTTCAGCTCCAGGTCTGCCACGGCAACCAGCTGATCCAGTTTACTCTTTGTCTCTGTCATTTCTGCCTTTCTGGGTGAATAAGTCCCACCTTCCATCTTGCGCTGATGAAACCTGACAATCAAACACAGAATTAAAATGATTTCTTGTGCATTGATATTAAATTGCAATCAATACAGTGTTTCATTTAATGAAAAATGTTGGCAAATTAATGAATGCCTGTTGTCATCTTACTTGATTGAGCAACAAATGATGATGAGGAGGCCAGCCAAGAAAACAGAAAGCACAACTCCCAGAATGATCTGATCTACTTTGGTCAACAGCCCGTACACTACAGAGAGAAAGAGAGGAGACGGACTGTACAACCTCATACAAAAACAACAAAGCGGGCTATACAGGTTATATTTTACTGTTTGTCGGAGAGTAAAACAGGGATGAATATAAATACCTGCAGCTGCAGTTTTGACATGCTCTGAGTACTCTGAGTCTGTGGATTGGCCATTGATGTTAGTGGCTTTGAACTTAAAGCTGGAAAAAAAACAGTCCAGTGTCAGTGTTATATTGTTATAAATGTACAACAGTTTTTAAATTGTTGTCTGTATAGTGCACTCACACATAGACCGTGTTAGGCTTCAGGGGTCCATTGCAGTACATGTCAGTGTTGTTTTCCCTCATACAGTCATTGCTCTCTCCGATTACATATGTTTCTGCCATAGTGGCATTCCGCCTCACTAGTGGCCAGCCACGTGCAGCCATGCCTGACGTCCCATCCTCCGAAAGACATGGCGGGTTGGGGAACCCCTTGTCAGTCAGGTAAGGGACAGGATGATCAAAAAATGCATTCTTCCAGTTGGTCAGGTTCTGAAAGTCCTTCACTATGACAGGAGAAAAGTTAGAGAGGAAATGAATCGCAGGCAGGCACTTCTGGTTCACTACTGTGAACTTAGTACTAAGCGAAGTACTGTAAAACAATATTTTACTCGTGGCTTTAAGTACAAACAAGACTGACACCTAAGAGTATTTAACTAAAAAGTGATGGCTGTCAATGTTTTTGAAGAGTCATACCCCCTGACTCGGCCACGATGACCTGAATTTTTGTGATTGGTCCATTGTCGTCACTATAGAAACAGGCAGGCATGCGGATGGTGATACTCCTGTGGGTTACCATGGCAACGCCACCATGGCCCATTACTGCCTGGGGTCTTTGAGTCGGTTTGGCCGGGGCTAGAACACACGGAGGAGCACACACACACACACACACACACACACACACACACAGGTGTAAATACAGTATGTGTGAAGATGTGGTTTTAGTTTGATGCATTTACTTATAAAGCATGACAAATAGGCTGCTGTTATGAAAAGTGAGAGTAAAACTGCACAATCCACAACCATCTGACAATACTGCTGAGTTATATTTGCTGCGTCAGAACAGGCCGCCATACTGTTGTACTGAGCAATAACACTATGTGATGGCAATTCTCTGTCTCCAATCTATGCTGCACTGCTGCAACAAGAAGGAGACTGTAGCACACTGCAGAGCACACAGACAGAGGAGGGACATACCTTTGATCCCTGTAGATATCTGGACATCTGAGCTGGGTGGGCTCCTACCAGCCCCATTCTCTGCTAAAATCTAATAAAAGACAAATAGAAGAAACGGAGGAAGACAGTAGAAAGTGGGACGTGCACAGATAGGAGTTAAAAGAAAGAACTAACAACTATTTGAACAAGGGCAACCTGGAGTTATGGCTCCAGGTGTGTATGTGAATACAAATGTTTGTGTGTGTATTTTCACCTGGAGACTGTAGGTGCGTCCTCCCTTCAGGCCCTCTATGACAGCACTTATGTTGTTTTGGTCTCTTTGGGTGAAATCAAGTCTGACATTCTTGACTAGCTGACTCTTTTCGTAGATGTACACAAAGTAGGCAGTGATGTTTCCATTGGGTTCCTCTGGAGGGGTAAAAGTAACCCTCACACAGTTCACTTCTTCTGGGATAACTGTTACAATCACGTTCTTTGGAGGGTCTTTTGGTTCTGGGGGCAGAGAAATTAGAATTAATAATTAATAACAGATATTTGGTCATATTTACAGGCACCCGTCTTAGGTGCTCAGAGACGTAAAATATCCACATACTCTCCTCCAGTGTTTGAAATTCAAAAGGCCCGATGGCTTTCCCATCGCTGGCAGCCTGCTCCACCGGACCAGTGAAGGCGATGATTGTCACAAAGTAACGAGTGTAAGCAGTCAAGTTTGTCAGAATGAAATTCGTCATCTCTCCTGGAGCTCGGACTATTGTGATGTTCATATCAGGACCATTCACCTGGTAGGACAGGAATGAGCAGTTGGAGTAATTTCAAAATTTTTTTTGCATTTTCCTACACCATATGTTAACTTGCCTTTTAGCTGCTACTGCTGTTTTAAAAAACAACGTAACACCATATTGACCATTTCTGAGAATAGCTGTGTTTGTAAAAAAAATAAATAAAATGAAATGACCTGCACAAGATATGACGTCGGTCCAGAGAGAATAGCTGGAGCGTCCCACACAATGCGAAGTCCTGTTGAGGTGAGGGTCACATTCATGTCACGGGGAGGGGCATCAGGGTCTGAGGGAGGAATGAGAAACGCAGAATGAAGTGGTTTAAATAACATCTGTGTCTGACTAATATTTATTAAAGATGACTTTAAAAATAATGTTTTTAAATTAAATATTTCTTCCAGATAGTGCATTAGCATATTAAAGACTTATCTGCATGCAGTAATACCACCAGGGGAGGTCAGATATATTATGACTAACTGCCAACTCTCCCCTGGCAACACAAAAATGTCATATCATCGCTGTGATGTTCTTACTTCCAGCCAGGGTGCGTGCATAATTCCAGTGTGTATATTCTCCAACTCCAGCACTGGTCACAGCAGCCACTTTGAAGCGGTAGTACCTGTATTTAGCCAGGGATTGAAGTGTGATGCTGTTCACATTGGTGCCGTTCGAAGCATTCACTGACACCGAGGCACTGGAGTCCACGCAGTCTGAGGTCAGTTCGTCCTCTGGCGCATCCATCTGCACGGTAGTTGATATGTTTTGTTCGCAAACAATTGAAAGCAGCTGTGAAATGATCTGGTACTCTTTCAGCAGGCCTGGGATAGAGACTGGTGGAGCCCACTGAAGTGTCACATTGTTAGGTGTGATCTCAGAGACGGTGAAGAAGCGAGGGGCAGCTGGGACTGTTAAGGGAGACCAGACTAATGTAAGTATTCATTCATATTCAGCCAAAATGCTACACATCACATGAAGACTGACTACCTGATTCAGAGAGAGTGGAAGCAGTACAGTTCATGCTGTCTCCGGGTCCTGCAGAGTTCACTGCAGCAACAGTGAGCACATACTCCTGGTCTGGTGAGAGCCCAGACACTACGTACTCCGGTGTGTAAGCCTGATGTGTGTAGGACTGCATGTCTCCCTCCGAGAGAATCTCATAAAAAATGATCTGCCCATTAGGGTTGGCTGGAAGTTCCCAAGACAGCTGAACTGAATCCCAGCTCACTCCTGAGCAAGACAGGTTCCCCACGGCATCGGACACTGCAGACAGAGAGGTGAGATGATGATGCTGTTATACTAGCGATAGGTTTGATTAGTATTATTTACTGTCCATTGTAAGGGAACCAAATTCAATTTCAGTATTCATGTAGGCCGCTACACACATGGTCTTTGCACAGAGACTGAATTACTGGAAACAAATGTGCAGTCTGCAGGCATTAGAAATCCTGGTACATATTTCACATGAAACCAAAACAAATCAGCTTTATTTTACAATCATGGTTGCACATGTCAGCAACTCTGTGGTAATGACCTGCTGTTCTTCAGGAGAATCACATTCGGGCTGTCTTGTGCTCTGCTGCTGAGCCCTTTTTCACAATGACACACAGATGTGCTTGAGAAAAAGATCAACAGTATCTTCTCTGCCTACACAAATTAAACTTCTTTGGAGTCGATTGTAGAATACAGACAATGCTTTACACCTCGTCATTTATTTGTTGGTTTACATCCCTTTGTTAAAAGGAATTGATTACTAATTGTAAAGTATCATTAACCTCATTGGCAAAACACAGAGATCCCATGCACAGCCTTGAGAGTGAAGGGAAGTGACTTCTTTACAGTTACTTTAATTCAAACCTGTTTTTAAAACAAATAGAAGGAAGTTTGTTTTTGTTTTTCTCAAAATCTGTAAGATTTGTGAACAGCTGAGGTTAAGGAAATGGTCAGTTTACTCTGTTAACAGACTGATAAATACATTTCAACATTTTTCACAAGTATGCTTTTTTGGTGTTGGACACAGCTTGATAGCTTTGGATTGTACACATTTTATACACTGTTGCCCATAAAGTTGGAATAATTTTGTTTACAGACACATTCCTCTTTTTATTCCTATTTATACACATGTGGTTTACTTTTCACTGTGATGTGTTTGACAGAGATTGATCAGTAAAGTTTGGAGAAGATCCTTTATCTATCAAGAATAAATCACATTGTCACTTCCATTGTTTCATGAGAAGTGGTAAAAAAAAAAGATTCCAACTTCATGGGCAACAGTGTATTTTAGAGGTAGATGAAATGTGCTGCAGCAGATGAAAAGTGTTTTGTTTGTTTTCATGTTTTTTGATAACCTGCTTTCGACAAATAAGATATCTTGAACATTTGAATATACTACACCGTAAACTTGGTTTTTAAAACAGGTACATTTGGAACCACAGTCTGTGAGTAGTAACCTAAATCAGTGTTACGTCCACTCTGTGTAGATAGTGTGTATTTTACCTGACTCATTAGTCGTGAAGGTCACCGGGCTGCTGAACTGATTCCCATGGCCAACTCTGGTGAAACTGTAAACACTGATCTCATAGGAACTATGAGGCCTGAAGCCTGATAGATACTCTGTGGTCAACGGGCCAGAGGAATTCTGCACACAAACAAATACACAAAAAATATGATATGTGAGTCAATCATCCAATTTTGATTACTGGAGTGGATTGTATCATCACACATATGTGCACATGTGCGTGCGTATAATATTACTGCTGAGTGATATCTGGAGTGTGAAATTAGAGCTAAAGTCGGTGTGACAGTGTGTATTCTGACTGAATGGATCTCTGGACTGTGTGTGTGTGTGTGTGTGTGTGTGCGCTGTTATTGTGGAATCGCTGTCGGTGTGTGAAATAAACGGTACCCTGTGTGTGACGGTGTGTGTGATGAGGTCTCTGATCCTGAAGCCATACTGTATCACCACTCCATTGGGCTCCAAAGGAGGCTCCCAGCTGAGCCACACAGAGACGGCTGTGTGGTTGTATATAATCAGGTTACGGGGAGGGGACATGGGGCCTGAAACACAGAGTTAGATAGACTGAAACAGACAATAAATACACCCATAGTTTTATAAATAAATGTCATCCCATTACAATATTAGACAAACTTCAAACCTGCTTTCAAACTAACCTCCTTCATCAGTGTGCAGCTGCAGCATCAGATAAGGTCCTGAGCCTTTACGCGTTGCTGCCGTAATTGAAAGGTTGTAAGCTGTGTATGGAAGTAGGTTAGTGAGGATTAACGAGGTGTTGTTGGTATGTGTTATGTTGGAGCCCCCTGGGCCAAACAGAGTCAGAATGTACTCTGTTATCTCCCCGTTGGCCTCGAGAGGGCGCTGCCAGACCACTGCGATAGAGGACGATGACACATTCCTAGTGGACACCAGCAATGGAGCCGAACTAGGAACTAAAGAGAAACAGTTTTCGCAATAAATACATGAACCACACCTCATCACACGTACATAAGTGAATGTTGTGTAGATAAACTCACTATCGTCATCAGTCCTCAAGTACATCATGCTGGTATGGTTGTAGGCAGGACCAGCACCAGTGGCTGGGGTAACAGTCAACACATATGGGAAATACTTCTTGAGTTTGGTGAATAGGTGGACATTTACATCTATGGTGACCTTGATGATCTTGTTGACAGCTGGAGTGCCTTGGTTGGATACATTTGGGGGGACGCCTGCCTCCTGTAAGGTGAGCAGATAGTAGGGACGGCCGTTTGGCTGTAGGGGAGGGTCCCAGCTGACGATGATGGCTGTGGAGGTGAAGTTCTGAGCAGTCAGGTTTCGGACCGAGTCACTTGGCACTGAAGAGGAGGATGAGTAGAATAGTGTTACTATTTGTTACTATTTTTAACTACCAATGGTTTAAAAACTGTGAGCCTTTTAATGTAATTTATTATACTATGAAATATGTAAATGAAGGCATCAATCAACTATACACACTGATGCTAGAGGGAAGATGAACACCGCACCAATCATCATCATCATTATCATTATCTGTCACAAGCACCATCATAATCATTGGCAGCATTGTTATTGCTAACAATATCAACAACAGCACATCAAGTAGAACAATATGGCAGGACATTACTTTACATAACACAGAAACACAGCAAAGTAAAACAGTACGGTAAACAGACAGAGAAACAACATCCTATGAAGCGAGTCCATTCAGAGACATACAGAGGTATTTAGGAAGGAAACTGGCACAATGAAAACCTTGGGAAACACAGGGGTTGAGGAGAAAATACTCATCCTGTTCATCGCCTCAGCCCCTCCGAAAATAATGCATGGTACACAGAGCAGAAAAAAAAGGGGGAGATGAAGGGTAAAAAGGAGGTAAATCTTGAGAGATCCATAAGATGAATGAGTGGAGGTAAGGGGCCAGGTGTGTGTGAGGGTCTGAGCCCAGGGGAGTGAGCCCCTGCTGGGCTTGGCTGTACAGGAGAGACAAGGTGCCCTGGAGATCCGGTGCTTGTGCTGAGAGTGGAGCAGCTAGAGCACAGGCAGAGATACAGAGTCAGTATGAGCAGTAACCATTCAGAGACAGAGAATACTTCACAAGCAAAATGTTAACGAGAAAAAAATAAATCACAACATACATGTACTGACTGTGATAAAGTGTGGGGCGACTGTCTGCACCATTTTTCCCAAAATCACATAAAAACAAAGAGATCCAGCTTCATGTACACTTCATGTGTCTCAGTGAGGATATCAAAGAGATTAGGTACAACTAAATACTGTATGCAAACGCTGGTTTCCATGGCAACAGCGCAATGGTAGCATGGGCACAAGATGAACTTTCTCCAAGCGCATGAGGCGCTGTTTTTGTTTATTTGTGTTTGTCTGTGTCATCATATCATGCGCTCTCTTTCTCTGTCTCTTAATCCCTAACAACCTTTGTCGTGCTTAGTAAGAGGAAACACAAACTGGCTGTCCTCAAGACACTGTGTCACAGGCAGACAAAAATAGAGAAAGTTTGCCAGACCAACTGTCATCTCCTCCTTCAATCGCAGAGTTTTTATGTAATTTTTTTTTTTGGAAGTTGAAGAGTTTGGAAAAAGCGTGCAGACTTGGCCCTTCAGTGAGACCTAAATCATTCTTTGCAATAACTATCATGTGGGTCATGTGTAGCATTTCATGTTCATGTCTATTCTGTTTCACTTATAGTGCATGTGGGACTGTGTTAGTGTGTGCGTGTCTGACTGACCGTCCTCTGGTAAGAACAGATCTAATGGCTTGCTCTGGACTCCTCCATCCCCCTGCACAGTGCTGGAAGTCATCCACAGGCTGTAGTTTGTCCCTGCAATCAGCTGAGTCAGAGTGTAGGAGTGGGCTGAATCAGGAGACGCAAGGGCAGGTAAGTCTGAAACGGGAACCCTCTTTTTGAGGTGAAAAAGAGTGCCAGGGTTATTTCCAAGCACTGAAACAGACATTTAAACACGAATAATCAGTAATCTGTACAAATGAAAGGAAAACCCAACATTGAGTGTTTTGGTCAGGTGTGAGTCACTCCAATTTAGTCGCTTTTTTTAGAGCAGTGTTTTGGCCACTTAGGAGCAGCAGCAAAAGCTGCAAACACATCACAGGCATTATATCGACTTATAAAGTTGATATGTTGAATGTGCTAGAAATCAGCTATGAGTTAGAAGGAGTTAGCTATTTATACATCCAGCAGACACAGAGCAACATCATCATTCATTTGGAGTCTACCTATCGAATATAAGTTCAATATTCTCTTTTTTACCTCTGTTTTGGTCTCCACCTACTCCTGAGAGAAACATCTGGCTCTTTAGCTCCTAAACGTTCCACTATGTACCAGCTAGTTTGCTGTTTGGTGCTATGCAGATAGCGTACACTGAATTTTCTTTTAGATAAAAACTGATGGAAGTCTATTGAGAGCAACCAAAACAGGAAAGCTGTGGGCCAGAAAAACAAAACAATGTGCTGAAAGATGCTAAAATGCAATGTGTAACCGTGAGGAACAGGATAGTTGGGTGAGTGACACATTTCACATTACACATAGTCATTTTGATATAGAAATATTGATTAGTGCAGCTTTAATTTGTCACCTGTCTGTATGCTGTGCATACAGTACATCTCACCTGTTCATTCACAGTGTTGCTATCGTTGTAGTAAATGGTGTATTGTATGATGATTCCATTGGGTTCATTGGGCGGGTGCCACAGCAAGGTTACAGAGGAGACAGTCACATTTGTAAAAGTCACATTCTGCGGGGGATCAAATGGTTCTGAAAGCCAGGGAGCGAAAACACAAAGGACACACAGATAAATACTCAGTATGTGAGAAATGACTCATACAAATGCATGGTGAAGAAATATTTTGTATGTGAGGATGATAAAGTTATCTGTCAAAAATGCTTAAACAATTATCCAGCACCTGCATCGGTGGTTGAGAAGCTGATGTAAATCAGTACTCCTCCATCACCCAGTCTGGTCCAGCTGGAGACGGATGCATTGTAGCGACTCTCCGAGTCTACATTAATAACCACTGATGTCTTTGTCACATTCTGCCACACCTCGGTCGTTTCGTTCCTAACAAAGAGAGCAACCATTTATATTGTGTTTTGTTTTTGTTTTGTTTTTTTCAATAGTGAGTCAAACAGACAGACAGACAGAGATTAAGAAACTCACCAAATTCTGACAATGTAATAGAGTATTTCTGAATTGGCTTCAAGTGGTGGTTCCCATGACAACTCTATCGCATAGTCTGACAACTTCTTGGCATGGAGGAACTGAGGAGGGGTGTCTGGAGCTGAGATGCAGGAGAGAGACTTTCCAGTAACATAACAACAAGCATGAGTATGGCCCATCAATAAAGACACTGAACTGAAGAGTCATTTGCAACGGGCACATAAGAACCTCAGAAGGCCCCTCATCAACATGCCAGGGAGAAAACAGGATATTGCCCTGAAATGAAGAATTGGTTAATTGTGATGACTTTTGTTGTTTGTGCTTCTCAGTCCTGATGGGAAACCCAAGCCTCACATGGCAAAAAAAACCTGTGATGTAACATCATTAGCAAGAGCTGAAACAGAGAATTGTAACTGAAGAGGAAAAGACGAGAGGAAAGTCAGATTTAATCAGATTCCCTTCACACGTAATTGTGCCGTATGCTGGAGCTGAAAATAGACCCTTCCCTTTCCTCTTCCCCTCTCACCATCCTCCAGAGTGGTTATGTTGAGCGGCTCGCTGCTGTAGTTTCCTGGCCCGACACGTGTGTGCGCTTGCACCATGACGCGGTAATGTGCATACTTCCTCAGATGTGTGATGTGGATGTAGTTGGTTGGGGAGGTGAGGTTCAGGTAGTGACTTGAATTCCAGAGCTCCAGGCTATAGTGGGTAATCACGCCGTTAGGCACAAGAGGAGGCTGCCAGGTCACGTTCACCTCGCTGGGACTGACCGACTCAAAAGTAACGCCATACGGAGGACTTCCTGGGACTAGAGAGAGAACACAGGAAGTTGTCGATATTGTTACTAAAGGTTTTAATATATGTGTATTTGCATGGGTGGGTGCATCCATCAACATACCGTCCTCTCCAGACAGCAAGTATAAAGTGTCTGACGTTTGGTTGCCGTAGCCATAGCGCGTGTATGCCCTCACAGACACGTTGTAGTAAGAGAATGGCTTCAGGTTGATCAGAGCGATTCTGTTAGAGGATGTGTTCATCACTGCAGAGTAGGATTCATTCTCATACATGACCTCGTAATATTGGATCACCCCATTCGCTTTATCTGGTGCAGACCAGGTCAATGTGGTAGTGGAGGGGGTGGTGCCATCCACGGTGAGGTTCTCAGGGGGAGATTCAGGCTCTGAGGATGGGATGGACAAGAAAAATTAACTACAGAGTAAGTATTATAATATCACTTTGACAATGAAATGTTGTGGGAGGCCACTGTGAGGCACGTGCTACACAACACTGGTCACCTACAACTATTTAACATTAGGGACACAGCTGCACAAACACATCACTGGATGCCTTGGTGCTTTTTCTGTAGCTTGACAGTCGAGTTTTAATTTAGTTGCACTTTTTAATCCATGACAGATTTATTGATCTTTTACTTAGTCAAACATGTTTGTGTATGTATACAGTTGATGTTCAGCACATACCATCCTCTAAGGTTAAAACAAAGATGTCATCTTCCTCAGACAGAGAGCTCTCTCCCACAGCTGTAGATGCAGCTACACGTAGCTTATAGCCAGTATACTTGTCCAGATCTAAACATTAGAGCAGAGACATTTAGCATCAGACCTGTGTTATAATGGTTATAATGATGGCATATAACTGTGCAGAAAAGGTGATGACTCAACCTGTTATCAGTATGTCAGTGGCGTTAGTAGCCCAGGTCAGGGCCTCATTAGTGTGCAGCTTGAGACCATAGACAGTGTAATGTGTGATCCGTCCATTGGGGTTGAGTGGTGGGACCCAGCTCACTAGTATTGAGGTGGAGCTGATGTTTTGATAGGACACGTCAAGCACCGAGCTAGGGACTAAACAACATATGTGGTACAAGACATTATATTATAACATGTATTTGTGTTTTTATAGTTAATGATTATTGCGACATTTGACCACTCACCCTGCTCCCTGGTCTTCTCTGTGATATTTGCTGCAGGACCCTCTCCCACAGTTGTGGAAGCAGTGACCCTGAATGTGTAATCCGTGAAGGGACTCAAATCTGACACCAGGTAAGACAACTCCTCAGACAAAACGTCCACCACCTCCTCTCTCACTGTTACACCTGCAGAATGTACACAGAAACATATGGATACACAAGACCACATGCACACGCACACACACACACGATTCATAAGCACTCAAAAACAGATACAAATCCTTTAAGCAGTGTTAAAGCAGTGTCTCCCACCTGTAGTACCAGAAGCTCCTGCACTGCGTGTTGAAAAGTGTCCCGTAATTGATTTATCATACGTGGAGAAGCGTTGCTGACCTGGGGTCAGGGCCGATACGGAAGTACCTGAGGATACATCCCCAGCGTGTGTTTTCCCCATCAGCCAGGGTGGAAGCGTGGCAGGTGGCACAGAGGTAAGAGACAAGGCAGAGGTCTCAAAGACTGTAGAGTCAGTAGACTGAATATCTGTGCTGTTAGAGTGTGAAGCAGAAGTGTGACTGGTGCTGGGCTTCTCAGTGACCGTGGAGTCAGCAGCAGGCTGGGCATCGGTGTTGGTGATTTGGTTAGTGGAGTGTGTGGGGTTGGAAGCAGTCACACTAGTGGGCAGTGTGCGATCAGAAATAGTGGCTGTGAAAGTTGGCGGTGATGTGACCAGATCGAGCTCAGCATCTCTCTTACGTCGCCCAGAATTCTCATGGACACCAGGGGGAGGTGTCTCATCTTCATTCGAATCAGTGGTATTCTGACGGAAGAGAAATATTCTCACTGTAGTTTTTTAAGTCATCAAACTGGGAGCAGAGATTCTCAGTTATATTATATAGAGCAATGTCTTCCTGAATCAGCAGTAGTAGAGAGCAGACATAGCTTGAAAATGACCAAAGGTAACATGTCTTCAAAGGTATTTGGGTATAAGGGCTCAATATCAATTTTAATTTTTTACTATCACGGTTATCATTTTACTGGTTCAGCATCAGGTTACTAAGTTGTGCTAAGCTGTGATGGGATATGTTTATTGCCATAGTACAGAGCAGTAACATCTGTCTTACCACTTCTGCAGTGAGGGTGATGTCCTGCAGCAGAATTTCGTCGACCAGAACCTGCAGTCTGTACTGGGTGATCATGCCGTTTGGCTCGGCAGGGCTTTTCCAGCTCACAAGGACTGAAACTGAATCCTCAGCTACTGCTACCAAATCCTGCACTGCACTGGGTGCTACTCACACAAACAATAGAGAAACAGACATATACAGTAAACACAAAGAAACAAACACACATTAACAAGGCACCACAAACTCATAGTTCTCAGTAGCTTCAATATTGAACTGAAAGCCCATTACTTGTTTAATCGATTAGCCAAGCAACAGTAAAAATGCATCCCTCTGTTTCACATAATTGTAAGCAGAATATTTTTGAGGTTTGGACTTTTGGTTGGATAAAACAATCTATTTAAACAATTTTTATTTAATGTACAAAACAATCATTTGGTTAAATAAGAAGTAGTGACTCTTGCAGCCCTGATATTCATCGAAATCTAGTCTTGACCTCACCTTCGGCAGGTGTAATTACATCCATGTCTGCCGATGGACCCACTTCTCCAACAGCCTTAGCTCGGACGGCCACTGTGTATCTTGTGTAGGGGTTCAAACCAGTGAAAGAAAACCGCGTCTCTGATGTACTGTTCTCATAGATATATCCTGGGATGAAGAAGAAATATGTATAAAATATATATAAAATATGTCAATATGTCAATTTAGAGTTTAATCATGCATGCAAGTGTGTTCATGAGGTAATATTTAATAACCTGTAGGACCATAAAGGTAGACCACATAGGTGAATTTTCCTGTGATAACGCTGGGAGAGCTCCAGGACATGGAGATCGATCGAGATGTCATTTTTATTATGGAGAAATTTTGTGGTGGATCTTCTGGGGCTGTCATACACAAACACATAGAAATTATGATTTTATACATGCAGTAAATACATACAAAATGCAAACATAAATCTACAGCCTGGTTTGCTTCTTTTTTTTTTTTCCACACCTGACTCGGCCGTGCGGGCCATAGTGGAGGCCACCTGTCCCTCTCCATCGGAAGTGAAAGCAGATACTTCAAATAGGTAAGAGGTAAAGGGTTGTAGCTGATCAACTCCAACTGAAATGGGCACACTCCAAGAGGCTGCAGGGGGCACGGCAGAGAGGGTGATGGGTGGAGATGATGCTGTTATCTCCAAAGGACTGAGAGTTGCACGGGAAAGGATATCCGCTGCATCCTAGAAGTACAAAATCATCAAGGACATAAAGTATATGAAGTATTTCTAGCCTTATGTGCAGATGGCCGACCTTGTGCCTTGGTAATATCTATAATCTTGACAGAAAAAGAACATTTCACAATAACAGTTCAGTTAGGAAGACAAAAGGTGATGGTATAATTCAGTACATTGCAGTGAGGCAGCGCCACGGACATGATTTCCTCTGCGTTGACCTCCAGTATGCGGACCTGTCCAGCTTGATAGTTTTTAGCTTTGACAGCAAACTTTGTGATGAGGCCGTTGATGTGGCGCGGCAGGAACCAAGTAAGCATGACAAAGCTTCTGTTCAGAGCAACCGCTGTCAAGTTGGTTACAAGGCCAGGGGCTGCAGGGAAAGCACATGCAAATGAGTGTACACATGAACATACATACAGTACGGTACTTTACTGTTGAGATCATGATGCAAGTGTGTGTGCATATGCTTGAATACTCACGGGACTCAGCGGTCTTTATGTACAAAGATCTGCTGAAAGCTCCTATTTCACCTTGAGATAATGCTGCTACCTAAAGGGACAGAGAGAGAGACACACAGAGAAAGAGAGAGAGAGAGAGAGAGATGGTAGGTATTACTCAGAATGATTAATTCATGTTCCTGTCAATAGGGCAGCCATCAGATCCCGATTAGTTACTAGTCTCAGGCAGTGATCACACTGGAACAACCCGATGTAAGCAGTGATCCTAGTAACATACGAACAACAGGGATACAACAATATACATCAGGTACTTTAACCTCATGTAAACAAACTCTAAACTGCTGCCTAAATGTTTGATTTTCTCAAAGACTTAAACAGAATCAATCAAATAAATGATGATTTAAGACTGATTATCAGGCTAATGGGGCATTTACGGACAATAATGATCCAGAACTTTAACTTGAACCATCCATCTTCAGCTTTCATTACTATATATTTATACTGGAGCTCCATGAGAAACATATTTCACAAAAATGGCAATTTATGAAATAATAATAAGAAAAATATCTGCATTTCTAACTTGTTACAGAATTTTTCTTTCTTTTTTGGCTTGCATAAAAAAGATGCAATACTAGCAGAAAATCAGACATCAGAGGAGTCTGTCCAGAAAGGTAGCACAGTACACAGCACAGTGCAGTCTAACGCCAATACTTGAATGGATATTATATTCAATTTCTGGTAATAGATCCTCCTCAATCTTACACACTAAATGCTTGATTCCACTTGTTTTCATTGATTTTCTTGTCCTTCAGGGCAGACTGTCTTGTTTACTAGAAAATACAGTAAATAATGCACAAAAGACTCGGGTGGCAGTTTGTTGCAGCTCACAGTATGTATGATTTTCACTGCTCAAGTGATAAAAGCATTAATATAACTTTTTTTAGCATGCCATATATTTCGGCCACAGCAGGGGAATGAAGTTGCCCTTGAACTCAGCTCTAAGTGTGGTTCAGTGGGGCAACACGTTCACAGGTGAGATGTAGTAATATGATACACACCCACACACCCACACACACACTCACACACTCACACACACACACAAATACATTATGCGTCGGTATAATCATGGTGTGTGTGTGTGGGTCTCTCAGAGTCCATTTGTATGAAGGTCATCGTGGGTTAATGAATTCTGAAAACTAATAAGCACGCTCACATTCAAGCTCAGTGACAACAGACAGTGGAAAGAGCCAAGGCTGATCCATAGATCTGTTTACCTGATTAATAATGCAATCAGGATCAATTACAAGTATTCAGATCAAGAGAATAGTCTCGTTAGCTATTGTAGTGTTAACTAGCTACATTCACATGAACATACATGTTTGTTATGAGATGCGACACAAAAACCTAGCTGGTGCTAGGGTGTGTATCTGCCAAATATAAATATTTCACTAAATATATGAGTTGGTTATGTGTGTATTACCAGTCCAGGAAATCTTTTTTGATGTATAAAGGTTTTATTGTTTGGCTACTGTTATTATGTTTCATGGCTTCACCAAAGCAAATTCATATCGGCTAAACTGTAATGGCAATAAGGTTTTGAATCTTGACTTGTGTATCCTACCTGGATGTGGTATGTAGAACCTGAGGTGAAGTCAGTGATCAGGATCTCTGGTATGTCCAGGTATTTGGTTACTCTGGTGAAGGCGGGATCAGGGTAGGGACACACCTCCTTGTACCTACAGGAAGAAATCAGTCTGTGAGATAATCATCTCCCAACTCATATTAAACATTTCTGAATTGTTTGAAGGACCTTGAGGATCAGTAATAGACAAAAAGAACACTTTGAGCAATGAAGAACATTTACTCAAGTACTGTAGTTTTAAGGTAAGGTATGCTACTGCCAATATATTTTTTGTGCACATTTTGCATACTCTTTTTTTATACAAAACATAGAATTAGTCTCTTAAACCTGATGGATTGTCAATTGAAAGACATTTCTGTCTTATTATGTCATTTTAGAGTTTTTGAAGGATTATTTTCTGACAAAAAGTTAACAGAAATCCACCAGGGCTGTAGTTTTTTTTAAACATTTTTTAACATGCCTAGCAGAAGACTTAATGTAATGTTGTAGGAATATTGGATGAAATACTTGTAATGGAGTATTTTTAAATTGTATATTGGATGAAATACTTGTAATGGAGTATTTTTAAATTGTAATATTACTGCTTTTACTCAAGTAAAGGACCCGAATGCCTGAGAAAAAAATGTGCAATAGAACAATTATGCACACAGAGGCCTGAATATACATAGAAACCAAGAATATATAGTTTACAGGTTTTTATACAAGTGTAATTTTTTTTAACACACCATGATATTTATTGACATTTAGTATTTGATTTGTATAACTAGTAATTATATATTTAATAATTTTATGATCTTATGAAGACCTCATTGGCAGTTGCAACTGAACTGAGTTTGTATGTGGACCCACGCAAAGACCAAAATAAATCTTGAATAAATGTTTTCTGAGAAGACACAAAGAATTACCTGATGACGTATCCGTCAATGTCGGCATCAGGTGGCATGGTCCAGGAGAGCAGGATACCATTAGAGCCCACAGGTGTTCCTTCTAGGTCTAAAGGTGGACCAGGAACTGGAAGAAAAAAAAGAGAAGTGTGTGAAAGAGAGAAGAGAAGAACAGTCTCTTTCCTCATCGTCTACTATGTTCAATACCATCAGTACAGCGGAAATCCAACACCAATATTTTGATAAATAACTTCTGTATATCAGAATTCAACAGAACACAGTACCAGAGTCATTTGAAGAATAGTTTTGTTGTCTGTGGGGGACTGATCTTCCCAGTGTGTGTGTTTGAGTGTGTAGACCTGAGTGAGTGTGTTTTAGGCCCAACTCGGATGAATAAGGCCTTACACAGCAGTGGCATTTCACTGACATTCACT
Organism: Larimichthys crocea; assembly: GCF_000972845.2. Lineage (NCBI taxonomy): Eukaryota > Metazoa > Chordata > Actinopteri > Sciaenidae > Larimichthys > Larimichthys crocea. The sequence goes on along the minus strand of NC_040031.1, from coordinate 18,636,580 downwards.
GCAGACCCATTCATCCTGCGGTTCAAAAGCCCGGGCTTAAGTTACCTAAGAGGAATTAAACAGGGCAGGGAGTATACCTCCACACACACACAAACACTCACACCACACAAACACATCTACTGTACTAATTCCTTCAATGTGCGTGTGTGTACATGAGCTATACAGGGACTGAATTAAACAGCAGAGGGCAGACAAGAACCTGATGACACTTTAACACCCAAAACAAAATCATCTATACAACTACAACAAATAATGCGTCTCACCACTCAGATTGGTATTGATCATGCGGCTGACTCCAGGGCTGATGTTGGAGGAGGAGGAGGAGACTGCTGTGACCGTTGCAGTGTATTGAGTTCCTGGACTGACATTCACCACGTCAGCCTGTGAACAGCAAAAGACAAAGACCCGGTCACCACATAAGAGCATCAGTAATATCCTGTAGACCAGTCAGTGCCAGTCCTAAAGCCATCATTTTGTTTTATACATTTAAACTAGATGTTATTTAACAGTATTAATTAAGTTTTCTGTTAAATACTTTTATACCAGAAATACTGATCCTGGAATTGTCAGTGTTTTGGCTTGGCCTACATTTTTTTTCAGTAGATTTGGTAAAATTTGCATTCACGCTATTACCCTTCTGACTGGCAGAAGTTGCATGTTTAGAGTTTTGCTATTAGCTTTCTATCTCAACTTCTCTGCTCATGGGGTGTGTCCTTTAAAGTTGCCTATTTGTAGTTCATACTTCACCTTTTTCACAGTAGCCATTTTGACACGAAATAGTAGGATTAATGCAGGTGTTTACAATGCTACTAATTAAGGTTCAGTTCCATTTTTTGCAAGCAGAGACTTTCCAGTGACACCAACATGCACCACAGCAGCACCCATGACCCAGTTTGACCTGAATGGAATGGGACCTTAATTAGTATAATTGGAAACACCTGTGTTTATCCACTCTTACTCATCAAAATGGCTGCTGTGAGAAAGGTCTATTGGTTACCATTACAGGAGCTGCAATTATTTTTGATAATGCATTATCAGTCTGATAATTCATTTCTTGATTTAGTTGTTTTGGTCAACAAAAGGAGCGGAGGGAAAAAACACCCTGAATTTACATTAATAATTAATTATTGCTGTTTTTGGCAACAGTCCCAAAAAAAACACACACCATGTTTACTATCACATAAGACACAGAAAATCAGCCAGTCTTTGGAAAATTAAAAGCTGGAATTTAGGCAATTCTTGTTTAAACAATTATTTCAATGCTTTGGCTATTAATTTTGTGTCAGTCAACTTATTGATTAATCAACTTGTTTCAGCACTCTTCCAGTATTTATTTTTATGTGTAAAATGTATGGATATAGTTTGTTTTCTTTCAACCTATTCACAATTTTCTCATTTCTATCATATCTAGCTGAGGAAAATATAGTATTTCTCTGAAAAATGAATAAATCTAAATGACTTTGTAAAACTCTGCAATAACCCCAGGGGCACTCAGCCTTCTGTTTTATTTTGTAGCCTATTAATGAATTACCACAATTCTATTTGAAGCAACAACCCTACATCCTCGACCATCTGTAGAAATACAAAAGTGGGTGTTTGTGAAACGCTGACAGCTTGTGCTTCTGCCTGTGTTTGCACTTGTTTGTACCTTTATATGTTAGTTTGTGATTGTGTGGCACGAGCGGTGTTGTCTGTCTGCAGTCTTTTTTGCTTTAGTTTGTTTTGCAAGTGGAATTCGCATATAATTGCCATCAAAATGTCACAGTAATACCTTATGTTACCTCACAAAAATATGACCAGGAATTTCCTCTCCATCTGTGCATTTCCTCTTCACGAATTGTATGCAACGGAGTATATATACATTTACGTGCACGGCAATTCTAGGTATTGAGAGCTGTTTCCTTACCTGTGAGTGCCTCAAGCAGAGTGTGACCATCAGGATGAGTAAGAGGAAGGCCATGCTGGGTAGCAGAGTTAGTTAGTTTAAACACTGCAGGTTAGAGGCCTCACAAGCAGACCTGCATCCAGTGTTAGTACACAGTCTTTCTACAGGTAATCCACTGAGATGAACAGGGATAACTCCAAGTCTAGAAGCTGGTTAGTGGCATGAGTAAAGGTCACAGGGTTAGTTGTCCAGGCATTTGATATTAAGGACTCTTGGTCTTGAAGTATTCCAAAATTTTAGTGGCAAGCCAAAGAGGGCAAGTAGGTCCTAACGTTCTCCCTCTGGTCTCTCTCACTCTCTTTCCCTAGAGAGAGCTGCTTAAGCAAATGAATGATTCAGGGTTGAGCTCATGAAGCCAATTTAATAAATAATGAGATCTATTACTCAGCTCTGTGCTCTGTGTGCTCTGTGTGAGTGGTGTGTAAGGTTACATTTTGGGGGGCATCTGACACCTGGCAGTCGGGAGGAGCTGGTATGGGGTGGGACTTGGTTGAATGGGAAGAGAGATATTGCATGTATGTTTGTAGATTTGGTATCATAACTCAGCTGCAAGTCTAGAGTTGTCCAAGCTTTGAGTTTATCAGGTGAAAAAAGGTGTAAATTCACTAGTGTTACTGCATCTAAGCAGTGTGTGTTTCATTGAGCTTGTGTGTATACCTGAATGTATCCATCAAGTGCAGGATGCACCGTAACATTTCCCTGGTCTGGTTGCAGGTTGACCTGGTAATGATCCACACACCCTGCCGCCTCTTCCCAACGCAGAGAGAATGCATGTGGAGACACATTCAGGACACGTACTCCCTGTACACGGGCTGGCACTCATGAATAACAGAAAAAGGAGAAATAGGTGTCAAAGAGGTGGATCACTAATTTAATGAAGTGTCAATCAGGGCATGTGATACTGTAGTAACAGGGTGTTGACTGGTGCAGTTCTAAGAAATATCGTCTACCTGTGGTTACAGCCAGAAAGGCAGCGCTTCCTGCTGTCACTCCTCTCACTCTCTCAGCGCTCACATTGTAACTGCAGCCATCCACCAGCCCTGTAACCACGGCAGCCTGCTCCTCCTTGGGTATGGTGTGTGTGTTTGTGACTGAGTTGTTGGTTACAGTGACTCTGTGGAAGTCAAAATCTCCAAACGCACTGTCCCAGCTTACAGTGACTGAAGAAGAATTCATGTTGTTTAAACGAAGGGCACAAACTCCTGCCGGGCCTGGAAAACAATTTTTGCATAGTTTTAGTATTATTTCTTTTTGTGTGTTATAAGGGGATAAAGCTGTAACTAAGGAATCACCAACATGATTTTCTATCCCGACACGCTGTATTGAATGTAGACCTTTGTGTCTCTTACGTGTGCTGAACTCTCTGTGGAATGCCTGACTGGTGTCTGAGCCCAGCACACTCTGAATGCTGATACCATAGTCCGACCCTGGAATCAAATCCTTGATCTCATAACTTGTGCCTTGGACAAGCACCTCAATCCACGATTTCCTGTCCATGGACTGCAGGCCAAAAACAAGCTGTAAAAAAACAGAAAGATTTTATCAGAATCCTTTTTTTTTTTCTCTACCAATCCTGTGTCTCTACCAAAGAGAGAGGGGGAGATGAGATGGAGCAAATGGTTGGAGGCTGGAATTTAACCCAGGCTGCTGAGGTGAAGCTCTACAAGGTGAGCTACCAGGGTGCCCCCAATCTCTCTCGTTTATTTCTATTAATGTGGGTTTGTACTGTGAGTGCATGTAATGTGCTTGGTCATTCTTCCTGGCCATGGCTCTGTGGAGGTCATGCATCTTTAAAAAGTTGGTAACTGAATCTGTGGTGCGCCAACAACGGTTGCTGAGTAACCAATAGGTGAGTGCGGAACCTGACGTGAGTGGCCTCATTCGTTAAGAGGAAAAAAGAGAAAATGTGAGTAAACAAACGGCGAGGACAGACAGATCATCACTCACATCTGTCTGCGAGTTATTGCAGCATAACAACCTTTGATGCCTGTCTCTCCTTCGGTGATTGCTACTTGGATTTGGACAATGTTGTAGGAAACACCTACCTTGTACCCCTCCACCTGTCCCAGTGGTTGTCTCCAGTTGACAAACACAGACGTCACTACCTCCTCTGACAGGGCCACTTCCTGCGGCACCTCTGGGACTGGAGACAAGATTCCCATTAGCACACTGACACCATGCCCTGACACTTAATCATTGTCGCCTGCCCTACTGGGTTATACACTTGTGAATAGAAGTGTGAAATTAACTTCTTTTAATTACTTTTTTAGGTAGAGATACTGCAGGCAAACCCAATTTACATTTACCTTTACATTTATGTGAATAATTTCTAAAACATTTATATTTTATTATTATTTAAAGCACTGTTCAACAGCATTAAAAACAGATACTGAAGACAAAGACATACATGCATAATGTCCTTTTTACCTGGTTCCTCTGCGGTTCAGAGCTTGTACTCTGATTTCTTTGGGACAATGATTTATTTCAAACCACCATCCTACTCTGACACGATATTGTAATAAAATGTTATCAGTGAAGCGAACAAAGCCTGAAACCAAAATGCAAGAAGAAATGAGAAAAATAATTTGCTTTTACCCAGAAACCTGCAGTCCTTAGAGATATCTCTGAATTCTTTCTTTCTAATACTGTATGTGATGGGGGTTTTCTTCAGTCATATTTGCATGTGTATGCTCTCTTGTGATTGTTTATTTCCTGCTGCATTAATTTTGTAATCCAAATCATTTTCTCTCTCTCTCTCTCTCTCTCTCTCTCTCTCTCACACACACACACACACACACACACACTTGCACACACACACACACACACACTCACGCTGCACATTTCTTAAACTTACTAGTATGTAGAATAATAGTAGTCGGTTTACTCCTTCTTTCCCCACTGGTGCTTATGGCTTCAATTGTATATTGGCTTCCTGGAGCAAGGTCTTCAAAGCTATAAGATCTGCGAACATGCACAGAGTTATTAAGCAAAAGCTTTGAGTAATTCATGTTGCAATTCGCTGTTATTATAAAAGAAAGTTTTGATCTGGTGTCTGGTCTCTTGAATGATTTGTGTACTGGCTGACAGGCGAGAGACTGACCTGGGCTCCTGATGAGAAATAATCAGCTCTTGATTGGATGTTTTGTTTTTGATTGACAGAATGAGTCCGCTCACCACTCCCCTGACCATACTCCAACGAATGCATATGGATGTTGTGGTTTTACTGACGAGAGACACCTCCACTGAGCTGGGAGCTGGTGTATTTAAAAAAAACATTACACGTAGCAGTTAGAAAAGGAAGATTGAGAGGTGTGTGTATGTGTCCGCTCCTGTGTGAGTGTTTACCTGCAGTGATGTTGATAGTGACGGGAGAACTGTCTGTAAAAGACTCCTTCTCTGTTCGTACTGCAAAGTGGTAGAGTCTTCCTGGTGCCAGACTAGAAAACGTTGCACTCTGACTAAAAACTTTCTGCACCTGGAGCACAGGAATGATATGACCAAAGACTCTTATCATCATTCTTACAGTGACATTTGCTGCAGGGGAAGAGAAGAGTTAACATGCTAACTACAGGACACCATGAATTTCCCATGAAGCAACTGCTGATTAGTGCAATGCTCAAGGCGTAGTTTCTGACTTTGACAGGTACTCTGGGAAATCAAATATTAGCCTTTGCAAACCTGTACCGATAAAAGCATTCACACATTTTCAGGATTTGTTTTGGTATACCATGTGTGAACGGTCGCAGTTGAGGCAGATGACCTCATAGCTGTGAGCTTGTCCTTGTGCTGGATCCCAAAGAAGCTCTATAGATGAATCTGTCACCACACCCTCCCTCACTCTGTTCGGAGGAGCCAGACCTAAAATGACAAACCATATCCCACAATCCATACTATAATTATTCCTCTGACATAGTGAAAATACTAATTACCCCTGGCTGTCGACAGTAGTGTTGTACAAAAAAATATAAAGATCAAATTTAAAAGTCATAATTATAATAAATAGGACACAAGATATAAAAAGTATATTTAATTTGTTTTAAATAAGGTCTAAAGATGTTATTCTGTAATCCACACCATCTGTCATATTTTAGTTTAGCATCGTTCTTCATTTTGTGTTTGCCACAAAAGCTTAACTGATGGGCTCATTATAAGATGCAATATATTGCAAGATGCAATAAGATAGATTAGATACAATATATAATATATAATAACTGTCTTATAGCTTGAAGACTGTCGCAAGGGTCAACCAGTTAAGTGATGCCAATCTTATAGTGGAATAATTTAATTGCTGCAGTTTGCGCAAAGATGAGGATGTGAAAAATACTTGATGCCTAATGAGGATAGCTACTGTAGTACAAAAAAAGATTAGTGGCAATCTCCAGATTGCAGTACAACAAAGAAGGCTCAAATTTGCAATTTGAAGCAAATGTGAAAATCACAGCTGCAAGAATTACTTCTCTTGGTACATCATCAGAAATTTCTGGCTGTCAGATAAATTATGGTTATTAGAAAAAACACATAATTGTACATCTGGTTTGTTGTCATATAACTATAAACACTACAGTTTTTATCAGTGACTGAAGCGCTACAGAAAAAATCTGGACTGATAGATGTGACCTGCGTAAGGTTGTTAGTTGACTCACTTAGTTGTAAGCTCATTAAGTGACCCCTAATGTTTATACTGGCACCTTAAAAGCATTTCAAAGGTGTCACTGGTAATCTGATAAGTATGGACATTTACTCACCTGTTCTAACAGTGTGGGTGTAGTAAGGTGGTCCCACCTGCTCTCGGCTGGTGCTGTACACGCTGAGCTGATATTCTGATCCTGGACTGAGGTTATGAACAGTTATGATATGAACACCGACTGGGAGGGAGTACCGCTTACATGAGTAGCCACATGATCTGTCACAAAGACTGTTACATACTCCTGGACATACACACACTTCGACCCCATCAATCACACCCAGCTGTGGATGCTGGATGTACAGCTGTGCAGAGTTTGTGCCGACTGAAAGAGGGACTGCAAACTGAACTGGCATTGGATCTACGCATGCAGAGGGAGAAAAAGACACAAAGATAGTACAGAAAAAATGAGTAGTATGGTAAAAACTTCTACATTCTTATAGGATGGGTTTGCAGTCTGTCCTATAACAATAGTCTTTCTCTTTTTCAGGGACCAAATCCACAGTCCAGTCAAACTCAAAACTTTATCTGAAGGTAACATGGGTTCCGCTTTCCAAATGAGCTCTTTTAGAGTCATTCTCTTTTAGAACAAAAGTCCCTCATTTTGTAACTCAGCAGGAAAACACAAAGAGGAACTTTTATACAAAAGAAAGTGTACCTTTGGGAGATACTCACTGACTACCTCAGACTGTCTCAGACTGCAGAAACTTCATGTTAACTTGACATAAATATTTTATTTCTGCACAAAATTACTTTCGATTTTTTGACATCACTTACACCAAAAACACATTTGAATTAATCTTTTACTGGCCACTATAAACAAAAGATTGTTTAAATATTCATACGGGCTCCTTACTATTGTTTTAAGACAGACTTTTAGTGAACCTAAGGCAGTATCCTTGTCTCTCTCACCTGTTGTGTGTATTATGCTTGTCTTCTTGCTCCTGTCCTTTCCCCTCAGGGAGACCACTCCAACTTCATAAGTCTGACCTGGAGTAAATGTGCCTAAATTAACACACACTGACTCATTTACCCAGTGTGCACCAGGGTTGGTCTGGTTTATCCACAGTGAAGTTGGGGTGGTGTAAATGAGTGGTTGGGATGTAACATGGTAACCATCTGGTGGGTCATCATGTGGACTGGTCCAACAGACAGTCAGATTCCCTGCTGTGCTCATCACCACCAGACCACCAGGAGCCCTCATCTCTAAGAGGCAGAAAGGGAGAACTTTATTTAGGAGGTGGTTCAAAGCAAAGTTAGCTCAAAGTTTAGACTGTAAATCTGTCAGCCGCATTCACAACAGACCCAATGCAAAAAAAGAGTTTAAAAGAAGGGCAAAGAACAATAAATAAATAAAACGACAGTGAAATTAATGTTTTGTCTAAACGTATTGAGAAAATAAAGCTGTGACGCTGTGTAAAACATAATGACAACAGACATATTTACAACAAAGTCTATCCATTTTAAGTAATTAAGTATTTGTACTGTATTAAATTCAATATTGCACATTACATTCTGTTTTTATTTACGTTTTACACAGCGTCACAACTTTTTTTGGAACTGGAGTTGCACATATTAAGTTCTGATCACAGTTTATTAGGTCACAGACTGGTCTACTAAACCCATTTAAGCTTAAGCTGCTTATCCAACTTACTTCTTCATGCAACATTTATCTTGAGTGGATGCCACCTGACTTTTGGAACCTTGTGATGAGGTGGTGTTCCTTCCCAGACACCAGTCAAATTAACAGCAAATTGGCTTCAGTTAACCAGTCAAATCTCAGTTGGTTTTCATGTGATTATTAATTAGTCATATAAATTGCTCAAATTACTACTGGACATTTGTCAAGTTGACAAAATGTAATGAAACATCTCCCACCAATGAAATTAAGTACATGTAAATTACCATACTGCACTCAAAAACTAATAAACTCAATGTGCTTCCAGTCAGGTTTATGCGTTCAGTATTAATAAAGCCAATTTGTTTGCCCAAACTCAACAGCAAAAATGAATGCAGTCATTGTGAGTTTATTAGTACTATTACATAAATCTCATTTCTTGCTTCACATTAAGTTTGTTTAATTAATTTATATTAAAACTATGTAATTCAAATGGATGGAAATTGGCCTAATTAGCTTATAAGTTTAAGTTTAAAATAAGCATTTCCTCATAAAGAACTTTATAAATAAAAAATATATGCTAACATAGGCCTTTTTCAAAAAAAGATATTTTGAAATATTGCAGTTGTAAAGGCTGTTTCAGTTTCAGGGTCCCGATATTGCTGCGTCACTGTTACACTGTCATGGCTCAAAATGTCTGCTGTGTAAAAGGTCTGTTACACACTTACCAGTCTGCACAGTCAAAGGCGTCTGTCCACAGCTCTCTATCCCATGCTGGGTGATGGTGAAAACTTCAACCCTGTATTTCCTGTAGGACTCAAGCCCTCCAATCACAGCGGTGCATGACTGCAGTCCACTAGTCTCAGACAACTTGGAGATGTTATTCATTCCAACTATCCTCTCTTGCCTTGAAGACATGTCTACACAGCGCACAATAAATGTACATCCAACCTTTAACTCTGCCCCTGGCAGCATCCAGTGGACACTAATCTGACTGACAGTAACGGACCCAACGGTGACATTTCGAGGAGGAAGAGGTCCTGTAAGAAAGGTAACATAAACATTTGAAGTTACACCAGTTAGCATCAGATGTTGTTTCTGTAACTTACAGTATGTGTGTGACAGGTTGTCAGCTGACTCACTAGTGTATGCAGTCCGAGTTTGTCCTAAGCTCCAGGTGGAGCCAGAAGGGTGAGCGGCTCGAAGGGTGAAAGAGTAGACGCTCCCTGGAAACAAACCTGCCACGGTAACCCCTCTAGAGAGGAGGGAAATGGGGACCTTGACAATTTTTTTAACACTGCTCTGGGTCTGTGTCCTGTTTTTGACCTCAGGTTTTCTGCTTCTATCTTCCACCCCTTGACCAGACTCTCCATTTGCCTCCTCTTGATACTGGAGGAATATCTCGAAAGATGAAATATTAAGTGAGTTCAAGGGTGAAAGGTCACTCCAACGAAGCTCTACCTGTTGCTCTGTCACCTGAACCAGGTCAAAGGCGAACGAAGCAGGGACTGAAGGGACTGTGAAAGAGGAAGAAGAGCATCGTCATAAAAACTTGAAGAGCAGAGAAGTCCTTACATATTGCATGACTTGGTTTAAACTAGTAAGTGTTTTTGGTTAATAAAGATATATTACACAAAGTATTTACTCTGGTACTGGCAGATGAAGGGTAATGGGATGTTACAGAAGAATGGGGTGAGAAAGTGCCCTGGTCCTGTTGCGTTCCTCTGAAGGGCAAAACAGTCTGTTTGATTGGCTGGCAGTGATGATATCAGGTCCGTCAGGTTGTGGGCTGAGCCATCAGACCAGCGAGGTCGTCCCTCCTCCTGTGAAGTGACAGAAGAGAGACTTCCTGTATTGCACTGTATACACACGAGAGACATCACCAGCTCACTGTCATTAAAGTAGAGGTATCAAAAGCTCCTCCTGTAAACAACTTTGCCAGAAAATTACTTTCCAACGGTGGCCTACTCATCAGAACCTACTATCAGACTGCCTAAAGGTCTAAATACCTTCGCTAATAATAATAATGCTCTTTGATTTTGTAATACAGGATAAACCACAATACGTGAAAACCTCCCAGCAGGCTTCAGTCGAGGCAGTCCAAGAGAAAACGAAAGAAAGACTGCTTTTGATATGTTATAAAAACCAGCCACATGGTTATTAATTTAACCATCTGTAATCATACAATGGGTACTAATTTATACTTCATACACAGGTGTACATACACCTGCAGATGTACTTTATAGTCGCTATAAATAAAGAACTCTAGTAAAGAAAATTGTTTAATTTTATTTCATTCATTTAATTTCCTTTATATTAGGTTCCTTTACACACAAAAATATATATATAAAAACGATTTAATGTATAGAGGACATTTGAGGATTCTTTATTCTTGTTACGAGATTTTTTTAAGAAAAACCCTTGAATAAGGAGAACTGGATTCAAAGTATCAAAGTTTAAGTTCAATTTATAATTCTTGTACAAGAAGGAGCATTTAACAGTGCAATGCACAAAAGGGGTTACAGAGAAAAGGCTCCCTGAGGAGCTTTAGCAGTAGGTTCGTATACATTTTAAAAAATGGGCTGTCTCGGACACCATCCACCTGATACAGATAATATCATAACATTTCTTTTTGGTTTACTGCTCAGGAATGAGCACTATATTTTCTGCACCCCAGTATAATCTTAATTTTTATAACAATTCTAGATATTGTCCTGCAGGAATTGAAATGAAAATGTTATGCATCAATGTTTAATTATACTGCAGGTACATTTTTAAATCACTTTCCACATATTCTACCCTACAGGACCAGGATCCCTACAGGATATTCTTTTTTTTATTTGTTCTTTTTCACCTTTCTTTGACAGTGTAGCTAGAGGCAGACAGGAAAGGGTGAGAGAGAGAGTCTGAGAGAGATTCTGCATGATTTCGACTTGCAGGACAGAATAAAGTAACTACAAAGTATGCACTGTTAAATAAATGTTTAATCAAAAGGTTTTCATGACCTCATTAAATTAGATATTCCTGAAAAAAAAGTTCATATTTTACAGCTCTTACTGAGCAGTAAAAGTAATATAATGTATGTTTCTGTAATGAGGCTACCTGCTGATCATTGAGTCCGGTCCACAGCAGCAGAAGATTGTTGTGGCTCAGCAGGTGAGAAGACATAAAGGACAGATCTTCCAGGGTCTTCAAGTCAGCCAGGTGACTTCCAGCTGCCAGGTTTCTGCAGCTGTGATGGGCATCACTCCAGGTCAAACCTGTCCTGATCACAGCGTAGCAGCTTCTCCCATTGGCTAACCAGTCAGGGGGACACCGAGCTGAAGACAGAAATTCATCAAATCATCAACAAACATCACACGATTCAGAAGTCAGTTTTAGTGTTAATGGCTGTGTTATTGTGCACAATACCTGTTTCCGTGCCAATGTAGAGCCTCTGCTTCAAGGTCATATTAAGGTGTTCGAGGAATGTCATCACCACAACTTTGGCCTTGAACCGTGTGCCAGGCTGGAGCCCTTTCACTGTGTACTGAGACTTTGCCTCCGACGAGTTGATGTTGAAGATGTGTGTGACTGATTGTGCGTGAGTGTTGTATAGACTGAAGGTGGATAAGCTTTGTTGCCTGTGAAGTTTCCATGTCAGGAGAGCAGTAGTCGTCGTGCTGTATACATGAAGGGAGGACAAGAAGACTGGAACTGTACACAGATACAAAAAGAAAGGAGACAAGAAGAAAGATTAGCAATATTAAGATTAATTAATAAGCAAACGTGTTACCACCAGGACTGTGGTATCTGTCCACAGACACTTACTAAAGTGAAAAGTCTTTGCCTCAAGAGGAGCATCATTTCTGCTGGATGTTAATGTGATGTTGTATCCTCTTGGGTCCTCAACCAATCCCAGCAACATTTTGCAATCAGGGGAGCATGCTGAAGGGGAAATGGGTTCCACATACACCTGTAGAGACATTATGATGATTAATTTAGCTCTCAGATATACAGTATATTTACCATTTTCACCTGTACAGGTGTTCTTACCAGATGGTTACTTGCAGTCCTACAGGTGATTATGTAAGTGTCTGAAGCTTCAGTGGATGGGAAGGACTGAAATATAACTTCAACTTCAACAGGGTTTAAAGGCTGTTCACAGGTCAGCAAGATCACCTGAGGAAGAAGAAAGTAATGTGCTGTCACTGAAGTCAAACATCCTTTATACCTCAAAGACAACAGCTGGTTATGATAAACAAGCATAATAGATATTTAAGATAAACTGCAGTGGACTTAAAGTTTTGTAGGCCTTTGTCTTACCTGACATAAACTAGCGAGTAACCACAGATGCTCTTCTCCACCCATTGGAAATGTCACTCCATCTCATCAAGCATTCACAGATCCACATGGGCATATACAGTCACTTCCAAAGCGAGAAAACAACAAATCCAGGCTGTGCTTTCAGCCATTGGTAGGCTCATGAGTAAACCCCCTACAGCTGTGCGTAAACATCAGTTGTGGAAAGTCCCAAACTATTTAAGTCGCTGACGCACAGCTGAGACTCAGACAGTCTTTTTGAGACTCGAAAAGTCTTTGAAACTAACTTAGAACTACCTAGATATCTTAAATCCTGGGGAAATCTCTTTTTTGTACTTCAATTTTACACAGAGCCTGGACTTTGAATTTAGCGCACACTCAAAGTCAGCATGTAATGGCTGTGTCCTCCTAGAAGTAAACTTTTATGTGAGGGAGGAGACGTTCAGAGGACAGAGAGAGAGAGAGAGAGAGAGAGAGAGAGAGAGAGAGAGATTGTGTATGTATGAGTGCAACCCAATTTGTTCTGGCTCTTTGTTGGTATAAGAGCAGCTCACCATGGCAACCACGGGCACATGGCCACTCCAGAGCTGGATCTCCTGAGGAGAGGAGGAGGAGGTGGGGAGGTTGGGGATGTGGGGCGTACTGCGGGGAAGAGGAGAGGGATAAAAGATGTGGTTTGAGGTGCTCAGCGAGCAAAGCTACCAGCTTTACGCCTCTGGATGACCAACAGTCAGTCACAGCAGACAGGTCAAAGATTTAGGTTTTTCTTTTAACCTCTAAAATAAGCATGTGCTGCAAATTTTTCATAACAGCGCAGTAGTGAGAATGTTTTTTGGCTAGGGCGTGCGGGTGTGGTGGAAGTGCCGGCCCATGTGGAATGACAGGAATGTGAAAGGGAGAAAAGATTGACAGACAGAAAGCTGAGTCCACTGAGGGGTTCAGTTATGAAGACGTGACTCCCACAAAGCAATAACCTCTAAGAGGTGAAACACAAACACATGTCAGCACTACAAAAGCTGAATCAGTATGTGTGTGTGTGTAATAAGGGTTTGAGAATGAGAAATGTGAAGGGTGTTAAAAGGAGACATTGCAGGCCATGAGGACAGTAATTCAAAGAAACGCACTTTTAAATCTTTTATTTACCTACTTTACTTCAAAATAAACTACAAAGAGGGCAAAGATCATATTTTAGAAACTCATTAAACATTTTTTTAAGGAAACAAAGCATCCAAAATGCATATACAGTGTTTGAACCCAACAGCGGATATATAAAAGCAACTGCTGTGTCAACATGATATTAATATACAGTAGATGAGAGGCTATTTGGTGTCATACTATCAATTGAAAGCTCTAGAAAGCTGACTGGATTGGCACAGCGAAACTAATGTGCAGACAAAAACTACTTGAAAACAATCTTTAACTTCAACATCAGTTTTTTTCAATATCTTTTAGTTACAACTATGACTCAAGGTCAGCGTTGTTAAGTGAACCATAGACAAACAAAAAGAAACATGGCTGTTTTTTTTTTAATGCATGTTCACCAGTACTGTAAAATTCTCCTCTATTCATACATTCTCCATTTGTTATGCTCCCATTCATTTTTCTGCCTTAGTTCCACTGGCAGGAACAGTCCAGAGGCTCTTGGAAGTTGTACTCCACGACTGTGGCATTGCGAGAGCAGTAGAGTGTGACGGAGCGGGTCTGTAGTCCACTCTCGCGGCAGCACTTACAGAAACGGGCGTGACTGTTGATGTTAAAGTTGAATATGGTGGCAGACGGACATTTCCCATCACAAGAATAGACTGTGACCTGTAAGAGGAGGGAGACAGGATGGTGACAGGAGGAGGCTTAAGGCAATGTATAATTGTAGTTTTTTAAAAAATAATAATTTTTATAATCTGGTTTCAGCTAACTCCTCATTTTATGTTAGTATGTCTCTCTCCTCTCACCGGTGCATTGCTCCTGCAGTCATCTTTTCGAATGGTAGTCCGAATAGCCACGCGTTTGCATGTTTTACCATCCTCTTTACCTACACACGTGTTCACACAGAAGTAAGATGCATTCACAGAGTAACACTCCAGACACGCTTCATATAGACACATATCTTTTAACAGCAGAAAGATGTCCATACGCACACACAAAGAAATCAACACACATACACTGGGGAACATATGCGCGCACACAAACACACACATCATTTTACCGCAGAGACCTGTCACTCACACAAACCTGAATTGCCTATTGAGCAGGGCTCTTTGTTGCCCAGCAGTAGGAGCTTGCTTTGATTGACAGTTGGGTGATGGGGGGAGGGGGCACAGTTCTCACAGCAGAGATCCAGCTCTCCTATTGGCTAATGACCTAAACTTAACCTGACTTTTAAGCCAATCAAAGCTAGTCAAAAGGATTTGAGTGTGGAGTGTATGAAAAGAGTAGATGATGTCCAGCTTTTTCTTAATTGATGACTGTATAACACTGGGTCTTATTTTTGTCTCACAAGTGGCCTCAACACTTTGACTTAACACTGCATGTTGTCTGATGGATGATTTTCCACATTTATGCAAGGTTAGGCGTTGTTCATGTTATACTGGAAGTAAACCAGTGAGAAGAAGAAAATGAAAAAGACAAGACACATAAACACAAAAACAGACTCACATCGGACACATTCACACAAAGCATGAAAATGCAGGTGAATTAGTCACTGTGTGTCAGGAAGCCAAAGAATGAATGTAAGTGGGAATAGTGCAAGGTGGTGGTACCTGTGTCACAGTTAGTACTACCAGTGGGGGTTATGGGATTAACGGTAAACGGAAAAACGGCCACTCCAGAACCTGGGAGCATCGTCAGGATCACAGCCGTCGGGTTCAAAGAACGTCATGAGGACACACACAAGGTTACGTTTGGTTCAGAAAACACAGTTCAGCGTCACACACAAGCACACAGAGGACGGAATCAGTGCAGCCGGCATGCACATGGATTTCACTTCTTTTTTGGGTCACTCCAGGCAGCGAGCCAAGGAACTCAAGCCATTTGATGTACTACAAAGAGAAGCTCAGCAGGGCAAACTCTAACCTCTGAAACATCTCGCATCCTCATTGGTAAAATGCTCACCATGGAGCACCCTGATTGGCCAAACTGCAAAAAGCAGGCAAGCGGGCGAGGCTGCAATGCCGAATCCCCACAGAGACAAAATGTCACCACTGCATGTTTATTAAAGGTTTTATATCCTTTTACTCAATACTCTTTTGTAAAGTAGATATGAAGAACCGTTAAAAGGTCATCCTCTTGAAAGCACACATTTTGGAAGTTCTGTATTCACTTTCTAATGACTATTAAATGCTAAGTATATCATTATGTATAATTGTTTTATTATTTCCTTGAGCTTCCCACCAAATATTGCTTCTGGCTCCTTAATATGTCAACAGAAGATTTGGGAAAAGCTGGGAAAGCAAGGAATTTTGGAAAATGTAGTGATAGGCCAACAACAGGCTTTATCTCCACCCTCTACAACAGGCCACACCCCCAACCCTTCAGCCGAAAAGCCCATCCACTGCCAGGCAACAATGCGCTCACCAGCTCCAATTGACAGCTCAAAGCATTACCAGAAGCACCTAATAAATTTGGAGACTCACATGTCTTGCAGCAACCGTCAACGTAGCTCTGAACTACGCCGCCATTCTGTAGGAAGAGAACAGGAAGAGAATACAAAGTTAATGGGAAACACCTCCAAACTAATTTACACATAGTGTTTTATTTGGCATTTAGACGTCCTAACCTGAAGACACTCTGTGTCATTGAAAGGGGGACAAACCACCCCAGAGGCAAGTATCACTGCTCCCACTGTTGTTTCCATACAGTCGTAACGTGTGCAGTTCTCCACCCAGGAACTCCCTGCCTGCACAACACAAAATCAGAATCAGTACTGCTCATAAAGGGGGGTGGCATTGAAGACACATGGATGTGTATTGTTCTTACAGCGAAAAGCTCTGTTGTCCCGTTTTCGTTGGTGTGAGTACAGGAGATGTTTTTACAGGAGCCGCAGCACACCTGAGGGTCAGCGGATTGTACGTACACCTGGTGCTAAATGAGATGAGGCGAATGCAGAAGATAAGTGAAGAGCACTGAAGATGTGAAATCATAAAAATGCTTCTCACAATGTGATCTACCAAAAGGTGTTAAATGTGTGTGGGTACGTACTGATCCACATTTTTGGGAGCAGTTGACAGAGGAAATTTCCATGGCGTAAAAGCCAGAGTCTGGATCTTTGTGATGTAGGCAGTGGACAGTATAACATAGCTCTCCTTCAAGGTACTGAACTAAAGACTGGCCTGGTCCCAGCACTGTTACTCCTTGGAATAGACACACCTCTGCCTTCTCTACACAAACAACCACATAAATACAGGATAAATAACGTGTGTATTATAATCTAAGTGACAAAACAGTTTTTTTTCCAGGGTGTCAATATGATTGTAGCACAAGCACTGTAATAAAACAATATCTACAACACATCCATTGTCACACTCGTGTCAGGTGTGTGTGTGTGTTAAACATACGGCACATATACTGTGGACAGCCACAGTTGATGCTGCTATCTGGAATCTCGACCAGCACTTCCCCCTGTGAGAAAACAGAGCGCTGACTTAGCTGAATTTGCTCACTTTTTCTTCCGTCTGGCGAAAAGCTGATTAGACAGTGACTTGTGATGCAGCTTTTTTGCTGACTTACCACCTGACAGATGGGGACAGAGCTGTCCTCACATTGGCATTCTGGGAGTGTAAGAGAGACAGTTACAGCGAGAGGTGGCCTAAAGTTTATGCAAGTTCATGAGAGACATAACTTCTGATATTATTGTGTGCGTGTGAGTAGTTTGTGTGTACCACAATGGTGCTGTGGGCAGCAATTCCCAGGGACGGTAGTTTGAACCAAAGTGAGACCGGGTGCACAGCTCACAGATGATTCAGGGCACAAGTTGGCATCACACACTGAGACACATGGGAGAATGAGTGAACATTTTGAAGATACAGACGCAAAAACACAATGTCACACACACACACACTTACCACAATGGTACTGAGGACAGCAGCTGTTGGTGGTGTTAAGATCCACAGCCAGAATTTCTCCATGTGAACACGTTGGAATTGGTTCAATACATGACTCACACACTGGTCGGATGGAAAACACAAACACAATTTCAGTTTTGTTGCTGCTGACGGAGGAGTCAAAGATGGAGACAACCTCATACCAAAGACTTCAGGTTCAAACTGTCCTCGTGAACTGCAATTTAGACTTACCACACAGAAAAGAGTAGCAGCAGGATTTCGCCCCCCTAACCTCCACTAAGAACTGATCTTCCCTGCAGTGGGGGGCTGACACTCGAGGGCATGTCATGGGGTCACACTCTGAGAGAGACCAATCACAGCAAAGTGTTTAGTTACAGTAAAAGTTCTGGCCAAAATTGGAAAGATATCTTAAAACCTTACAGGACGGAGTGAAGAAATGAAAGTTTGTTCTCACCGCATCTGTATTCTGGGCAGCAGGACAGAGCACTGTAACCAATCACAAGCCTGTCCCCATTATCACAAGGTGGAGCGTCGCTGTCACAGATTGTCATGTTGCACTCTGAAAAGTAGTGAAGGAGCAAAAGGACATAGAGAAAATATAATTTAGTCATTTACAATGAGTCTTAAATTTACTAAAATGTTGTGATTTTTGGTGTGAGTGTGTATTTGAAGTATTTGAAGATACTGGTTAGCTACAGAAATGGTGAACTGCATCAGGATCAGATGCCTTGCAGAACAACAAGTTTTTTAAATCTACCGCAGATCTTCTTTGGGCAACAGGCTCCTTCTTCCATCACGTCCAGTACATACTCTCCCTCCCTCTCACACAGCGGTGTCGGGACAGAGTTGCAATCTGCCTCAACAGGCACCACAGAGCCATTCTCCAAACACTTGTACAGACAGCAGCTGCGAACAGAGCCATTCCACACCTCGCCCGGGGCCCGGGGGTTTCCCTCATTGTCTGTGCATACTGGATACATCAGAGCCAAGTAAATACACAGCATACATGTGAGTAATATAAAAACACAGTCCAAAACTTCTTCAGACTCACTGACTATGCAGTTTTCATCACAAAGGCATTACTCTGTCACTCACCACAGCGGTCCTCAGTTACACAGAAAGGGGAGTCAGCTCGGTGCAGGATGGTTCCACTGCGGCACACACACTCCTCTCTTATGAAGGAGCAGGTGGTCTCCTCGTAGTACTCCCTGTTCAGACAGGTGCGGCTGGTGCAGGTGCTCACACATGGCTTGTACTCCTTACCAGGGGGACAATGCAATGCTACAGGATGACAGGCATAAGCGATGCATGAGCAAATAAGAAACACCTGTGAGTACATCTGTGTACGTGCATCAGTTCTTTGTCTCCTTACGGCAGAAGTTGTGTCGCCTCCAGTTGATGCAGACTTGATGTGTGTAGCAGACCGCCACGTACGCTGCTAAAAAGTCACACTGGTGATCCTTGTAGTGTAAATCTCCGGCCCACATGATGTCGCAGAACTGCTCTGGAGTGACCTGCAAACACAACCAGGCAAGTCACGTAGGACTTAAACTAATCATTTTTTCATTATTAATTAATCTCTGGACTTTTTAAGACCATGCTGCATGAATACTGTAGCTACCTTGCTGTGGCACGGTGTAAAGGTTCTCTGGCGCAGCATGGAGAGACAGGAGGAGCAGTCTCCGGTGGTGCAGTTATCCCCGACCCTGCGTGTGTGTTCGGTTTCATCAGTGGTTGGGACTCTCCAAGCATGCAGGAAGAGCATCATGTCTCCCAACTCTCTGACCACTGTGCCATTGGGCAGCTTTAGGTCATCCTCTGGGTTCCCATCACAACAACCTGACATAATGGGCAGACAGATGTTGTGGTGTGTTTGAGGTATATTGCTGCATTGCATTGATGGTGAGAAATATAAATGTGCAGTCAGACAACATATGTGTGTGAAACTGTTTCATTAAACCAAATGGCTCTTAACATCTCAAATTGTCATATTTTGTAATATGTCAGGTCAAAGTGATGCTGCTCTTTAGACACTAAGCCTTTAGGTGCTGATAGCTAGCACTTTGATAAATGAGGCTGGTGCTGATGCAACCAAAGCTGGTGTGTGAGTGTGTGTGTGTGTGTGTGTGTGTGCGTGCGCGCGTGTGTAAACTCACCACACAGGCCTCGAGTAGGCACAGATGCATTATAGGGGGCGATGTACTGCAGCACCATGATGCCAGTGCTGTGATACCATTGTATGTTGACCCCACCAGGTGTGTGGATCAGGTACATGCTGCCTGTGTCTTCCACATAAAGAGCATGGCGGGAGAATGGAAGTCTAACAGGTCTATAGTTTACTGTCACCTGGAGAGAGATGGAGACACAGACACACAAGAACACACATTAGTATTATTTTTATTATTCTTATTAACGTGGGATAAATTGAGCGCTTGGCAGTAGATTAGGTAAAGAGATTCACCTTGCGATCCAGTCGGTGGATAATGATTCTATAGGAGGATGTGGTGATGTTCAGTTTCTTAAAACATAGACCAGATGTTCCACCTGTAGGACTCTGTAGGGGAGTGAAATTAGATAATAAGATAATATTTAACAAATGAATGACAGCTTTTCACTATGATGCAAACATGATTGTAGGGAATAATATGGAAAAGAAGAGGCAGTACTTACAGGTCGTCTGATGGAGTTTACACTCTACAAAGAAAGCAAAACACCTTTTAAAATTCGTTTTCAGATTTCTTATGATACAGTTTATATTTCATTGTTTTCATGATACCTGGCTGGTCGGACATTTCTCCACAGTTCCAATGATAGTCTCTTGGGGCAGGCTAACCAGGATGTATGAGCCGTTATCATACAGGGCCACGTTGTTGCCGTCAAATGTGATAACACGCAGGTCAGACATCATGGTGCAGCGACCTAGAAAAAGCTACTTGTATCAACAAACTCAAACACAGATCATAGCAGAAAAACTATGACTTTTAATCACTATTGATGTAAACAACTGAACTTACAGGGGCACCGCCACAGTGGACAGCAGGGGTCTGTGTTAACGAGGATGGGCATGCCCAGCAGGCTGCACTGGGGCTGTGTGGTGTTGAAGCGGCAGTGTAGAGAGGAGTTGTGAAGCAGCAGCTCTCCATTGAAACAGATCAGCTCAGCACACTCGTCGATGCGATAGGAGTATGGAGGCTGTAGAGACAAAAACAAACATTTGTATTGCATGCTTACATGTTACAGCACTTCTTCATGGATTTTTTTTGTATCAGTAAATACAAACATTAGCAGCATTTCTATACATTCATTTATCTGTTTTTTCCAGTCTCCATATGCACCCATTATTACCTAGTAATGCATATACAGATACAGAATGGTTATGTGCTCAAACACATAGCAATAATGTGCATAACCATTCAAACATTTACAATGTCATTTTTATACTAATATTTCTAGGTTACCTATACTTTTCTTACGCTGACAAATCATAATCTCTGCCGTGAAAAAGGTCTGTAGATACTCAAATAAGACCTAGCACAACTGTCCCAGTTTATCACATTCAATGCACACTTTTAGTATTATTAACTACAGCAACACTTACTGTGCAGGGTGTAGTGGGCAGGAGGAAAGGTTGTACAGTTGATGTTTCCTCTGTTACAGGAGTGGTGCTGGGGCTTGTGATTATTTCAGTGGTAACAGACTCGGTAGTGGGCTCAGTGGTTGTAGTAGGTGGTGCTGTCGATGTCACAACTGTTGAGGTTGGCGTTGGGGTGGTGGTCTCCGTGGTGACAGTTGTAACCGGTGGCGTAGGTTGAGGAGTGGTCGTGGTTTCGGTGGTGGTTTCAGGGACAGTGGGGGTGGTGGTGGGAGGTGCAGTTGTGATGGTTGTGGTGGGTGGTGGCTGTGTGGTGGGGGAGGTTGCAAGAGGTGGGGTGGAAGTTACTGCGGTTGTCGGGGGTGGTGTTGATGGTGTAGTAACGGTGGTGGTGGTGGTGGTTGTGGTGGTGGTGGTGGTAGTTGTAGTAGGAGTAGTAGTAGTAGTAGTAGTTGTTGTGGTTGGTAATTCTGCAAAACAAAGGATTAAAACAGAAAAATCAGAAACCATTTGTGGAGACAAAGAGTGGATGAGCTGGTTGCTTGTATAATGGTTGGTAAACTCTGTGTGTTAACACAAGGAGCATGACAAAACCCAAAAAGGATCAGTGTCCATTTCCATTATAATAAAAGGTGTTTGGGGTTTTTTCAGTGGCCATCAACTGTTGCATTCCATTAACAAACTCAAACCGGGTAGTCATTTTCAGTCCACTTACTTTTACATGTTGGTACAGGTGTCCACTCATTATTTTCACCACATGTCATTGTAGGCGCCCCTATCATTTCATATCCAGGTTTGCACTTGAATGTCACCCTATTGTTTAGTCTATAAGGGGGAGACCCTTCAATCTGGTCAGCGTTTTCAATCTTAGGATCTTTACATTCAACCACTGCAGGCA